>NW_005871204.1:1870727-2049639 GCF_000147115.1 Myotis lucifugus
TCCCCTCACGTACTCCATCACCAGGTAAAACTTGTCCTGGGTGACAATCACCTCAAACAGTGAAGTGATGTTTGGGTGGTTTAAGCTCTCAAGACAATGGGCTTCTTGAGGCAACTCAGAGCTGCCCTTTCGATCGATGGTTTTGATAACCACCTCGGTGGCAGTTGGCACGTGCCGGGCCAAGCTCACCGTGGCCCACGCTCCCTTCCCTACTGTTCGCAGGAGCACATAATCGCCAACGAAGTGCACCTGGGGAACGGGAGGGGTGGAAAAGTGGGAAGAGGAGGTTGCCAAGTCAGACATGGTGTTCAAAGAACACAAACAAGATCAAACAATGGCAACAACAAGCAAAGGAGTCCAAGTCCACAGGTCACCAAAAACAGCTTCCTGGGCTATAACGGACGAAATCCTCGGCCCAGACAGGGCCTTATATAGGAGTGCTTTGCAATTCCATCACAATGGCGCCATCTGAGGTCAGAGCCACAAATGGACCAATCATGGCTGGGGATAAGCCACAGTGCTAGTGGTTTTCTCACTTTTTGGTCTCATGACCTTTATACTCGGGGGGAAAAACAAAAGACACACACTTTTGTTTATGTGGGATATTAGATTGATATTTTATTAAAAATAAAACGCTATAAGATGTGTGCACGAGGAAAATCTGACTTATTCTCATGCTCCAATTCTCAGTTCAGATATCCCTGATCCATCCATTCCTACCTGCCTCACTCAGGCCATCACATTTGTCATCTTCATAGCATGGACCACAGTGGGGCTGAGCCTTCTTTACTGTCTGTCTTTCCCATGAAGGAAAGAGCATGACTATAGTGTTCCCTGAGTCTAGCACAGTGAGTGGCCATAAAATAAGTGTTTCATAAATGTTTGTTCACTGGATTAACAGAAGAGCTTGTGGTAACAACAGAAAATATGGCCAACTCTTTAATCAAAGGGATTCATAAAAACGTTTTAAAAAACAGTTATGTTCAGTCCTCACTCAGCTTTGGGGGCAGATAAGATGGGACAGAGGAGGGCTGAAGTCTGTGTTTCCAGGTGTGTGGTTGCTTTGTGAGACGGAGGAAAAGCCAGCTGGTAGGAGCCTCGCTGTAAAGATTCAAGAAGATGATTCGTCCTTCCACTGGTACTTGCTAAGGATGTAATAAGTTTGGACCTGCAGTAAGGCTGCAAGGTGTTTTTACCTTTTGAATATCCATTTCCAGATGACACAAAAGACTTCTCTGGATTAACGGATGCCTGCAGAGGTACAAAGGGTGGGGTAATATGTTGGGGCAAATTCTACCCTTTACGGAGGCAGAGAGGGAGCAGGCAGGCTTGAGGACACTGGAGGGGCCTCTGGCACATTCTATTTCAAACTCATCTTCTAAGAAAAATCCTTACTTACCGTCCATTGGGTGTTTTACTTATGATGTTATTCTAGTAATCATTTTCCTTTAACACTCCCCTCCTAAAGTCTCAGCTTTGTATAAAGGGAATCTTAGAGGGATTATTGGCCTGTGAGCTTCTCCCACTAGAACACTTTAGTTTGTTCATTTTTACCTTACTGCAGTGATGCTCAGCTCTTAAACATGATAGTCTCTGTTGCTGAGCCGATTGGGATCCAAATGGGGGACATTTCATCACTTTTGACAGATGTTTACAAGTTACAGTCAGAGATTACAATAAGCTCAGGAAGGAAAAGAGAAAATTTCAAAGAAAGTTGCCAGTGTTAATTATGTCTATTTATAAAATTGTATTAATAGTTACTTAAATAATATCAACAGAATAGAATATTCTCTTAGCATAATGATCTCTTTCAGCAAGGTAAACACAGACTCAAAGATAAGACATTTAATGTAAAACTGTCAAGGGAAAAGTCAAGCTCGAAAAAAAGAGAAAGAAATCATTTTTTCCAATATGCTATATCAATTATAGGCTTCTGATTGTGCCCACATGAGCATATAGCTTTTTTATGTTTTTACTTTTTATTTCTTTTTACTTTCTTTTGTTTGCCTGTGTTTTTTGTTCATTGACCCCCTCCTCCCCATACCTCCCCTCTACAGCCTTCACCACACCATTGTCTGTGTCCATGGGCTATGCATATGTGCATGTAAGTTCTCCGGTTAATCTCTCCCCTCCCAACCCCAACCCCCACCTTCCCTCTGAAATTCATCAGTCTGTTCCATGGTTCGATGTCTCTGGATCTATTTTGTTCATCAGCTTATTTTGTTCATTAGTTTCCACATATGAGCGAGATAATGTGATACTTCTCTTTCTCTGACTGGCTTATTTTGCTTAGAATAATGCTCTCCAGGTCCATCCATGCTGTTGCAAAGGGTAACAGTTCCTTCTTTTTACAGCAGCATAGTATTCCATTGTGTAAATGTACCACAGGTTTTTTACCCACTCATCTGCTGATGGGCACTTGGGCTGTTTCCAGATCTTTGTTGTTATAAATTGTGCTGCTATGAACATAGGGGTGCATATATTTTTTTCTGATTGGTGTTTCAGGTCTCTTAGGATATGTTCCTAGAAGTGGGATCACTGGATCAAATGGATTTTGTCTCCAGACAGAGCCCAGCCCTCCACCAACTTGGCCACTTAGACAGTTGAACTACAGCCCATTTGCTGAATTCCACAACCAAGTCCTAAAAGACAACAAGGGCAGCCCCTTTCTGACTAGTCCTGCCCTCCTTGGTCCTCTCGGAGCTGCTGGCCTTGCCTTCTGGCCTCTGAGACCTCTGTGTGGTCTCACTTCTCCCAGGCAAGGACCTGGCCCCTGCTCTGGCAGCCACCTCCTCCCAAAGCTGGGGTCAGGCACTGTTCTCTCCCAGGGAGTGCAGTCTTTGCTCCTGCTGCCTCCCATTGTGGGACCTATAAGGAAGAAGATGAAGCTTCAAGGTTAGCAAAGAGAGTTAGGTGGGAAGTACAATAAGTGTGAGGTGTAAAATAGTAATACTAACATAAGATAAACACAGGGCTCTGTGGGAATACGGGTCAGGGAGCTGATAATGCTGCCACTGGATCAGAGATAGGTCCAGGACAGTTTTTCTGCTAATCACTTTCTCTAGTTTCTAAGAGAAACAATGGTCAGCGAGGCCGGATACTATAACTTGAAAGAGTATTAACAGCAGTATCCAGGTTTTCAGGGAGTTGAGTTGTCTGCCCTGATTGCAGGTCAGTTTTAGAATGTGCTAAAGCAGGTCACCATCCATTTCTTTCATTGTTATAACTGCATGTATGCAATTGCAGCAATACCTCTGCTGTGTCATTCTCTTTCTAGCTTAACAGACAGTCTTAAACCTCTGGATAATCCTACATTCCAGATACTTTGTTTTGTGTGTGTGTGTGTGCGTGTGTGTGTGTGTGTGTGTGTTTGCATTGTGTGTGTTTGCATTGCAGGAGAAAAGGCAAATGGAGAGAAAACAAAATATTTTTACTTGGTTTTTTTAAAAAATCGGGCTTTAGGGGAAAGGTATTATGCCCAAGGATAAAACACGCATCAACAAAATTGATCTAAAGAAAGATCAAGCCCCATGTCCTTAATTTTATTGGCATTATGCTCTAATCAACCAATGAATTAAGAGATGAAAGGACATTTTGTTCAATTGTGGTCACAATGAAGTCAATGCCTTTTTCCGCAGTGGCAGTTTTCTAAGGGCCAAAGAGCATTTTAAAATGCTTTTGTTGAGATGCCTTATTGGCAATTCTGCCTTGGTATCAGTGGAGGGAGTCATTTAATTCCCGTCCTCTGCGTTCATTCCGATGGTGTCTGGAAGGTAGGAGGAGCTATTTATACACATGTGCACTGGGAGGGAAGAGGCTCCACAACCCACCATCTAACCGCATGCAGAATCCTGGAATCGCTTGCTTTATCCTCTGCTGCGCACTGTACCACCGCGCGTCTGGTACCAGGCACACGAAATTATGAATAAACGAACAATTGGCTCAGCCTCCACAGTGCATGACAAATGTTTTTTATGAACATTAAATTCATTCTTTTCTAATTTGAGAGAAAATGAACCTCGTTTCTGGCATCAATTTCCACTTGTCTTCCTCCCGGCAGCATGGATTGTCTATTTCTCTGATGCAGAAAAGCATAGCTCTCTTGTTTGTCTGTTTTGCAAACTCTGTACATTTCCCTGGGAAACCTTTGCTGTCTTTACCACTCACTTGTACAGATTCCAGTGGGTGATTCAAATCTGTTCAAGTTTCATGCCACTGTCTGTTTCTTGGTCTCCAGGTTCAGGCAAAGTATTACCTCTTCCAGGCGGCCTTTCCTTTGCATGTCCTGCAGTGCCTCAACAAACCGAGCCTGGTATACAGTGGTGCTCACTGACTGCTTAGTGAATAATTGAGAGCTTCCTGGAATGTTAAGATTGATTTTTCTCTCAGTATTTGAAATTTTATACAGTAACCACAGAAATAAGCCTTGTGGATAAATATTTTCCTTACTTAAATAAATATAGATTTTTCCCCCCATTACCAAGTAAGGTCTCACTGCACTAGCCTCAATGCCTATCCTCAAGTATGCAAAACTTACTTTTTGTGTCAGGACCAATGCATTAAAAGAAATAATCACTTTCAACATATTTTGCATTTAAATGAACACTGTGGACAAATATTGAAATATCTCTTGAAGGATGGGCTATCTTTTTGGAGGGAAACAGGCCTGTTTGGATAGTGGCCTGGTATTTTTCTTAATCAGTCCTTTTTGATATTGTGTTTACTTTGGACTTGTTAAAGTAAAACTTTTTTGACACTTGTTAACGTGATAAGGAAGACTTTATTCAGGACTGTATTTTGATATAAGGCAAGACTGTTGCAATACAGGAGAAAGACCAGACTCAACTCCAAATACAGCCAAGACAGCTGGGGATTTATAGCCAATAAGAAGAATGAGGGGTCAGTGGATGGAAATTAATAAGAGGAGACATCAAAGGTAGGGGTTCTTGCTAAACCTATTTAACAGGATTCTTGCTGAAGGCAGGCCAAGGACTAATATATCAAAGATGGGAGATGAGATCATTGGTCACATATCAAGGGAGATCACATATCAAGGGTGAGGATTCTCTCTAAACTGATTTAAGATTCTTGCTCAAACTGGACCTGGCAGGCTGAGGACCGAACAAGGACAAAGTCTAGTAGTAAACAGGGCTCAGAGGAACCTGTCTACAGTTAGGTCAATGAAAGAGTCTTTGTCTACAGTCATTTTCTTGGCCTATTGAGCACCACTGTGTACCAAACCGACAGAACAGAGTGGTGTCCAATGGTGACTTCTGAGCAGGGCACTCATTATGGCTTAAATTGCAGCTGTCAAGCATTGTTGTTGATTTTGAATAAATGTACTCACCACTCCCTACGTCCTGTGTGCAGCCAGTTTGCTTGCATAGAAGCTGTTTTGTTTTTCTGATGCTATTTCAAGCTGTTGTTAATATTCTTTTATCCAACTATAAATATACCTTTTGATTCTTTTTCATTTTTAGCTTAAAATTTCAAAGAAATGATGCACTTGGTTCACATTTCACAAAATCAGATGGTGGTAGTTGGGGGACTTCTCTTCTTGTGCGTAGTTTAGACTGGATGCAGAGACTATCTTCAAATAGTCCCACAACGGAGAAAGTGTACACATTTATATTATTGGATTATTTAATGCTAAAGCCACTGTATAAACAAGTTTTACCAAAAGCAACATATGTAAAGGCAATGTATACTCTCAGCTATTCTCCCCTTTCTGATTCTCTATATTCCTCTCATTCCAGGGCTGCCTCCAGTTCTTTCATTCCATGCCCTTACTTGACCTTCACTTTCATACTCAGCTCCCTTCTAGACTATCATAAAGAGAAACGACCTGAAGGATTCCACCAGAAAGTGACTTAGAGGTCTACCTCTTTCAAGTCATGTGCATTCTAGAGTAGTCATCTCAGGCCATGTGGAATAAACTGAAGTGAAATATTTTTGGAGCAATTGGAGATTACCAGCAGCCCCTTAAATCTTAGCTCATTGGCAAAACCCAGTTGTGATTATGACTCTACTTATGACCCTGACCATAAATATTTTTTAAAACATATTGGCCAATGCCTACTTTTTTCTGTTTATTCTTCCTTTTCTGTAGAAGACTGTGAGCTCTTAAAGTCAGGGTTCATGCTTTCTCAATTGTGTATTCACTACAGAGCTATCTTACTCAATTTGTTTGCTGAATTATAAGCTTCAATAAGGCCCTTAACTTCTCTCTCATTCGAAAGTAAAAAAAGAACAAATATCTAAAATTGTTCTTTAGTTTGCCACGATTTATTTTAGTATAGAGATCAGTAAGGTATTTTCATTATTATTATTTTCTTTTCTGAAAATATCTTTAATATAAATACCTTAAAATTTATTTAATATTTGTGACTTTTCAGGCAATTTGATATAGATGATCAATAGACTATTTATAAGGTAGAATGAAATAGGCCTCCAAGGCAACTTGAGAGCTATGAACCAACTGTAACTCAAATCACTGTATAAGTAGAGAAACTCCAAAATCTTAAACCATATCAGCCTTATTCTATATAGCTCCCTTCCAGATTATCGATTTCAATCTTCATTTGTAACTTTATTTACAAATAATGTCAGGCTACCTAAGAAGGACAAGAATAGTATTATCATATACCCTTCACCTAGTTTCCCCTGTTATTAATACTGAACATCCGCTTTGTCATCCTCTCTCTCTCTTCTCTCCCTCCCTCCCTCCTTTCCTCTCTCTTGCATTCTCTTTCCTGCTCCTTATCCCTTTCTAGATAGATGAAAGATAAATAGCTATCGAGATAGTTTTGTGTGTCCTATCTCACAAATTCACATTCTAGTGGGTGAAGAAAGATAATTAAAGACATTAAACTAACAAGAAAAGGTAATTCCAAACAGCTATAAATGATTTAGAGCAAATATATTGAGTGACACGTTAAGGTGTGTGTATGTCAAACATATCTCTTGTTGACAAATATATCTCTAGAAATACACACATCTCCTTTCTTAGTGGATGTGATACTGTATGAACAACAGCCCGGTTTGAACCAATCATTTTGAACTGGCATTTCCTTTGGAGGCACTCTCAATCTTTCTTCAGCCTATTGAGCCTCATTGTGTACCTATACATTAGAATAGAGTAATGCTGATGCTTATTCCTTGAGAAGGTAATTCATCACGGTTAAGTTTTAGAAGCCAACAAAATATATTAAACTTTTTGAATCATTGAGAATAAATTGCAGACATGTTGACTCTTTACCCCTAAATAGTTCAGTGTATGGTCATAAAGAATATTCCCTTTCTCACTCATAGAATGATTATTCATATCATAAAAATACCATTGCTACTATTACCTAACATATAGACCTAATTCATTGACAAACAGTCTTATAATGTCCTTTACAGAAAAAGGAAGAAAAGGAAGAAAGAAAGAAAGAAAGAAAGGAAGAGAGAAAGAAAGAAAGAAAGAAAGAAAGAAAGAAAGAAAGAAAGAAAGAAAGAAAGAAAAACTGCACGCCAATGATTATTTTTATTTTACTTGGAACACTAGAACAGAAGGTCTATGGATATTTTATTGATATTTTATTTTTACATTGTTTTTCAGATACTTTAAACATATTAAATTATTTTTTAAAAATAAGTACATATGCTAAATTTTGACACATTGCACCCCACAAGCTCATAATATGTGCAGCCTGCTGGATTCATTTTCATGTGGAACTTAAGGTTTCTCCTGCTCCCTCTATTGAATTAAAAGTATCACATCCACTTAGCAGTTCTAGGAGTAATGAGGAAGTACGATAGCACTGTTCTGGATAAGATAAGATGTGAATCAACTGTGATTATTCATAGTGACTTATCTATGAGTATTGCAAAATCCATAGAAATAAATCCAGAAGCTGAAACTAATGAAACACTTCTGTTATCGGTGGAAGTGGAGTCCTTGGGGTGCCATGAGAAAAGGAATTTCTTGAGGCCCCCACAGGAGGATGGGGTTTCATGGAAAGCTTTACTGATGATGTAAAATTAAGGGGGTTCTGCTCCCAGGTCCCATCTCTGTCCATCCCACCATGGAAGAAGTCCAATCTTGTCTTCAGCAGGGCCAGAGTCAAAGCAGCTGCTCATCGTTTCTTCCTCATATTAAAGTCCAGTCCAATCCAGCCTCTGGCTAGCTTAGCTTGTTCCCAGACGCAGTCCATTGTGGTGTGGTGTTCGCACAGCCTTGGGCCATGAGGCTACTTAAGGCCACATTGCTATGGAGAGAGAAAGGGCAAGCGCACAGATCAGTGTGGGTCACAGAACAAGGGAGAGCAAGAGTGAACAAGAGCAAGCGAGAGAGAAAGCCCCTTTGGCCATTTTAACCACAGCTTTTGCCCACTTCTGAGGGGGTCCAACCCCTAGTCAGTCCATTGTAACCCAGGCTAGACTGACAGGCAAGCACTTCCCCTGCATCACTGGGACTTCTACTGCCCATGTGCCTATTTCCCCTTCTGTTCTATCCCTTCCCCCATTGATCTGCAAGGAATGGGCCAGTGGTTCCCTGGGGAGCATAAAGCTGTAGTTTTCTGGTGAAGCTGCCCAGATGACCATGATTATAATGCTTGTCCTCTTCTTTGCTCTCTTCCTATTATTAATATTCACTAACTAATTATAATGATAACACTACACCTATTCATAATCAAATATGCATCTTACATTTCTTTTTTTTTAATTAAATCTTTATTGTTCAGATTATTACATTGGTTCCTCTTTTTTCCCAACATAACTCCCCTCCAGCCAGTTCCCACCCCACCCTCAGCCCTCACTCCCCACCCACTGTCCTCATCCATAGGTGCACGATTATTGTCCAATCTCTTTCCGCACCCCCCAAACCCCTTTACCCCCCAAGAGTAGTCAATCCATTCCCTTTCTATGTCCCTGATTCTATTATAATCACCAGTTCATACTGTTCATCAGATTATTTATTCACTTGATTTTTAGATTCACTTGTTGATAGTTGTGTATTTGTGGTTCATAATTTGTATCTTTACCTTTTTCTTCTTCTTCCTCTTCTTACAGGATACCTTTCAGCATTTCGTATAATACTGGTTTAGTGGTGATGAACTCCTTTAGCTTTTCCTTATCTGTGAAGCTCTTTATCTGACCTTCACTTCTGAATAATAGCTTTGCTGGTTAAAGTAATCTTGGTTGTAGGTTCTTGGTATTCATCACTTTGAATATTTCTTGACACTCCCTTCTGGCCTGCAAAGTTTCTGTTGAGAAATCAGCTGACAGTCCTTTGGGTACTCCCTTGTAGGTAACTGACTTTCTTTCTCTTGCTGCTTTTAGGATACTCTCTTTGTCTTTTGCTCTTGGCATTTTAATTATGATGTGTTTTGGTGTGGTCCTCTTTGGTTTCCTTTTGTTTGGGGTTCTATGCGCTTCCTGGACTTGGAAGTCTATTTCTTTCACCAGGTAGGGGAAGTTTTCTTTCATTATTTCTTCAAATAGGTTTTCAATATCTTGTTCTCTCTCTTCTTCTGGCACCCCTATAATTTGGATGTTGGTACGCTTGAAGCTGTCCCAGAGGCTCCTTACACTATCTTCGTATTTTTGGATTCTTTTTTCATTTTGCTTTTCCAGTTGGATGTTTTTTGCTTCTTCGTATTTCAAATCTTTGACTTGATTCTTGCGCTCCTCTGGTCTGCTGTTGGGAGTCTGTATCATATTCTTTATTTCAGTCAGTGTATGCTTAATTTCTAGTTGGGTCTTTATCACAACATCAAGGGTCTCACTAGATTTCTTGAGGATCTCACTACATTTATTGGCGGTTTCTAGAAAATTCTTGAAAAACCTAAAAAGTGTGGTTTTGAACTCTATATCCAGTAGTTTGCTTTCCTCCATTTCTGTCATTTGTGACCTGTTTCTTTGTCTCGGCATTTTTTATGCTTCTCTGTGTCAATAGAGTGGCTTTGTGTGCTAAGTGTCCCGATTACCTGAGGTAGACATTCTTAGTGCACCCCCTTGTGGGCTTTGTGCACAGTCTTGTTGTAGTTAAGCCTTGATTGTTGTAGGTATCACTGGGAGGAATTGACCTCCAGGCCAATTTGCTGTGAGAATCAGCTGTGTCTATGGTGGGAGAACTTCTGTGCTGAAGACACCCTTCTGGGGTAAGACTTGCTTCAGTGGGGCTTTGGTGCTCACTGAGTCTGCCCCCTGAGTGTGTCCCTTATGGATCTGAGGAGTTGTAATTGGATGGTCCTACTCTGACCACTGGGTACACTGGCTCTTGGATCTAAGGAGGTGCTAATCTAGCCTTTGCCAGAGGCTACCCAGCAGAAGCCAGCTGTAAAGCAATGCAAGTTGCCCTGGGGCCTTGGGGCAGCTGCAGTTTGTTAAATTATTTTCAGATTATAAAGGGCCGGACCTTTCATATGCAAAAGCCTCTGTGCATGGCTCTGGTGGGGCGGGGCCCCAGGGGATCAACAGGGTGGGCCAAGCGAGCGAGCAGTATGGCTGCTCTCAGTCCTGCCTTCAGAGGTCCTGGCAATCGCCGCGAGTGCCTTTGAGAGAAAGCTGTCCTCGAGTTCCGATTGATGCCAGACAGTCCTATTTCTCCCGTATGAGTTTGGGTCCCCAGAAACTCTCCCGGAACTGGAGCTCAGAGCCTGAGACTCCCTCCCGATTGAAAAAGACAATCGTGTCCTCAGCCGCCAGCCCTCTCCGCATGCACCTCCGCACCTTTGTATTTACTTCAGCACCGCACCTCCTCTGAGTCTCGGTATGCTTTTCTCTTTCCTTCTAGTTGTAGAAATTCTACTCAGCCAGCCTTCCTGTGGTTCTGGATGATGTCCGTTATGTCTTTTAGTTGTATATTTGAAGTGGTTGTGAAGGCAGCAATCTCCAGTGTTTACCTATGCCGCCATCTTGGTTTTCTCAATCATACATTTCTTCATTGATTTTGTAAAACTCAGACATTATAACTTGAAAATTGAAAAACAGTCTTTATGTCAAAAATAGTTTTTGTTTAAATATTACACTTACCTTTTAATTTTGGTGACTTGCATAAGTTTCTATGAAAAAGGGGTTCTGTTTATAATGACATTCTAAAATAACTTAACTATGTCTGTGCTCTCCAAATGTTTTCTGGTCATACACCCATGTGGAGACCCACTCCCAAGGGTCCCGCAGGGTAGAGGTGGCGTGGGATTAAAGCACCAGAGACCGTGGTTAAGAGGACTGGCACAAGGCACCAGCAACTTTATTTTTTACACACACTGTTTTATAGCTAAGCTGTGACTGCTCATGCCTCATAGATCACTGCTAGGGCTTGGCCTATCATAGGGAAGTAGCAGATCATTACAAGCTGTGCAAGACTGGGCAAGCTTTGTCTAGTTTCATCTATGTTTGACAGTTGCTATGACAAACAGTTGCTATGACAAAATGTCTGCTTGCCTAGATCACAAGAACTGGGGTGCAAGCCAAGTTCATGTCCTTTATATGACTTGGAGTGAGGTCAGGCCTTTCCTGGACCCCCACGGCCTCTTACACACCCAAAGTTTAAAAAATTGTTATATTCCCTAATGTGTATATGCTGGCTTACTTATATAACAAATATCTACTAATGTACTCATATTTTATATTCATTATGAAACTTATCCCTCCTCCCCAAAATGCCAAAAAATATCCTAAAGAATGATGTAAAAATAAATATAAATAAAAATTCAAACAATTTCTGTCTTGACTTCATTGCATCATCTTGTATACCCCCTTGAGGTTCTTGTCCCATGATTTTCAGTACTTCAAGTATGAGATACTTTCTGCTTTGTTATCTGTTTCAGGTTATTGATTTATGGTGATGACTACTCTTATACTATACAGAGACTTGTTTAAAGGTCCTTTTTTTGAGACATGCTCATTCATTTTCATATACACCTACACAAAGGTCATTTTTCTTGGGGAGTGTTCCTTCATTCCATATTTGTTTGTAAATATTTGTGCACCATTGCATGACTGTTACATTTTTACTTGTCATAAAATTTTAGATAAGAAGCTTCAGGAAACATTTGTGTTAGTGATAAGGAATGATGAATCAAGAGGTGACTGAACAGAAAACGATTTTTACCACAAGCATTACCACCCACCACCTGCTCCTAGAAAATGATTTCACACATTGAGAAGATAAAGAAAACTCCAGAAAGAGCATTTTTCTAAATTAGCTGTAATTTCATGTGATAAGGAAATAAGAAAGACACAGCTAAAACCTACATATGTGTCTGTCAAACATTTGCACAATTGTTTCAGCCCTAGCAATCATAAGGTAACTAAGTTATTAGATCTTGGAGGGCAGGGCTCGTGTTGTTCATTCTATTTTTTTAAATATATTTTATTGATTTTTTACAGAGAGGAAGGGAGAGGGATAGAGATTCAGAAACATCAATGAGAGAGAAACATCAATCAGCTGCCTCCTGCACACCTCCTACTGGGGATGTGCCCGCAACCAAGGTACATGCCCTTGACCACAATCGAACCTGGAACCCTTCAGTCCGCAGGCTCACACTCTATCCACTGAGCCAAACCGGTCAGGGCAGTGTTGTTCATTCTTATGTGTCCTAATGTCCTTTTTCAGAAACCGGAGCTGAACTGTTTGTTGAATGTATGTTAGTGGATTAATGAATGAATGAGAATTTATACCTTTTCCCCAGATGCAGTACAAGTAATTTTGGTTATGACTAGCAACCTGAATTGCTTAGTACATATAAACTACCAAAAGTTCTGTATGCTCTTGGAAGCCTCAGTTTTCATGGTGCTAAATCTTCACTCCATTATATATAGTTTCTTATATTTGTACTTCCCTCAAACTCTATGTTAATAGAAACTCAATTATTACAGTCTGACTTCTGACATTTTTAAACAGTTTTGTCCATGGGGTGCTGTATTACGGTTTTCTTTCCATTTTTCCTACATTAGGTATATTGACCTTCCTGCATATGTGGTTATGATTTTCATTAAATTGGCAACATTTTCATATATTATTTCTTTACATATTTTTTTTTCTGATTGCTCCCCTTCTCCCCCCCTGACCCCCGCCCCCCACACACACACACACACACACACTTCAGGGAATCCAATTACATCCTATATAATAAAAGCCTAATATGCTAAGTGTCAGGTTGACTGGTTGGCTGTTCAAACAATCAAAGCATAATATGCTAATGATGTTAAGGCCACTAAACTGCTTGCTATGACATACACTGACCACCAGGGGGCAGACACTCAACCAGTCATTATGACGTGCACTGACCACTAGGGGGAAGATGCTCTGACCAGTAGGTTAGCTTGCTGCTGGGGTCCTGACAATCAGGACTGAGCAAGAGGGGCTAGACCAGGGGTGGGCAAACTTTTTGACTCGAGGGCCACAATGGGTTCTTAAACTGGACTAGAGGGCCAGAACAAAAGCATGCATGGAGTGTTTGTGTGAACTAATATAAATTCAAAGTAAACATCATTACATAAAAGGGTACGGTCTTTTTTTTTTTTTTAGTTTTATTCATTTCAAACGGGTTAGATCTGGCCTGCGAGCCGTAGTTTGCCCACGGCTGGGCTAGACACACCCTGGAGACCTCCTGCGGTCCCTCCCAAGCTGGCCAACCTCACACATCTCTCCCTGGCCTTGATCGTGCACTGGTGGTGTCCCTCGGCCTGGCCTGCACCATCTCGCAATCTGGGACTCCTCGGGGGATGTTGGAGAGCCAGTTTCAGCCCGATCCCACAGGGGGAGTGCTGCCCAGCCAGAAGCCAGGCTCACAGCTGGTGAGTGCAGCAGCGGTGGCAGGAGCTTCTCCTGCCTCAGTAGCAGCACTAAAAATGTCCAACTGACAGCTTAGGGAGTTGGACCTAAGCCATCAGTCAGACATCCCCCTAGGACTCCCAGACTGTGAGAGGGTGCAAGCCGGACGGGCTGAGGGACCTCCCCGACTCCCCTGCCCCTCGATCCCCAGCACACGAATTTCATGCACTGGGCCTCTAGTATATATATAGTAGGCCATTTGACATTGTCCCACAATTAACTGAAGCTCTTTTCATTGTTTTCCTATCTTTTTTCTCCATGTGTTTTATTTGGGATAGTTTCTATTGCTATGTCTTTAAACGCTCTAATCTACTCTTCTGTCTGATCTAATCTGCTGTCAATCCCATCCACTGTATTTTCTATCCTAGATAATATAATTTTTATCTCTAGTAGTGAAACTTGGGTCTTTTTTCATATCTTCACTATCTCTTCTTAGAATGCTCATACTTTATCTTATTGAGCATTTGTAATATCATTGTAATAACTCCTTTAATTTCTTTGTGTATTAAGTCTACATCTCTCATTCCTGTGTCTGTTTCTTTTTTTAATTTTTCTCTGCAATGTGGATTACATTTTCTGCCTCTATGTAAGCCTGGAAATTTTTTTTATTGATAACAAAAACATTCATATATTTTGTCTGGTTTTTTATTTGTTCTGGACTTTGGGAACTTTAACTGTGTGAGTGCTGGGTATTTTTGTATTCCTTAAATATTTTAAGCTTTAAGTTTCTTTGTTAAATTCCCAAGTAGTTACCTTACAAACAGTTTGGTTCTCTAGAGACTTGTGTTCAAGGCTTTGTGGATTCCTTCAAGACTTTATTAGGTGGGATCAGAGTAGTTGTTTAATCTAAGTCAGGTGTCATCAAACTATAGCCTGCAGGCCAAATCCGACCCACTGTTGTTTGTATGTCTTGAGGGCACCACTGGAGCACTGTGAGTCACAAAGGCAAAACTGATACTTCTTCCTCCACTCCCAGAGCCTGTCACCCCACTGTTCAGACCTAGCACGGGCTGCCACATACAGGCTAGAGACCTCACTGTTGGCAACTGCTGAGCTTCAAGCAGTAGAATCTCAGTCTATGAGTCAGCAACTTAACAAGTCAGAAAAATTGGAAGTACTTACATAAAAAGGAAAAAACCTCCTTACCCTACTCACCACTTGACAGGGGGATGGGCTGGGAGACAGGCTATCCATGTGGGCATGTTTTATGCCTAATTGCCACTTGCTGGAGACATTCTTGATAGGAAAGCACTGGCTTCAGGAGTAAGGTCTGGCCAGCATGTGGAAAGGGGAGAGTAATGTTATGGATCGAGTGTTTGTGCCTCCCCGTCTTCCCAAAGTCTAACCTCCTTGGCCTTTCTGAATTCTAAACTCAGAGATTCCTCTGGGCTCCATTCAGGTTCTCCTCTCCCCAGTCAACAAGCTGAGATACTGGTGAGCCGCCCCCCTACTGCAGCGGTTCTCAACCTGTGGGTCACGACCCCTTTGGAGGTCGAACGACCCTTTCACAGGGGTCGCCTAAGACCATCAGAAAACACGTATATAATTACATATTGTTTTTGTGATTAATCACTATGCTTTAATTATGTTCAATTTATAACAATGAAAATACATCCTGCATATCAGATATTTACATTACGATTCATAACAGTAGCAAAATTACAGTTATGAAGTAGCAACGAAAATAATTTTATGGTTGGGGGTCACCACAACATGAGGAACTGTATTAAAGGTTCATGGCATTAGAAAGGTTGAGAACCACTGCCATACTGGATTCCTTTTCTCAGGGATCACTGTCCTATGCTACCTGTTGTCCAATGTCCACAAACCATTGTTTCATAGATTTTGTCTGGTTTTTTATTTGTTTCACGTAGGAGGGTGAATCAGTCCCATTTACTCCATGATGTCTGAAAGTGTAATTTTTTTACTTTTCAAATTTGAAGAAACAAAATATCCATGGGATTTAAAAGTTTGATAAGTTCAAAGGAGACAGGAGCTAGATTTTGACAGAGAGATTTCTAGTAGGTATAAGTTCTGTTTTGACAAGAAAGTAAAATGTCTGCCTTGAGACAAGCAGAGTTTTCAGAAGATTTCCCAAAGGACTTGTGATGGGTCAATAGCAAAATTATCCTTTGTCCCCTAGAAGGCTTTGTCAAGAGGGTTTAGTTTTCATTTAATCCTAAGGGGTTTTGTACATTGTGGAAGGAAAATAGGTCAAGAAGACGGCAGCTCATTAGCCAATGCCATGAACAGGATGATGGAATTGTGTGCTTAGGCAAAAAGATGAAGAGCTCGGTTCCTGCTGCATCTATTAAACAGCTAGGGTGCTGGGGTCCAACCCCAGCAGGTCCAGTGGTCCCCAAAGGTGTGGACGGAATCGGCAATGAGGGAATGACATGGAGACAGCCTTCAGTTGATCAGCAGCCTAGCCAGGATCTCTAGCCAGGATCTCCAGCCAAGTTCTGGTCAGGATCTCCAGCAAAGTTCTGGTTAGGATTTCCAGCCAAGTTCTGGTTAGGTTCTCTTGCCATGTTCTCTTGCTAGTTTCTCCAGCCAAGTTCTGTAGCCAGGTTCTGGTCGCCAGGTTCTCCAGCCAGGTTCTATCCAGGTTCTCCTGCCATGTTCTGTCTAGGTTCTCCAGCCAAGATCTGTACCAAGGTTCTGTCCAGGATCTTTTGCCATGTTCTCTCCCTAGGTTCTGTCTCTAGGTTCTGTCTCTAGGTTCCGTCTTTAGGTTCTGTCTCTAGGTTCTGTCTTTGGGTTCTGTCTCTAGGTTCTGTCTTTAGGTTCTGTCTTTGAGTTCTGTCTCTAGGTTCTGTCTCTTGGTTCTTCAGGGTCTAGCCCAGATCTCCAGTCAGGTTCTGTCGCCAGGTTCTAGTCAGGTTCCCTTGCCATGTTTTCTTGCTAAGTTCTGTCCGGGGTTTTGTCTCTAGGTTCTTCAGCCAGGTTCTCTCGCTAGGTTCTGTGTCCTGTTGTCTTGTTACATCTGTATTTATACCAGTTGATTCCAATCCTATCAATCTCTATTCCAAAAGATAGGGCATTTCTTATCTCGATTCCAGGGAGTAAAGATTATGTAGCTTAAGCATGATAGTTCCTAGTTAAAGTAGTTAACTACCTGCCTGGAACTTAGTTAAGGGGTTTTATTCCCTCCCTAACTTCAGGGGAAAATTCCTAGCTGGGGAAACAACCTTTCTCAGAGAGGTGACCTTGGTTAAAACACATAGCCCCAAGAAGGTGAGCAAACATATTAAGAACAGTATGCCATATATGCCAAGTCCCTTGAAACATATGCTGTGCAGATGTTTCTTCCCTGCAGCGACTGTGTCAAGCAGCAAGGATGGACTGGCTCCCAACACTAGGGCATCACATATCATAACAAAAGAAGTGCTGGCAAAAGCAGTGGTTCTCAATCATGATTCTGAGACAATCCCAAGTGCAACAAATGATCTCAAAAAATGTACCAAAATTCTTTCTCCCAGATGCAAAACTTAAAATTAATTTGCTACCCAAACATTGATTTTTCAGATAAAAAGATGGTCTAACCCAGGGTCGGCAAACTGCGGCTCGCGAGCCACATGTGGCTCTTTGGCCCCTTGAGTGTGGCTCTTCCTAAGCCTTAGGAGTACCCTAATTAAGTTAATAACAATGTACCTACCTATATAGTTTAAGTTTAAAAAATTTGGCTCTCAAAAGACATTTCAATTGTTGTCCTATTGATATTTGGCTCTGTTGACTAATGAGTTTGCCGACCACTGGTCTAAACAATCAAGTAATTAAACTAGAGGTTGATTTTAAAGAACCAGAAAGGGAGAGGGTGTAATTTTCTTATTGCTGACTCTATTCAGTTAATTTTTTAAAAAATATATATATATTTTATTGATTTTTTACAGAGAGGATGGGAGAAGGAGAGGAATAGAGAGCTAGTAACATCGATAAGAGAAACATTGATTCAGCTGCCTCCTGCACACCCCCTACTGGGGATGTGCCTGCAACCAAGGTACATGCCCTTGACCGGAATCTAACCTGGGACCCTTCAGTCCACAGGCGGACACTCTATCCACTAAGCCAAACCGGTTAGGGCTATTCAGTTAAATTTTAAATCTTTCCATGATTTATGAAAACGGAAGCACATTAGCAATAATAATACAAAACCCATTTAGTTTTATCTATAAGAAGAGCACTTTTCTGAAGGGCATGCTTCTCTTCCCCCTAAGATAATATCCTTCTGACAGAAAACACGCTGAATTGATTCTCAAGCTACTATCTTAGTTCATTGTGACAGATTGCCAAGGGAAAAGAAAGCTTATTTTCTTCTTGTCATTAATAGTTAATTGTTATTGCACTTTCTCAGATGGGAGATGTGGGTTAGGGAAATCATATCCATCCTTTCTAAAAGTGCTGCAATATTATTAGAGGTGATCACGCAGCAGCAAAATAAACCTAATCTTTGGGGGACTAAATGGAGTTGGCCTATAGATTTTTCTTTCTCCCCCTTTTTTAAAGCACTTTAGAGAATCACTCACTTTCATAAGGAGTCCACCTGGAGTAGTAAGTCAGTGTTAATGTTTCATGAAAGCTTTCATGTTCTGGAAAACTTACATTGATGTACCTGTAATGCTTGCCTTTGGAGGGTAATGTGGGTGCCTGTGATGCTTTATGCATTACTGAAATGTTTCTTTCACCTGCTCAACTGCCTGGTCTCTTGTGCAATTGTATCGACACTTAGAACAACATCTTACAGTACTGTGAGCTCCTCTTTTAATCTGACACCTCTGGGATTTTGTGGCTTCCCTAATTGGAAAGAAGAAGAGAAGAAAGGTGTCAAGAAGGTCAACTGGTGAAGAGAAAAAGCAGAATTTTAAACTGTCTTTAAACACAGTAGAAAGACACAGAGATCTTTTGGACAAGCCCTAACAATTGGACAATGCATCTTAAAGGTTCTTGACTGAAGTAAAGTAAGCTAAAATGCTAAAACGAAGTAACGTCTTAAAAACAAGAAAATCTTGATGTAAATATTAGTAAATGCTAAATGAAACCATTAAAATTTTGCTTTATTTGCAGCTTTTGAATCAGGCAAAGTCTCTCCTTCACAGGGCAATGTAATGGCTAATGCTCTGGCACTAGAGTTGTGTCTTTTATTCACTGATTACAGCTATTTGACCTTGTGCAAGTCTTTGATCTCTCTGCTCTTCATCTGTTATTTCCTCATTGGCAGAGTGGACATGGTAATGGAACCTGCTGCATAGGGGTAGGGGAAAGTCAGTGAACTAGTGTATGTAAACGGTGCAATAAATGCTTGTATTACTCTTAATAATCATAAATATCCAGTACAAGCTACATTTGTTTCAATTATCTGGAAATAGGCAAGGAAAGTGACTTGGAGACCAGAATTGCCCAGGTTGACAGGCTAAGATTTCTGCTGTATTTTGCATGGAAGTCAACCTCTTTCTAACAGTATTGTTTGATTGGGAGCACTTATTTAACAGCTATAGCATTTATTTTTGAGAATTTTGTAGGCAGGGGTTTTTTCCTCCCTGCAAACCCACCATAGTTTATTAGAAAATGAATACTTCAACTTAATCTTTCAGACTATGAATATAATCTCTATATTCATTTTCCTTTTTTTTATTTTCTTAAATTTTATTTTATTGTTTAAAGTATTACAAATAAAGGGTGTCCCAAAATTCACCCAAGAAGTACTTTTGATAGAAAACACATGTTTATAATTAAAAATTGTAAATTTTTTATTGATTCATAAAGTATACAGTATGTGCTAGGGTGAGGGACTGAGGCAAGGAAGGGTTACAGAATGTGCTAGGGGGAGGGACGGAGGCATGGAAAGGTTACCTATTGTATTGAGGTCCGAGATTGTGACAGAGAAAAATTGCTAGATTGTCTCAGAAAACAATGTATTATGATTCAACCCAACCAGGTTTGACTCCGTTTACCTCCCCTTTCGTACTTGTAAACTTTGTGTGAACCCTGCCAGTTCCAGGAAATGCTTTGTAGTGTTGCAGATAAAAGGCTTTGCTGTACCCACCAGCACTACAGCTGCGAGACTCCCAGAGGGAGAGAGATGCACTGTAGTCAGCTGGCCAGCTTAATAAAGGCTCTTAAATTTAAATTCTGAGTCGGTGGTGTATCTCGCTGAGCTAACCCATAACAAGTATAGGGTTATGTATGAAATAGCATATCAGGTAAATGGCCTCCACGGCTTTGCTGGCACATACGCACTCTTTTGTTGAAATTTTCCATGACCGAAATGCGGCTGCTCAGGCAATAACAGTTAATGGTGCTCGCTATTGCGACATGATAATCCATTTTTTTGTGTCATGGAGGCCATTTACCCGATATGCTATTTCATACATAACCCTATCCTGTATACTTTATGAATCAATAAAAAACTTACAATTTTAAATTATAAACCTGTGTTTTCTATCAAAATTACTTCTTGCGTGAATTTTGGGACACTATTTAGAAGTACATATGTCTCCTTTTTTCCCCCATTGACCTGAAAAATTTCACATTTTGGAACATGGTTACTGAACTTCTGACATGAAATCGAAACAAAATGAAGATGAGTGTATCATAGTTTGTAGGCACCTATCAATTCATAATAATGTTTCATGAAAATATTTTTCAGAAGAGCCTCTTGTCAATACTGTATTGGCTCAGAAACTTGTTGTGTCTATCAGATGTAAGGATCTAACCTCAATGCTGAACATACCCTTTTCATCTTGTGTTTTTCTTGTTATGAAGTGTTATTATAGTGAGTCTTCATCTTCCTGTCCTCACTGTCACTGAGAAATCACAGTGATGCCCAAGGACACACTAATTTTTTGTTAGATGCTTCATTGCATATTCACAAATATGCACTGCCCTTTAGAAGAACAATCAGTTAGATCCTAGTTAATGCTGACAAGATAAGCAGTCATGGAATTGCCATAATGCATTTCAATTAGGTTTGATTTTCTTACCTGTGAGGTCTTAAAGCTAATTGACTCAGAGAGCTTTTGTCTTCCTGTGAAAGATAGACACTTAAGTATGCTATTTGTTAAGCAAAGAGAAATATGCCTGGCACTGAGATTTTCATTGTCATTTACAATGCTAGATACATTCCCCTCCAGGGCATTCTCATTCTAGTTGAGAAACTACTTAAATTCCAAACACATTTATCAGAGAAATGTTTTCTCAGTAAGTGTTTCTAGGCAACATTAGTTTTTGGTATAGATTTCATACTTATTATATATAAGAGCAGCAGCATTGCATTAATTCAATATTCAAGCAAGTGGTGCTTTAAATCCTATACTTAAGGAATTGTTAAAAAATTAGATGGTCATTCTAAGGAGATTAATGCATACTGACTGACCTTATACCATTGATTTTTGCATATACCTAGAAAATAAAGAGGAAAACCTCTGTGGAAATAATATTATGTCTACATTCTTAAAGACTGTATATTTTTTAAAATATGTTTTATTGATTTTTGAGAGAGAGGACAAGAAAAGGAGAGATAGAAACTTTAATGAGAAACATTGATCAGCTGCCTCCTGCATGCCCCCCACTGGGGATCGAGTCCACAAGTCAGGCATGTGCTCTGACCAGGAACTGAGATGACCTTTTGGTGCATGGGACCATCCTCAACCACTGAGCACACTGGCCGGGAAAGACTAGCTATTTTTAATGCTACTACTCAAGTTAGAAAATATATTGGACAGTCCACCATTTGATATTTGATCACTGACTTCTACAAAATAAATTCCAGAGACTGTAAGTGCTTTGAATCCTCCCATTCAACCATAGCAATTATTTACTAATTTAAGATGAAGTCTTTATTGGGACAGAACTACTGAAAATAACTTCAGGGTGGATCTTTAAGCAGATGCTTACCTGGCTGTATTTACAGGGGAACAGCCCAAGCAAGAGTGATAGTGAAACATGATGAGAAGTCCAGCTGTATTTGCCTGACTGCTGCCAGTTGTTTATCTCTTCTTTGTGTGATATCTTACAAAAACAAATGACTAATACGCCTTCTCTTCCAAAGTTCATCCAGGTATGTGGACATTGGCTCACTAACATTGCATTCGGCTTTGTCCAAATTAGATACTATAACAAGGAAAAATGTTAAAACCTAAAAACGGGTTTCACAGAATATCTTTAAAGAAAATACAGCACTGAGTAGTGCTTACATGTTGTTCTCCCTCTTAGTTGATCACATTGATGGATGAGACCATACTCAGTCAATTCAGAATTTATTAAAAGTTCAGGCAATAAAAAAAGTAAATACGAAGATGAAGATATTTAAAATATTCCATCCAAGAATTTAAAGTATGTTGAACCAAACATTAATAATCTGCTGGTAAAGATAAGCAAGTAAACTGTATCCATTATGAATGCCTTCATCAGCAAGAAACAAAATTCCATTAACAGAGGCTCATGCAATAAATCATTTTAACTTCTCACATGGAAGAAGTCTGTCAATGAGCAATCTCACTCAGATGCAGTATTTCAACAGCATTTCATCCCTTGGCTATGCCACCCTTGGCTTGTGCCTTCTGGCTTTGTGCTTCCCACCTCACGGCTACAAAGTAGCTGCCACATCTCTGAGCATCATGTCCGTGTTCAAAGCAGAAATGAGAAATGTAGGAAAGAGGCCTCTGTGATCCACCTTCAGCATAGCCAAGTGTTAGAGAAAACTGACAGCATGTGGCCAGTTGGATACTGAATTTGCCCAGGGCAAACAGGATGTAGGGAGGAGGGGAGAGGGTATAAAAACAAAGGACCCTGTACATGACCAATAACACGTTTTCCAGGAAGATGCACCCAGCACAACTAGACAAAGGGAGGTAAAGACTACTAGCAAAGGCCTCCGCCCATTTTTTAAAATAGCCCAATAGATGAAAATAAGACCTAGGCAACCTATGGGGGAAACTGTTAACCCCATAGTACTCAGCCCATGAGGAACCCGGGGAGGGATTCTTGCACACTAGGAATAAATAGCCTGTGATCACTGCTCCGAGTATGCCTGTTCAACCGGACACCCGCTTTTGCAAGACCACATTACAAGTCTCATTGTCGCCATACTTCTGTCTCTGAGTCCATTATTTGAATTCAGACAGGTGAGCATTTCTCATAAGCAAGAGACAGAGAGCTACTCTCTGCTGCCTGTATCTTCTATAAGAAAGCATAAACTTCCCTATAAATGCCCTACATACATGTCAGAATTGTACCATGTGACCACACGTACCTGGAAGGAAGGCTGCAGAAATGAGTACTTAGTTTTTCCAACCCCTGTGTGGGAAGCAGAAAGGAAGAAAAAAGGGAGTTGGGAATTGCTGTTGTCAGTTTCCCAATAATAGCTCCACGTACATCAACCAAGCAAGGAAGAAGCAAATCAGCTGTAGGAGAGGAAAAGGGCAGTTTCTGATTTGGGTTAAAAACACCATGGAAGTAGTACTTAGGCTGGGATTTTAAGCATAAAAAAGATTTAATAGACGAGTTGGGGGCTACAGAACAATCTAGAACATAATAAGCAAAGGAAAGACAAGGGGGTATAAAATGACATGGCATGTTGGAGAATGAGCAAATAGTACTATGGTATGTTTAGATACCAGAGAATTGTATAAATGTGCTGGTAGGGAAGCTGTGTGCTGAGAACTTACATAGGAATTTTGAGATTCATTTATTGAGGACTTTTATTGCTGTGCTAAATAGCTTAACTTTCCATGGTTTCCGAACCACTGGAATCAAAATCAAACTTCATAGCCTGGCAATTGAGGCTCTGGATAAATGTAAATGCACCTAGCCTGAATTGCTTGTTCATCCTTTTCTATCACTATCCCCCATATATATGTCAGTACCTTTGGCCAAACTGGATTTTTTATCATACACACACCCACAACACACACATACACAAACACAAACAACACACACACACACCACCCTTTTTCTATGTACAATGCCTCCTGTTATGGTTCCTGCAGTGTTCTCCCCATACTTTCCAAACTGAGGTTCTGTCCATCAAGGCCCTTACCAATAGAGGTGGAGTGGAATCATCTCTGATCACCTCACCTCTCTTTTGAACTATTATAGTAATTTGAATTATTATAGTATTTTAAATATGATTGTCCTTTGTCGGGAAGGGTGAACGGAGACAAACAAAACTCCTACTCCAGATTCAAAGCCTGGAAAGACCAATGACTCGGTCACAGTTCAAGGTGTCTTTCTTCTCAGATGACTCCCAAACAAGCATTCAAGCAGTGCCAGGATGTACATAGGGTTAGGAGGCAAGTGAGTGGACATAGTTCCCCAGTGTCTCCCTTTTCCCTCATGAAGGCATATTAGTAATTGATGGTCAACTCATGCCATGGGGGTATGAAATCTTAGCAAATCTGAGGAGGCCACAGCCACAGGTTCAGTGCCTACACTGGGCCAGGGGATGGACAACATAGGCAATTCAGGGTTTGTCTATTATCATGTAAAGAATTTTTTGCTTCAGTAAAATTACACTAGAGGCCCAGTGCACAAAAATTGGTGCACTGGCGGGGGGGTGGGGAGGGTGTCCCTCAGCCCCACTTGTACCCTCTCACAGTCTGGGACCCCTCGGGAGATAACGACCTGCTGGCTTAGGCCCGCTCCCAGGTGGCAGAGGGCAGGCCCAATCCCTAGGTGCAGCCCCTGGTCGGGCTCAGAGCAGGGCCGATTGGGAAGTTGGGGCGCCGCCCCCTGTCATGCACAGAGCAGGGCGAATCAGGAGGTTGAGATGCCACCCCCAGTCACGCTCAGGTTAGGGCCGATTGGGGGGTTGGGGTGCCGCCTCCTGTCACACTCAAGGCAGGGTCGATGGGGAGGTGGCGGCACCACCTCCTCTCATGCACTGAGCAGGGCCAATCAGGGGGTTGGGGCACTTCCCCCTGTCACACACAGAGCAGGGCTGATCAGGGGATTGGGGCACTCCCCCCCCATCACACACAGAGCAGGGCCCATGGGGGGTTTGGGGAGCTCCTCCCTATCAGGCACAGAGCAGGGCCGATCAGCGGGTTGGGGAGCTCCTCCCTATCAGGCACAGAGCAGGGCCGATCAGGGGGTTGGGTCACCTTCCCCTGTCACGGACAGAACAGGCCAGATAGGGAGGTTGTGGCCCCGTCCCCTGTCACACACAGAGCTGCAGGGCAATCAGGGGTTTTGGGTGCTGCCCCCTTTAACGCTACTTCAGGGGCCAGGAGGCCTCGCAGCTCCGCTGATCCCAGTGCTGGGAGGCCTCGCAGCTCCGCTGATCCCGGGCTCGGGAGGCCTCGCTGCTCCACTGATCCCAGTGCTGGGAGGCATATTACCCTTTTACTATATAGGATAGAGGCCTGGTGCACGGGTGGGTGCCAGCTGGTTTGCCCTGAAGGGTATCCCGGATCAGGGTGGGGGTCCCGCTTGGGTGCCTGGCCAGTCTGGATGAGGGGATGATGGCTGTTTGCAGTTGGTCACACCCCCTTCAGGTTGGGGGTCCCCACTGGGGTGCCTGGCCACCCTAGGTGAGGGGATGATGGCTGTTTGCAGCTGGTCACACCCCCTTCAGTGTGGCGGTCCCCACTGGGGTGCCTGGCCAGTCTGGGCGAGGGGCTGAGGGCCGTTTTCAGGCTGGTGGTGACGGAAGGTCCCAACCTCTCCTTTTTTTCTTTTTTTTTTATTCTGGGATATATTTACCTTCTATGGCTGTCACTGGAACTGAGAGCCGGCTTTAGCTCTGAGGCTCGGCTCCAGCTCTGAGACCTCGGCTGCTGAAAGCGGGTTTCTGGGCTTTGTTTACCTTCTATATTTGAAAGTTTGTTGCGACTCCAGCTCTGAGGCCCAGCTGGCTGAAAGCAGGTTTCTGGGCTTTATTTAGCTTCTATAATTGCAACATTGTTTCTTAGACTGCAGCTCAGAGCTGGGCGGTGGCAGGCGGGGAACCTTGGCTTCCTCCGTCACTGGAGCAAGCAAGCCTCCTGTTTGCTTCAGCTGCCTGGTTGCAGGCCGCCATCTTGGTTGGCAGTTATTTGCATATCACCCTGATTAGCCAATGGGAAGTGTAGCGAGTTTATGGTTAATTACCATGTTTCTCTATTATTAGATAGGATTCCACTTTCTATTTCTGACCAAGATCTACAGATACAATCTTACCACATTTTTTTTTCAAATTTTAGAAGATTTATGTATATATTTTAGACATTGTAACATAGTGGTTAACAGCATAGGTTCTGGAGTCAGACCACCAGAATTTAAATCTCGACTCCACCACAAGTTATGTGATCTTGAAGTAATGCACCTCAGTTTCCTCATCTATACAATGGGAACATTAAAAGTATCCACCCTCCTTGGTTGCGAGAATTAAAGCCAGTGTCTCAGATTACTTAATGTTGTTTGTCAAATTTAGATCTTTTAGAGAAAAGACTGTATCATTCATGTTTTCCGCTATCATCTTTAAAACTTACTATATGCACAATAAATATTTGAAAAAATAAATGAATTTATTTATAATTGATTTCAGTGTTTCATGACTCTAGAAATAAAAGCAACCAATGACACAGGGCAGCAGTAGAAATTTATGAGTGGGCTCATCTCAAACAGAAAACCATTCATCCCATGAAAAGGCAGCCAGCTCCACAACACTGGGGTGGAAACACATATTTTACAAACTCCCTGGAGGGCAATTTGACAAAATTATCAAAAGTACTTTGAAAAATCATGGACTTGGACCCATTCTAATTCCATAAATGCTAAGAAAGTGACACAAAGAATGTTACCAGATAAAATGGAAACAACGTAAATCTCCACTGATAAGGATTAATTAAATTATAATAAAATATTTATATTATAATAAGATAAACTCATATTTTAACAAAGAAAATGGCATCATACATTAAGTGAAAACAAAAGGATAACATTGTACAGCGTTATAAACCTATTTCTTCTGAAAAATAATAAGAATAAAAATATATAACATCTTGTTTGTATGTTAGAAAATAAGCCTAGAGAGAGATACATAAAATATTGCTGGTCACCTTTTAGTGAAAAGGTGAGAAATCTTCATATTTTTTAAAAAAATTTCACAATGACTGAAAAACAAAAAAGTGAGCTTTCATTTTGAAAGAGCAATCATCTTGAAACTTCAGCTTTTACAAACACTAGTGCAAAGGCCTGTGGTTCCAGCTTGTTCACACATTTGTCAAGGCTGTCAACAGTCTGTCCCTGGGTGTGTAGGCAGTGGGGGGTATTGTGGAAGCAGGGTACTAAGAAGCAGACTGGTTCTAATCCCATTTCTGTTGTTAACTTCCTGTGTGGCCTTGGGCAAATTTACTGCAATTGTAAAGAGCCATATGGATATTCATGTAAATATTGCTCTCAAAAGTGGGTAGGTTAAGTGACTAGATCAGGGGTCTTCAAATGCTAAAACAAATAGCCCCAACCAACCTAAGTATAAAGAGCTTAACAAGAATGAAATACCCATAGTTATGTGTGTCCCACCCGCCCAACCCCTCCCTCCCCCCTCCCCCCCCCACACACACACACAGGTGTCTGTGCACACAGCCAAGACTAGAGGAAAGCAAGAAAGATACCAAGGGCACAAAATGTAGGAGGCATTCACTCTCAGGGTCATGCAAGTAGACTATCTGATTTTAATGTCATTTCCAATCCCATTTCTAATCCCCCAAATGCCAACTACTTCATTTTAATTCAACCCTGAGTGAGAGCCTCCTTCTGGTTTATACCCTACACGCCTCTTACCTCGCCCCTGGCATGCACATGAGTGTGTGCACACACGCACGCACAGTTTGGCAGCAGCGAGGAAGGGGGATGGCAGGTAGCTCTCTAGAGGGGTTGTCAAGGCGATAACGTTTCCTTATTGAATATGTGGAAATGACCTACTTGCACGTAGAAAGAAGAAACTGCTCTGCCTTCTGATAGGTGTTGAGAATAATAGAAAATAGCTCTTTACGCAGACATGATCTGTTCCTGATTTTACTTCTACATGACTTCATTTGTCTCCTCATGGACATTGTTGTCTTAGCATCACCCCAGTCTTCCACATTAGAGTCCACAGGATCTGGATAGAAAGTTCCTATCCAGTGGTCCAGTGAAATCTTCCCAGTATCTTCTCACCACAAACTTCAAGCCTCACATATTTGTGGAGTACCTGTTGGACCCTGTCTACTTCAATTGATTGCTTCTTGGTGTTTCCACTTAAATCTAGTATCAAACTTTGGCATTTGAACTTGCTATTGACCTGGCACCCTCCAAGGTGCTTCCTGCAGTTATTGCCCAGCAGTTCTCATTTCTATGATCTGAAGGTGCTACCTCTCCATGCCCAGAGTTGGCCGTTGGACTCCACTAGCCAGAAGGAGGTGCTGTAGGAATTCTGAGGATGAGTGAACAATCAACATGACTGTTGTTTTTGGCACATTGGCCAGCAGCAATTGTTTCAGTGACAAAATAGCATGACCCCAACTCAAAATCATATCAAGATATGATATCCCTTTTAAATTTTGGTTTTGAAGACAAAATTAACAGTTTAGGCTGTTAATTTTGGCTTTTACTCTCTGAAGGAATTTAATATAAACCAAATGTATTTACATGATAGTTCACCCACTCAATCATTCTTATGAGTTGAAGTAGGTCACTCTGACATATGTAGACCAAAAGTTACATTCATATTGCAATTTCAGGCCTGATGTTTTTTTAAAAAAGAATTTTCAAGACACCACATTGGAAGAAATTTTATTTTGTGCCGAAAGGAGTTTTAGTACTTCATTATGATCTCACAGAATCATATACTGAAAAGCTGTATTTCAAAATACAGACACTAATTATAAATGTTGCAAGCAAAGAGAAAGGATTCCTGGCATGGAAATCTGAAAACCTGGGTCTAATCACAGGTATCCCAGTAGCTGTGTGACCTCAGGTGAGAAGCTATCTTGCAGTGAGTTTGGCAAATCATGTTTAAATTGAGAGAGATAGGAAAACATGAACTGTAATATCCCATTGCGTTAATATGCCTTGTTTCTAAATGATTAACTAACAGATATTTGCAAAAAGTATAACAGTAGCTTGGAAGTAATTAAAAATTATTGCCCCATCATTGCCATTAATATACAAAGCCATTTTAACCGTTGTATCATATATCTAATTCCCATAACTATACGTCAATTAAAATCTCACAAAATAAGACTTCTACACAGATATTCTCAATATAATTTGCTCACCATTGCCTAAAACGAGTAAATGAAGCAGAAGTTTATGAATCATGAAAGGACATCTGTGAAAATATTACTCTTTATGAAGTTGTGTTAACAAACTATGTTTGTAAAGACAGCTGTTTTAAGCTGGTGTTGCTTCTATTTTATGAGTAATTCAATCATTCTTTCAGTACTATTATTCATTTTAATGAGAACTCCATGTAATCTAATATTTTTTTTCTTAGCTAACAGATAAGGGAACTAAAAGAGGGTTACAATTATTTGGGTTACACAAGTATTGCATTCACCAATGTGGACAAAAGACAAACTGACTCATGTATGTTTCCGATAAATATTCTCTCAATTTGGTAACCACAATTCAATCTTCTACAGCACACCATCTGTTTAAACTTTCTACACGTACAAGGAGAATTTAGGAAGTATGCAATCATAATATATTTGAAAAAACTGTACATATATATATTATGAGAGAGAAAGATGATTTATTAAAAAGGATTGGCACACACAGTTATGGAGGTTAAGATGTTCTAAGATCTGCAGTTGGTAAGCTGGAGACCCAGAAGAACCAATGGTTCCAGTATGAGTCTAAAGGCCTGAGAACCAGAAGAGCCAATAGTGTAAACTCTAGTTCAAATCCTAAAGCTGAAGAAGACCAATGTCTCAGTGTATGGATAAATAAACAGAGAGAGCAAATTCTCTCTTACTCAGCCTGTCTATTCTATTCAAACCTTCAACAAATTGGATGAGGCCCACCCACATTAAGTAGGGCAATGTGCTTTACTCAATCAATTCAAATGTTAATCTCACCCAGAAGCATCCTCACAGACACACACAGAATAATGTTCAACTAAATATCTGGGCATCCGTGGCCCAATCAAACTGACAAATTAAATGAACCATCACAATGGTCCTTAAGACTGTGGAATTTAACTCTATCCACTTAAAGCTAAGAAAGCTGTATGCCAGAGATATAAAGTGACTGCCTAACCAGTACAATTACTGTGAGATCCAGGATCATAACCTAAACATTTATATTTTATGATGTTTCATTATCATATTTATGATGTTTCATTATTACATTATATTTTTATTAGAATCTGATTCTGTATGCCAGAGTAATTCTTTTTAAAAACTGCCATTAAAATTAATTCAAACATGATCCTCTGCATGTTGATGAATCCCACTTGTGCATGTGTGTCTTTGTGTGTGTATGTGTGTAGAGGTGGAGAATGTTCATGACTAATAGACATGTATCTTGAGAAAGTCATTAATACTCTTGATCCACAGTTTCCTCTTTAGCAGATGAGAATAATAATTGCATCTATCCCATGAGTTTGTTGCAAAGATTAATTAGGTCAATGTGTTCAGGGTAAGCACTTAGAGTGACTGGAACATAGCATGTGTTAACTTATTATTATTACTACTATTATTATTATTAACATAAAACCTAATAGGTTAAATTTCTCTTTATTCTTCACCCTTAACCTCATCCTCTTCTGCCCTAATCATTGGCCTAGTGCAGTGATGGCGAACCTTTTGAGCTCGGCATGTCAGCATTTTGAAAAACCCTAACTTAACTCTGGTGCTGTCACATATAGAAATTTTTTGATATTTGCAACCATAGTAAAACAAAGACTTATATTTTTGATATTTATTTTATATATTTAAATGCCATTTAACAAAGAAAAATCAACCAAAAAAATGAGTTTGCGTGTCACCTCTGACACACGTGTCATAGGTTCACCATCACTGGCCTAGTGTGTGAGTTGGTTCCTATCTCTCTTCAATACTGTATCTCACTCTGTAAGTCCGCAGAGATTTCACAATCAAGCTTTACAGCACAGCACAGAAAGGAGAACAGTGTGTCTGGAATGTAATGGGAAAGTGGTTTAGACAAACTGGAAGAAATAGGCAGAATCCAGATCATACACCTCAGATACTTTATTATTACTATTCTTGTTAGGTTTGGGGGTTTTGCTTTAGCAAAACAGCCCAAACAATGCGTGCATCCACATGCACTACAGTCTTACACTGTGCAATCCAGCAGCATATTTCAACATGGGTGTCATGTTTCCAGGTGCTCGCCGTACCTCCGGGTAGACAGGATGTTAGAGAGATCCGAATTCTTTACACTTTCTCCTATCATTGTGACTATTGACTTCTCTGGAATCATCTGCTACACAGTTATTTACAAGGAGCTGCTGATTCAAACTACTGGGGGCACAGCCCTGAGGCTCTCTCTCTGAGATTCTGCCCCATGCCCTGTGCTGCTGGGTGGCAAAGTGCTTGAGACGTGGATTATTCTGGGTGCATGAGTTTACGTACCAGGACTTGGACTGACCTTATTTTATGAAAATCCACCTCTTCTTTGAAATGGTTGCTACATCAAACATTTGAAGTCCTTTTTTATTTCTAGTCAATAAGGATATTTCCTGACATTTATTTCTCAGAAAGAATTGACTTTTTGTTACCAAGCAAAACTTTGATATACATATCGCATATAAACTTATCCATTTGAACATATATGGCCATGGTGTGAGAAATCAGTACTATAACATCTCTAATGACAAAGAAATAGAAATATCACACCTGGACATTATTTATTTTAAGAAGTACATATAAGTGTCTTTCATGGTTCTCAATCTCTCTGAAACATCATTTTGCAATATACAACGGTATATATTTTAGAGGGAATAAACATGTGATATTTAGATTGCAATCAGAATCTTTAACTTGTGATAAGAAATTAAGAACAACATACCCAAGCAGTTATAAAATAATGCATGGTGTGGTGTTATGTCTAGGTTTCAGTGCATTTTATTTAATACTAGAAGCCCAGTGCACAAAATTCATGGCAGGTACTGTCCCTAGGCCTGGCCTGCAATCAAGGCAATCTTCCCCAGCTGCACACAGCTGGCCCCACCCTTGGCCAAAAGCCACCCCTTGTTCCCCATTCACCATCAGGCGATTGGAGCCTGCCAGCCAGGGAAAGAGACCAAGAGGTGGTCAGTGTGCCTCATAGTGACTGGTCCAGCAGTTGTTCTGCTGTTAGGGTCAATTTGCATGTTATCCTTTTATTATATAGGATAAGTGTATATAACATACATTTGACAATGTGTATATATATTTAGGGTAAGACACAGACTACATGACTAAATGGTGTAGTTTTGTCTGTAGGGACACTGGAGTGTTCTTTGAAGGAAAGAGTAATGTGCAAACAGTGGTCAGGGAAAAACCTGTGCCTTAGACTCCTGATGGAAGGATCAGGTGCTCTTAAATGGGCATTGGGATGACCATGCCTGAGTAAAGCCTGGGACTGGATATCTATTTCCTAGAGAAAGAGTATAGATGGAAGATACACAGTGTCCAGGAAAGTACCCTAATGTAAGAAGGAACACATTCTCGTTTCGTTTGGAGAAAAGCTAGGACAATATAATACCACAAAAGCTAAAAGGGGAATGTTTAAAGGAGGAAAGAGTAGTTAACTGTACCAAACAACTGCTGATTATTAGATAAGTAGACACAGTGTCTATTGGACCTGGCAACACAGAGGCCATTAGTTTCTTTCTTACAAGATTGGTTTCTTTCAGGTATTGGGATCTGTGTCAGATGAGAGTAGTTGAAGAGTGACATAGAGGTAAGGATGAGTCAGAGACTATAGCTAATTTGTGTGAAAATATTTCTTGTGATGGGGAACAAAGAAATGGACATTCAATAGAGATGTGGCCTCTATGAAGGCTTAATTTTTAAGATGGCTTATGCATATTGGAGGTTTGTAGGAATAATCTGATGGTGAGGAAGGAACTGATGATGCAGAGGACAGAAGAGGAAGGAAATTTTTGAGACTAGGTCAGGGAATGGGAGCATAAATGGAGGGACTTGCTTTTGATAAGAGCAGGAAAGAACTGTGGAGGCAGAGACGGTGCTTTAATAACCATTGCATGCCAAACATATACAGAGCTTGGTATATATTAGAAACTCAATAAATATTTGTTGAGTGGCCCAAGTACACATCCACTTCAAGCCGGTGAAACAAAACAAGCAGCAGGCCCAAAGAAAGAGTGAAGAGCAGGCAAGAGCAAAGAAAGGAACAGGAGGTATTCATACCTCTTTCGAGTTATTGCTTATTTTACTGGTACGTGTTCTTTATGATCCTGATCAGCTTAGTAAAATTTTTTTATTCAAACTGGAATCTCTTAAATGTGAAGACACAGTCTATTTAACATTTAGTTAACTTGTTAGTTTACTTAGTGTCTATTGTGATTGCCTACCAATGTAAATTCTCAATTGGTAGAGAATTCTTCCGTTTGTGTTTTCCACCTTGTGTTCTATGTTTGTATTTTCCACGATGGTAATTTCATTTTCATATCAATGGCAGGAGTCTAATAAATTTGTTTTCATTATTATTTTCAGCACTGAAAAAATTAATTATATTAAGCCAAAACATATAATTTACAAATCACATCTCTATTTTGCCTTAAAGGAGAAATTGGCACTTGGTAAGACCTAATTCATAGTCATAGAGTCAGTGTTTGTTTATAAGCCTAGGAAAGCTTTAATCCAAAAAAAAGTCTGTATATTCTGGTGAGATTCACATAAACTCACTTTTATTGTGCCTATGTCCAGTTGTTCAGGTAAAATGGAAGACAGCTGATCTATTATTAAAAATCTACTAAATGCATTTTGAACCTATGGACACAATACAATATTTTGAAGATTTGTTATTTAGCAATTGCCTTCCTCAAAATACACACCAGCTGGCAGCACTCAAAAATTGAACCCCATAAAGAGATCACATCAAATAAGATATATTTGATAACCAAAAATATTTAAGATTTTTTTAAAATACATTTTTACTGATTTCAGAGAGAAAGGGAGTTGGAGAGAGAGATAGAAGCATCATGATGAGAGAATCATTGATTGGCTGTCTCCTGCATGCCCCCTACTGAGGATTGAGCCCACAACCTAGGCATGTGCCCTTTACTGGAATCGAACCTGGGACTCTTCAGTCCATAGGCCGACGCTCTATCCACTGAGCCAAACTAGGTAGGGCAAGATTTTTGGTTTTTTTTTTAATATATCAAGAATGATTCTACTGATGTTAATAAATCATGAAACTTTGCATTTGGAGTACAGAAAATAATAAATTTTGAGGCTCTCATATTTCTTTAGTTTAATGTAATACAAACAAATTATATATACACTATGATAAAGTATATGAATAATGAATGATGCTATTATATTTTTAACAAATGATAATATAAAATTGTAAAATAATATACTCAGAAGAATTCTGATGACTTAATAACAAATGTGAATTTATTCTTACATATCTGATGAATGTATCATTTTATTCTAGAGTTATTGTGAAATTTTTATCATGGATTGTTGGGAAGACATCAAAGATCGATCTCATCTACCTTTATTCTGTTCTGAAGCTATTTCAACATCCTGATTATTTGCTTTGATATCCAAAATCACTTGAACTTTCTTGAGACTCTGAGTCATACTTTATAATAGCCATCATATTTAGTAAGAATTTCAACCTAACGCATACGACATTTAATTTCATTTAATCCAGGAGATGTAACAAAAAAAACCTGCCCCCACCAACAAGGAAAGGTCACTTAATTAAAACTGAGGCCTGAATGGTGAGAAAAAGTGAGGCAACTGAAAAGTGATAAAGAGAAAGGCATGTTGGAGTATATGGCAACCCCAAAGTCAAAAGAAACCTATATTGCTCTAGCCATACCAGCGTGGTGATAAGACTAGCATTGGAGTCAAATTTTTTTTTAGGTTTGCAAAACCTGCAGGAGAAAAGTCTCCTAGGCCTCCTCCCTGGAGTAACCTGGCCTGGGGTAAGTTTGCCCCAAAATTGTCCCAGCTGTTGGCAGGGTTGATGTCTGCCTGTGTCTGTATCGCGTTTTCCAGGTTTGATGTGAATGCCATTGATTCCTGAACGGAGGACACTGTTCTCTGACAGCTGTGGAGTGTCCTCTTTAAGCTCCCAAGTGTCCTGATCAGACTGATCCCTCCATGGGAAGCTCCGCTCTGTATAGCACCAAAGGAAGAGAGTTCCTCTCTTACCTTTCTCTGTCATTCCTGTATGATCCTTGGTTATCTGTGTGCCCAAAATTATATTTTAGGTTTTTTTTTTATTTTTTAAATTTCAGGCTTGATTTCCCCAGGGTTCTGGTACAAGCCTAGACCTGCATCCCTCTTTCCTCCTCTTCCATTTTAGTAGAGTCCATGGTAATCAAATCCCTCTTTGAGACCCAACCTTCATTACTCTTAGCACAGGTTTCTTCCTAAGAAGCTCCATAGTCTCTCATGAAAATACAAATATAGTTACTTCTAGCTGGGAGTTCTTCTAGTTATGCCAGATTTCCTGAATCCCCAGGTGGACACACCAATATTTCAAGCCATGGTCATTCTCATATTAGTTCTATATTTCTGGCAGCTGAGCTTCCCAACAAACATCTTTCACAAGAGATTTTTCATTAATGTGATTACATGTGCATTTTAAAAAGGCCATGTTTTATTCCAGAACCTCCAGCTGGTGCCTATAAGGTGAAATAGAGACAACATATCTGGCTGAACACTCATCTCCCTTGTCCCCTCAAACAGTGTAAATAGTTCAGTAATAAGGCGATATAACTATCTTGTGGTGTATTATAGGAGTTAGTGTTAATTTCAGTGTTAATTTTTACCTAAATAAGATATATGGTGGAAAAGTTCGCCAAGAGACGAAGCATCATATTCTACACTAAGCGGAGTGGGTCTAGCCTGTGCTTGCCTCCAGCACAATAGCCACATGACATAAGAGAGCGTAATGAATTTACAGGAAGAAAGCCTGGTTACCAGCCCTGGTTCTGTCTCTTATTGGTTGTCATTTTGAATTTCAGTTTCCTTATCTGTGAAGTAGATCCAAAAATATCTGCCCAGTTTCCTAATGACAAAATAATGAATGGCAACATTTACTTAATGGATGCTAAGTTCCTGGCAACATGCGAAACATCTTAGAAGCTTTTTCTTAATCCCTTCAATAACCCTCCAAGGTAGGTACAAAAAATTGACCTTGAACAAAAAACCTCTGCAGCTTCATTTGTCATTGCCCAAATTTGAAAGTAACCAAGATATCCTTCAATAAGTGAGGGGCTAAATAAACTTTGGTTCATCCAGACAATGGAATATGATTAAATGCTAAAAAGAAATCACCTATTAAGCCACAAAAAGACATGGAAGAAACTTAAATTCAAATTATTAAGCGAAAGAAGCCAATCTGGAAAAGCTACATTCTTCGTGATTCCAACTATTTAACACCCTGAAAAGGCTAAACTTTAGAGACAGTAAAAAGGTCATTGAAGGATGAATAGATGGAGCACAGAGGATTTATAGAGAAGTGAAAATATTCTATGATATTATAATGATAGACATTATATTTGTCTAAACCCATAGAATGTACTACCCCAAGAGTGAACCCTAATGTAAGTTATGGACTTTACATGGTTATAATGTGTCAGTGTAGATTCATTCATCAATTATAACAAATTTTTCCAAACCGGTTTGGCTCAGTGGATAGAGCATCGGCCTGTGGACTCAAGGGTCCCAAGTTCGATTCCGGTCAAGGGCATGTACCTTGGTTGCGGGCACATCCCCAGTAGTGGGTGTGCAGGAGGCAGCTGATCGATGTTTCTCTCTCATTGCTGTTTCTAACTGTCTATTCCTCTCCTTTCCTCTCTGTACGAAATCAATAAAATATATTTTTTAAAAAATTATAACAAATTTACCACTCTGGTGGGAGATATTGACAATGGGGGAAGCTATGCATGTGTGGAGACAACAGGTATGTGGGAAATCTCTGTACCTTCCACTCAATTTTTCTGTGAACCTAAAATTGTTCTAGAAAATACTGACCTTGATAGAGGTTAAGTGACTATCCCAAAGTCATCCAGCTATTAAATGGAAGAGCTATACTTCAGACCCAGCCCATCTAACTCTGAATTGTTGCACTTAACTGGTGTACTATACTGAGTGGGAGCTAATGTTCAGATGTTCAGGAATGGTGTTAGCTCTGAAATCACTGCGGTTATTTTGCTCTGAGATAGGTGGCTGAAACCAGTCACTTCTCAAAAACAGTAACTGCATTCTCTGTAACTGCCAACTGGTATCATTTCCCTGATATACACGGTGATTTTATATTTTAAAGATCTATAACATTTTCTTCAAAAGCCATTATTCACTATTTTTTTAATGTCTTTGTACCACTTTACACATCTGAACATATTTATGTGGTTATAAAGTATACATTATTGCATTAGGTATGCCAAGTATACATCTTTGCATTATGTTTATTTCAAATAAGCACAGGGGACTTGAACAGGAGTGGCCCATGGGTGGAAAGCAACACTAAGAAAGCATGGCAGCCTGCAAGCCAGGTGAGGAAAGACTATCAGGGAGAGGCATCCTTTTCAGTCACCTCCCCTGGATGGACCATAATTCACTTCTCTTTTCTACACTGGTGTTCATTTAAGTTGCTTCTGATTTTTAACTACAATCTCGTAAATAAAATCTTTGCATCTATTTTTTTTAATTCATTGCTATTGTTTCATTAAGATAAATTTCCAGGTGGGTATTACTGGGTCAAAGATCATGAACATTTTTAAGATTCTTGACGGTACTCCATTGCTTTAAGAAAACACACATCAATTTACCAGGCCACTAGTAATGTATAAATGATTAAGTTATGCTGCAGCCTTGCTAGAGTTATGACATATACCTTGAGGCCATAGTTCATGAAGTCTGGGAAGTATTTCCACTACTCTTATTCTAACAGACTGCTAGCTCCTTAAAGACAGAGATCATGTTTAATTACCTTCGTTCCCTCCTATTTTTTCAGAGCAAATATTTTACTAGCTATAATAATTATAGCATCATTTATCTGAAATCCCTCTTTATTAAATCATCATGGTGTGCATATGCTATAGGGGGTGGGCCATCAATTATGGAATCAAACAAACTTATATTTGAATCCCAGATTCATTCCTTGGGCTTTGCTTAAAATACTTTCATTTCCCATCACTAAAAAGATGAATCCTATCTCTGCTTTCTAAATCGTGGTGAGGGTTGAACTATCTGTCAAATCCCTAACACAGAGTAGGAACATTTTGGAGGAAATAGTGGAACTTTTATGACTTTATATCTATCATAAAATACCTTGTGAATATATAATTTTTTAAGACAGAAAGAAAAAAAATCCGTCATGAAACGTACATTATCTATAGCCCATGTAGTTCTTCTCATCTTACAGTTTTGCTAATTACCATGAAATACAATCCCCATGAATTTCAATTCTAGTAAACTGTTGAAACAGTAAGCACCTTGGGTATCTCTTGGGAACACATAGGCTGCCACAGTAGACCTGGGATCAGCAGTGTCTCTAGAAATAGTACCAGGCAGTCACCCCCAGGTGACTAAATGAGGCTTTGTCTCAGTGCTCCATCTTAGACAGCTTTATGATTAGCCCGGTTTGCTATGGTGAGGAAATAATACAAAGGATAGTACAAATGGAAGTCAAACTCATCACAACATCCTGTCAATTTCCAAACAGGTAAGAGAAAATTTTTTATGATATAAACAGTGCGAGGTTAGGAGACTGATGTCTGCGTCTGCGCATGTGCGTATATAAAGTGAGTCAGCAGAGATTCATTGTGATATCTAGGGAAACAGCCTCAAAGTAGGAAATTAAAAGAAAATGCCATGCAATTAATTCAAAATCTCTAAACCGTAAAGAGCCTACCAGAAGTTTCTCGCAAAATTTATATCCATCCTAAAGAGAATAGGATTACAAATATATCCACTTGGACAGAACTGAAAATTTTCATAAAACATAGTGGTGGAGAAGTTGTCTTCTTTGTTTTGTTTGGTCTACTTCCCATACTGACCTTGGGGGAAAGATGACCACTTGCATTTGTGATAACTAGGAAGGGAAAGGAGAGGTTACGGTGGACTAAGTCACTCAATCTAGACATTATTTTGATAACACATCTTGGGGACCCTGCCTTTGCATTCAGACTTCACTAAAAGACTAGTCAGTAACTTCCATTGTAATCGGATGTGGGGGACCATAAATGAAAGTTGGTAACATGAGACATCCCTGACCTAATTCCCAGCCAGGGACTTCAGCTTTGCTGTTTTCCACCAGTAAACCAAGAACCTCCTTATTGAAGCTTGCTGTCCTCATAAGCATTGTGGCTCTCATTAAGAATTATGTATGAATTCATTAGTTAATTTGTATGGAAAGTGCTATCCTCGGGTGAAAACCCTCACAAAATGTTTAGTTCACTTAAGTTTATTTCAAAAAAAAATATGTCTTGGTTTCCCTCTGTGTTCCAGGCATTGTGTGAAGTCACGGGCATACAAAGGTTAAAAATAAGAAGTCAGTTTGTGTGTTAAAAATAATATCATGGTTCTGGTGTTGGTACAAAGTTATAGGGAATTCTGATTTTATCTGTGGTTGGTGATGATGAATAACAATGTCAAAAAGAGTGCATCTGGTGTTTTCATCCATCTTAATAATAAAATTGGATTAACTTCCTGTCTGATTCAATATTGCAGAAAACAGTAATCAAGATGGCCCAAATAAATCATTTGATTCAAGAAGTCAATCTCTATTTGCCATAAAATATAGGGCTGCCAGAAATTTTTTTTAGCATGTCTGTAGTGTGAAACATGAGCAAATAATATTCCCAAATGATACCTTGGCAGTGAATCAAAATGGGAATTTAGGATTTAACAGCAAAATTTTAGACTAAAGTGAAATAAAAGTTTTCAGTGATGTTATTTTCATGTCCAGTGGATATATCCTTTGTAATAGGAAGAATCTTAAGAAAGATGTGGTTTGTCAATTTTGTTCACCCAAATATCTTTCTGTACAGCTGCCCAAATCTTACATTTATTTATTTAAAGTGGGAGCGTGAATTACTAATTTGACAATTGATGCTGGATTATGTTGTATGAAATTAGCCATTTCTACAGTGAGCTGTATCAGGAGGAATTAGCTATATATAATCTCCTTTGTTTTTCTGGTCAATCCATGTACTTCTATCTAAAATCTAATAATTAGATCAGAGATATAGCAATCCTGATATCATGGCACCAGTCATGCTCAAAGAAAAACAAGAGTATACTGGGAGGATTGGAAAGTAATAACAGGATGGAATTGGCACAGTCACGCTGTGCATTAAAACTATGCTGCAGACAACATTACTCAAGAGTCTTTTCAGGAAATGAGATGGTTCTCAGGGCACTAATCACTAAAATAACACATTGTGGAAGATTGTGTGCTTATTATTCATCTCCTTCTGCAGATGAATAAGACCACAAGAACACTGACAAAGACTTAGTCCACTTTCTGTATTTATTCCTTTTTAGTTACGCAGGAAATTGTTAATTCCCACTAGGATAGAAAAGTCAAGATTCCCAAGAATAAAAGTTGAAAGGACACTAAATCATAGAGTTTTTATTCTCACCTCAAAAACACATGCCAATAGACTCATTTCATTTTATCATGTTTCTTGGAGAACTGGGCAGTTCACCAGAAGAGTGGAACACAGAATCCTATTACAGCCATCGAAGCGAAACATTATCTACTTCATGGAGAGAATCAAAATAAACTAAATTTATAACATCCTTGCATGGAGCGTTAGACTCCAAACCATCCTTGTGATGGACTGTTTCAGAGCCTGTGGTCTCCCTGCCGCCCCACAGCTCCGGTGTTTGCATGGAAAGAGTTGAAATTCCAGAAACAATATATTCCTGTTGATCGAGTATAAGCACATAAACATAAAAGGGAGCCATCTCCTTCTTTTATCCACATCTGGGGCCTGTGAGAATGGTTGATTTCTTCATTGTTTAAGTAGAATTTATATATTGATGGCTTGGGACAATATCCGTTTCTGACCAGAAAGCTAAGTGCTTTGGTTATGACTTTACCCTTGGACATCTGTTTCCAAGCCTCCCGAAACGCCACTGAGTTTAGTTTGGTTGCAATTCTTAGTGGATAGGCAGATGTCTCCTCTCCTTTCGGGAAAGCTGCATGAACGAAGTGGTTAGGGCTGTGATGATTAGAGCTTGTTATCTTGATCAGGCTGGATGGAAAAACCTGAATTTTGTCTGACCTCATTTTTCAGGCAGCATTCGCCTGAGCGTTGGGCTTTGTCCATGCAGGGTATCTGCCTGGCCCCAATTCCTGTCTTTTTTGACTCAGGCTTTGGGCTGCTGTGTTCTGCCTCCAGCATGAAAAATGCTGAAGAAAGGAAGGGGGAGGAATAATTGATGGGAGACTGACAGACAACACAGGAACAAGAATAACAGGGAAGAAATAGCAGTACAAGAGAGAAAACATAATCAGGGGAGATGAATGTGGAAATTTTTCTTGACTTGAACATATAATAAGGAGTCTTGAAAACGCTCTGAAAAGCAAGTAATTGCTATTATATTTGTTTACTGTACCCAGGATAATATCTGTTTGTGGTTGAATCATGATTTTTTCTCCTCCTGTCTCTGAATAACTTTGTATTAAACCTCTACTTTCTTCTACTTTATACATAGACATGTTTGTTTTATAAAAAATGTTTTTACAGGTATAAATGGACACAAAGGCACAAAGTATAAGAATGGTAGCATCATAAAAGTATATAGAGTGTTATTTTATAACTTATGGAAGCCTCATCTCCTCCAATGATTTTGTACCATGAAAAGTCAAGACCTTTGCCATTTCATGATCCTAAGCCTGAGGGCTTAGTCCAAATTATATAGAATTTAAACTGTATAAATTTCTTTATTTAATTTCTAAATATTAGGAGTCTTAAAAGACAAAAGAGGCGGTGTTTTATAAAAACTGTTATTAGGGGATATGAAAGGGAATGCTAATTAAGAGGTAACATTAAAATAGAGATGAGAAATTAATGAAATGAAGAAAACTAGGTTATAACAAGTTTTTAAATGAGCAGGATCTAACCTAACTCACTCAATTTAATTGTTTCAATCTTAATATTTAATTTGTAGTCATAGAGGGGAAAAAAGGTAACAGACAATGAATATGAATTTACTCTTTAGAGTCCTCTGTAGTGTTTGAGATTTGGATTCACCCAGCCATGATGTGAAGGGCACGGCAGGGAGTAAATGGCAGCAGAGGCTCTGAAATCAAAGAACATGCTTAAAATGTGTCATTTTGATCTTAAGCCTCAAATGTATATTCTCTCCAAGAAGTACATCACTTCAGCAAAACCAAATTGTTCTAGCCATTGCTTTTTTCACTGACCTATATTTCCTGATTGGTTTTGGGCTGAAACTCCTTGATAGGTGTAACAATCAGTGAGAGTAAACACTGGAGACTCAATCAGGCCACTCTTTAGTGTCTCGATGTTATTACTGTTATAGCAAATAAGTAAAGGGCTTTCATTTATTTATTTATTTTTTTAAATATATTTTATTGATTTTTTACAGAGAGGAAGAGAGAGAGATAGAGAGTTAGAAACATCGATGAGAGAGAAACATCGACCAGCTGCCTCCTGCACATCTCCTACTGAGGATGTGCCCGCAACCCAGGTACATGCCCTTGACCGGAATCGAACCTGGGACCTTTCAGTCCGCAGGCCGACGCTCTATCCACTGAGCCAAACCGGTTTTCGGCAGGGGCTTTCATTTAATCAACAAAGTAGCTACTCAGTCTCCCTTGGTACTGAACATACAGAGTAGGTCATTTAATTCCTTGTTTTTGACATTGATATAGAGTAAATTCACATCTACAAGCAAAGTTTAGGGAGGACTTTTTATCTTCCATTTTGAGCAGTTTTATGTCTAATAAGTCATGTGGTCCTCAGAAGGCCCATGAAAGCGATGCAGTTATCATCCCCATTGGACAAATGAAGAACACGAGGCTCAGAGAGATTTAATCATTTGACCAAATGCACTCAGCCCAGGATTAAATCCATGTCTTTCTTACTCACTAACCCAGGCTCTTAACTGTTCCATTATAGTATGGCAACGTTTTCTTACTTGGTATTTGCTTACCTACTTGCAGCTTCCAAACACACAAACACAATTATTTTATGTTGTATTCGGTCTCCCTAGCACTTAGAAAACAGAGCTGGCAAAAACTTTTAAAGGTGTTAGTCCAAAAAATTTTTTTAAAAAATGTGTAAGTTCTTAACTAATGAAGCTCCTGAAAATCTATCTCCCCTATCCACAAGGTCATACCTTTCCAAACAAGAAATTTAGATAACTTTTCCTAATCACTACCAATATTCATTAAGCTTCTTATGAATTATTTTAATTGATTGGCTGATCAATTGATTTAGAGGTTCATACCCACACAGAACAAGGATATGAAATAACTCATGAAGTTGCAATTGTTTTCAAAATGTCTCAAAACATTATTCTGACCAAAATTCTAATATTGGTATTGTATGTGTTAAAAGGGATAGCTTATCACAGTGAAGGGGTCTTAAGAAGAAAGATTGTCATGTGGAGTGCTACTGCTATAGTATAAAGGTCCAAGTTTTTCTCTCTTTTCTTCTTTTGCTCTCAATAAAAATTAGTCTTGGTGTTCTTCATTATGCACTCACTTCTTAACTCCCTAAAAGCCTCAATATACACAATAAGATGCTAATTTTAGTTTATGAATATAAATTGTGCTAACCCTTACAAACTCATTAGATAATCCATAGACAGTAAAAGAAAGTCTATGGAATTGTACACATGGGCCCATATTGGTATCAAATGAACTTGCACTTTCAAGCGAGGTCCGAGGACTCAGTCTCCCAATGGACTGAGGACCACATTTTGAGAATTACTACTCGAAGGCCACCAATTATTTCTCATTGACACATCCAACAGCCTTTTCTTGGTCTGCATTTGTCTTAACCTTCAGCAGCATCTGGCAGTGTTGGCAAACCTCTTCTGACAACTCTACTTCTGACTTGCATACCACCACACATCTTGATTCCCCTCTGACCTTTCTACCTCTGTAGATAGCCATGCCAAAATCGAGGCCAACTAACAAGAAAAGTTTTCAGTCTTTTTGCCTTTTGAGCCGAAATGAGGGGAGTTTAATGTCTGGCTTTGTGGTGTCCTGTGTCAGTATTGGAGCAGGCCAAGAAGTAGCATCCCTCTCCTCCCTGCCTGGAACGACAGAGGAAGCAGACCTGTGGGGATAAAAGTGTCAGCTTCATTGCTGAGAGAGCTGCTGGAGATGTAACTTGGGAGCATTACAAATGACTCCCAGGACTACCTCTCCTTCCACAGATGGACCCACCAGTCACAGGAACACTGGTCACCTATGAATTCCCATGCAAGTCAGATTATATGCTTCTCCCAGGCAGGCAGACCCCAAAAGGAAGCACAGAGTTACTCCAGCCCGAGTTTGTCATTCCAAAAGCACCAGTTATACTAGTCACTTCTCCTGTCCTGGGGAGAGTGAGAAGGGGGAGAATCCAGGAATATTTCTGTATTGGAGCTGACACCACACAGAATAAACAAATAGTTTTCTCCTAATATCATGGAAAGAGGAAAGCCATAGATATATGATCATGATTGCATCACATTAGAATGAATAATTATTGGCATAAAGTATATATTTAATATATATGTGTGTGTGTACATTATATCACCTATGTATTAGAAAATAGCTAACACTATAACCTCCAGATTGTTATCTGAGGGTGATGGGATAAACTATTATGGTTAATATTTATTTCTTTTTTCTAATTCTTTATATTTTCTAAATCTTTTATCATGAGCATATTTAATTTTTATAAAGATTAATTTTTAAACTCTCAAATTGGTTATAACATACAGACACTAATATTGATTAAGTTTGAGTTCGATTTACAATCAATATAGCACACTGCTGCCCTGGTTTTTCTCAGTGGTTAGAGCACTGGGCCGCCCACTGAAAGGTCTCTGGCTTGATTCTCCATCAAGAGCAAGTACCTGGGCTGCAGATTCGATCCCCACCCAATCAGGGGATTTGTGAGAGGCAACCAATTGATGTGTCTCTCATCTCTCTCTCTCTCTCTCTCTCTCTCTCTCTCTCTCTCTCTCTCTCCCTCCCTCCCCTCTCCCCCTACTTCCCTTCTACATTCTCCAAAAAATCAATGGAAAATGTTTCCTCAAGTGAGGATTAACAACAACAATATATATATATATATATATATATATATATATATATATATATATATATGGCATACTACTCAGAAAACTTATATTGCTTTCACCAATTAGAAGCAGATTTCAAAACCCTAAGATAAAATGAATGGATTTTTTTCCTCTCCTGAATGGTGTAGTAAAGTATCAGAGACATTAATTATAAATCAAACAGTAATTGTGTTAAATCAATGGTGTGTATGTTATTTAATGATTAGACCTTTCAGGTAACCATTTCATTATCTCCTCGAGAGAGAACCTTGCTTTTTCTATGCCTACCATGGAATCATTCATACTCTCCCACTTAACTACACAGGGCTGATATGATGATACACGTATTCCTTCACTTCACAAAGATGTATTCAATCCCTGCTACATGCCAGGTACTGTTCCAGGCCCAGGGCTACAGACCAACTCGGTCCCACATCCATGGGGCCACATTTTAGTAAAGGGGGATACCCAGCAAACAAACCAATAAGAAACTGTCACATATTAATAAATGCTACAAGGAAAATAAGGATATACTAAGAGTAAGAGAAAATAACGACATAAAATAAAGTGTTGCCTGGCCGGTGTGCTCAGTGGATTGAGCGTTGTCCTATGCACCAGGAGGTCATGGTTCGATTCCCGGGTTCCAGGCTCGATCTCCATTGTGGGGGGCATGCAGGAGGCAGCCGATCGATGTTTCTCTCTCAATGATGTTTCTATCTCTCTCCCTTTCCCTTCCCCTCTCTCTAAAAATCAACAAAAACATATTTTAAAAGATAAAGTGTTTAGAGAAAAAGACAAGGCATATGCAATTACATAATTCGTATCCTTGAAGATGAAAAAAATAGTTAAAAATGATTTAAATGTAAAATAGGAAAAATATTTCTTTTTTAAAATATATTTTATTGATTTTTGACAGAGAGGAAGGGAGAGAGATAGAGAATTCGAAACATCAATGAGAGAGAAACATCGATCAGCTGCCTCCTGCACACCCCCTACTGGGGATGTGCCTGCAACCAAGGTACATGCCCTTGACTGGAATCGAACCTGGGACCCTTGAGTCCTCAGGCCGACGCTCTATCCACTGAGCCAAACCGGATAGGGCAGGAAAAATATTTCTTAAAGAATCTGGACTCTGGCCCTAGTTGTGCTGTGCGGCGGTGGAGCCCGCAGGCCCAGCCCCTGGCCGCCCTGGACCGGCAGCAGCCCGGCCCCCAGCAGCGGGGGAAGGATGACTCTGAGGGGATCAAGAAGGAATTGAGTGACCTGCAGAGCGATCCTCCTGCCCAGTGGCCCGCAAGCCTGCGGGAATGATTGGTTCTGCCGGCAGGCCACCAGCACCGCCCGAATGACAGTCCTTACCAAGGAGGCATTTCTTCCTGAACATCCACTTTCCCACAGACTATCTGTTCAAACCCCCAAAGGTTGCTTTCGCGACCAAAATTTACCCCCCCCTCCCCAGCATCCACAGCAACAGCGGCCTCTGTCTCCCTCCTGCAGTCCCACTGGTCTCCATCACTGAAGTGCCTGGAAGGCTCTTACCCACCTGCTCCCTGCTCTGCGAGCCCAGCCCTGAGGACCCTCTGGCGCCAGAGGCAGTCACACCTCCAAGGCCAGCCTGAGAAGCACAACCAACTGGCGAGTGCACACAGACATATGCTGTGTGAGTGCCTCGGAGGCTGCACAGGGGACACTGCGCAAGAGAAGCTGAGCCTCCCATCCGGCGTCATCTCTTCCAGGAGCTCTTCCAGGAGCGAATGACGGTCCCACCCTCTCCCGCCACAGCCTGTTGGTGCCACTCAGTCCACGTGGCTTTGTCACTGTCCCACCCTGACGCCAAAGCGGTAGTCTCCGTTAGATCCACAGCTCCTCGCTGCACTGGACTCAGTCCCTCCACCCAACTCACTGCTGGACTCGCGGGGACAGTTTGCTGTCACCTCCGCTACCCTGCCTCACTCATGGTGGCATCACTGGCCGCGGCACCACACAGCCTGGCCCTCGCCCTCAGGGACTCAGTGCCAACCTGGGCGTCCAGGGCAGCGCGGGCAGGCTCTCCTCACGTCCTGCCTGCCATAAACCATATCCCAAGGAGTCTCAGCTCTTCCCAGGAGGCTCCAGGGAATTGGAGAGTGTCCCTCACACTGTGAAGCAGCAAACAATGTCGGGATCGAAAGCACAGAGCACCCAGGAGATGAGCGTCTTTTCAGAAGCAGGACCTGCAGAGACTGGGGTTTTGCCTCTCCATGGGAAGAGGTTTTTCACTGCCTCCCTCCCTCCAGGGAGCCGGCACTAAGCCCAGTGCGTGCCCCCCACAGACCAGAGCAAGGGGGCAGGGAGAGACTTTTACATGTAAATAGAATGTAATTCACGCATAACCCTAAAAAAAAAAAGTCTGGAATCTGTAGACTTTAAGGCCATACCACGTGGCAGGAACTGTCAATGCAAAGAAATATCCCAGTGAAGTTTAACTTTAAAGATAAATATTTCAATGAGATTATAGGCAAAAAAGAAAGTTATCTTCAAGACAGGCTAGCCTCAGGCTAGAGTGTTTTTCATAGCAACTTTCAATGTCACAAGGCATCAGAATAATAGCAGCAGCATTCAAAGGTAAAAAATAAAAAATAACGATTGAATCAAGAATTCAATATCCGGCCAAGACGTTATTTATTGTCAAAGGCACCATAAATGCATTCTCAAACATATAACACCTCAGAAAATAGAGCACTCCTGAGCCCTGCTTGAGAAAAAACTTTTTGATAATGAAATCCAGCTAAATAAGAGATGTGTCACAATAAAAGATTCGGTAATGGTGACAGCCTTCAAAAAAAGAAGAAAAGAAAGAAAAAAGACTGATCATGAGCACTGGATCATTTGGACATATAACTGACACTATCGAACTTCAGAAATTACAATCAAAGAAATTATTCATCAGTATAAATAACGCTAACACAACCCCAATGTCTTAGTGACTTAATTTAAGAAAAATTTACTTTTAACTCGTGCCACTGTTTAATGAGGGGGTGGGCAGGGTCTCCCTTTATGCAGTGATGCAGGGTCTAAGCATCTTCCTTTGTGTGGCTCTGTCATTTTTTAATAGAGTCGTGGCATCACCCAGGAACCATCCAGCCTGCAGGCAGAGGAAAGAGAGGAAGAGTAGACCAGGCACCTTCTTTAACTGCCTTGACTGAAAATGTCATTTTACTTTAACTTGCATTCATTGATGAGAAATATTAGGTGGCTCCACCTAGACATACACAGGCTGAGTTTCCAGGAGGAGACAATATTTCGGTGAGTGGTCTCTGTTACACAAAATATAATGTGAATGTAAAACATAACAATAGAAAAAATAATATAATTATTAAAACTGGGAAGTGATGATGAGGATGGGTGGGAAAATGTACATTTTCTCATTTTTCATAGTAGGTAAGAAGTTACAAACTTTCTAAGCTTATAAATTAAGAAATAACCATTTTTATATATTATCATATAATATTTAATATTATAAATATAGACACTGGAAGAAAAAATGTAGAACAACAACAAGGACAAAAGACCATATAGCAAAAGATAGAAAACTAAAAAAGGAAAAACACAAATAAAATAAGATAACAAATAATATAAGATAACAATACAATTTATATCAGTTAAGGTAATAAGAGTGAATGGGATAAGCTAACCTATTAAAAGTAAGGAAGTCTGGCCAGTGTAGCTCAGTGGTTGAGAGTTGACCCAAGGAGTCACTGGTTCAATTCCAGGTCAGGGCACATGCCTGGGTTCAATCCCCAGAAGAGGGTGCGCAGAAGGCAGAGAGAGATGTTTCTAATCTCTCTATCCCTTTTTCTTCCTCTCACTAAAAGTCAATAAAAGCATATATTTTTTAAAAAGCAAGGAATTATTAGATAAGAATCAAAACATGATATTTGACAACAGTATATATTGTAAGTATAGAACTATAGCCCAGATCCTATATAATAAAAGGTTAATATGCAAATCAAAGGGCAGAATGACCGGTTGCTATGAGGCACACTGAACACCAGGGGGCAGACGCTCAATGCAGGAGCTGCCCCCTGGTGGTCAGTGCGCTCCCACAGGGGTAGAGCTGCTCAGTCAGAAGCCATGCTCATGGCTGGTGAGTGCAGGGGCAGTGGTGGGCAGGCCTGGCTGAGAGACCCCCCCCCCCCCCGCCAAGTGCATGATTTTTGTGCACTGGGCCTCTAGTATGTTAATAAGTGGGGAAAGCAAGTTGTGGAGCAATTTGTATAGTTTGATCCTATTGTATTTAAGAGTAATGTGCATGATGTATAATATGCACATATTATTTGTATATAATTTATACACAGACAACATTTGGAAACATCCACAAGAAATAACTGTGCTATTTCTGGGGATTGGAATGAAGGGTGAGGAGAGGACAAGTATACTTTCACTTTTTAACTATATCTCTCTGTATCTTACATTTTTTGAAATAAGTATGAAGTTTCTATTACAAAAACTTAAACAAAGTTAACTGAAGTGTAATTCAGAGTGCTATTGGAGAACTGAAAGATGCAAACACAGGAGGGGCCAAGAGGCCACGGAAGGCTGACAGAGTGGTCTTTGAGCTGAAAGAAGGAAGGTGCCCAGCCCATGACCTCCAGGTGCACTGACACCATGTTGAATACACCTTAGGAGCCAAAGCACAATGTACATGGTGGAAGGGCTGGAGGTAAGACTGGAAGGAACCAAGGAGTTAGAATCTTTCATTAGAAAATGAGATTTCCTCAAAGTATTTGAAGCAGAGGAGTGACTTGACTGGGCTAGCATTTTGCACAGATTTTGATGGTGACCATTCGGGGAATGAGGTAAAGATCACAGTCCAGATAAACATGATGGTGGCCTAAGATGGTGGCAATATAGATGGAGAGAAGATGGATTCACATTCAAGAGATATTGAGGCAGAACTTGATAATTAATGGGATGTCATGATGGTGGGGTGACAGAAGGAAAAGAGAGTCAAGTCAACATGACTTCCAAACATGATACTTCAGGGGCAAAGTGGGGGGATATGGAGGATATCTGTAATACTGTCAACAGTAAAAATCATAGTAAAATAAAATATAGGAATTAGAAGTAAATTTGTGGATGAGGAGAGAGAAAATGTAAGCTCAGTTTGGGTAATATTGGGTTTGCAGTATGGAACGTTCAGGTAGAGGGAAGCAGGTGTAAGACTCTGGAAAAGGTGGGTATGTGAAATATGGAAATAAAAATCACTAGTTTGTAAGTAATAGCAGGGGACAATGCAGAGAATTATAAGAAGGGACTGAGTGATGGTATAAAGGCCTCCCATGAGTCAGGGTTTTCTACAAGCTTCAAAGACATAAACAGAAACGTTTGCTTTCATTCCTGGAGATCACTTGCCAATCTAACTGCTTACCAAGAATGGTGTCAGAGCCCTGGCTGGTTTGGCTCAGTGGATAGAGCATCAGCCTGCAGACTCAAGAGTCCCAGATTCGATTCCAGTCAAGGGCACATGCCCTGGTTGTGGGCTCGATCCCCAATAAGGGGTGTGCAGGAGGCAGCCGATCAATGATTGTCTCTCATCATTGATGTTTCTATCTCTCTCTCCATCTCCCTTCCTCTCTGAAATCAATAAAAAATATATATATATTTTAAAAAAGAATGGAGTCGGAGATTCCAGACAGCAAAGAGGACACAATAAAGCGAGAGGTGGGTGGAATCCTCCCGACAGGCTTTGGTCCTGAAGGAATCTGAGTTATTTTTTGTCTCTTGGGAATTGACACTGGACTTCTGTCAGGGGCTTTGAGGCCATCTCTTTAGGAAGAGCGATGGCCATTTGGCCTTCCTCCCCAAAACTGGGCCCCTGGGTGTGGCCTGACCCTTCCTCGGGATAACCAGATGGCAGTCCAGGCTGTCCAATAACATCAAGGAGGAGATAACATTCAGAAACCTGCCCCACCCCGGGCAAAAATAATTCAGCCATCCTTTCAAAACAAATAGCTAAAAGCCCACCACATGTTTAGAATTTAAACATGCTGGTACCTAAATTCAAATGCTACATTTTAATCAGTTGCATCAGATTGATTTATATCCAAGACTCATAGGTTTCAACTAGGTTAGTGGACAGTCTGATGACCAAGAAAGTCTTATTGCAAAGTTGCACTTCCTTTGTTTTGAGGAGCAATAATGAGGGAAAGGATGAAGGCCCCAGGTAAAAGAAATTGACTCAGGAACCTCATAACAAGGCAGAGGCCCAAACAATTTAAATAGAGATGGAGTTTTAAATCTTTATTATGTTGTTTAATTTTTTTCTGTATGTTCATATATTTGTAATATCAATAAAAACACTCAATTGTTCTTGGATAGTAACTACATTATTTACTACTGTTAAGTGGGCTTCGCATTTGCCTTGAGAAAGAGAATTTTAATCTCTTTGAAATTAAAAATTTTCATCACTGTGTGTTAGGTGTTAGAAATAACCCAATGTGTTGACTATTCAGACTATGTATCTTTCACTGTTGTTTGGTAACTTGGAAGTGATAACACTATTGATATTGCCATGAACTTTATATTCTATCTCAGTTGTTACAACTTCACATCACAGGATGAGGAGAAGCTGCGAATTTCTAGTGTCTTCTAGCCAGAAGCATATATCCTGGCTAAAGCAAACCGTATACTTTTATTTTCTCTGAAATAAAATTCTCTTTGTCTAGAGTCCTTTCTCTCTCTCTCTTTTTTATAAGCACTCATGTAAAATGTCTGGCACTTATTAGTCCCTCGAATATACACTTTCCTGTCTGTATTATATTTCACCATCACTATTTTATGAGGAACAATCAGAAATACCTGCACTGTGCAGTCAATCCAGCTTTTCACAGGCAAACAGAGAACTGAGGCAAATTATTCAAATGTTTTGATGCAATCAACCAGACGATTGCGGTTTAAACTAACTGCTTCACCTTGCTATTCACTTTAGTTAGGTAATCTAAATTTCTGTTTCCAATGAACAGCTTTTACTTTTTTCAAACAGTTTCCTTTCTTTTCCTGTGTAAATTCTAATCTTGAGTTCCCATTTCACTTCTATTTACCGTGCAGTCTGAGGAAGTTAGACTTGAATGCTGTTTCCACAGTAACAAGCCTCCGGATGATCACGGCCCTGGGAATTGAGTTCTCAAGTGTGTACACAAGCCCTCGACTCTCAGTACCCAGCACAGACCATTGGCTCCAGATTTTGCCCGTGGGGATCAGGGACAGTCCTGCCTGCTCACCCTGCCTGGCAAACACTGCTGGGGAGCAGAAGCCCATGGTTCCTCAGCAGGGTTTGTGTGAACTGAGGAAACCCTCTTTGCCTTGCACAAGGAGTAAACAGTCTCAAGTACAATGTCCCAGATCTATTGCAGCTCCTGCAACCTTGCGGAGCTGAAAGTCAGCTGTTGGATAAAAGGAGCTTCTGTTTCTCAGAGCAACCAGGTGGACTGAATTTCTCTAATCTCTTGGGTTTTCCAGGTGGATGCATAAAGCATGCTTAAAAGCATAGTGTTTTCTCATTACTACATTTCCAAATCCTACTTACCCTTCAGGGTTGAGCTCATCTTATTTTCTGTATTAAATTATGTTGCTATTGGGAACATCTTTAGACTATAGAAAAGTACAAAATTACAAATAATAATATAGCAAACAATTCTGTAATATTAGATACTGTCATATATATATATATATATATATATATATATATATATATATATATATAATTTATTTCAGAGAGGAAGAGAGAGATGGAAACATCAATGATGACAGAATCATTGATTGGCTGCCTCCTGCATGCCCCCCCCCCCCACTGGGAATTGAGCCCGCAACCTGGGCATGTGCCCTTAACCTGAATCGAACCCCAGACTCTTCAATCTGTAGGCTGTCGCTCTATCCCCTGAGCCAAAGTGGCTAGAGCTATTTGATAGTTTTTATTTAATAAAAAATGTGTCACTGAAAGTGTTGCTTTTGAAGTAGCTTTTCTACCGATTCCCAGCAGGATTCTTTCCCCCTCTCTCCAGAAGCAAAGCGTATCTCTTACTTGGGCAGTTAGGTAGAGTTTTTGAATGGTGTGCCCTTTTCTGGAACGCAAATTTTCCCAAGCAGCCCAGTTTCAGCTCTAACATGACCGAACCCTATGACCCCTTCCCCAAGGAAGCATAAGAAGATCCTACGGTACAGGGCACTCTGGAGCTTCAGTAGGGTCCACCATGTCTACTGTAACCACTAGCCCTCTTTTGACCTCCCCAGGTCCCTCTGATTCTTGTAGCATTAAGCATTTGGTCCAGTTTCCAGTCACTTATTTGTATCAACTTTATGGATAGAAAATGTATTGTTTCCTAAGAAGATAATAAAATCTTGAAGCAGCATCATTCTCCTTTTAGATCTAATTGGGAGAAAGCCCTTGTAAAAGTTCTTATACTAGAGTAGTTTACACTGTAAGCCAATCTCCCCATCAGAGAAGTGTATACATAGAAGTATGCCTAAATTTATAGAAAAAATGATGCTGCAGCCTTCCAACAGTTATTGATAACCTACTATGATCCAGTTTATGAATTAAGCACTATAAATATATAATAAATGCATAAAGATTTATAACTGCATTATTAAAAAATAAAAAATAAGCAAGGAGCTATTACAACTGATACCACAAAAATATAAAGGATTATAAGAGACTAGTAGGAACAATTATATGTCAACAAATTGGACAACCTATAAATAATGGATAAATTCCTAGAAACATACAATTTACCGTAAGTGAATTATGAAGAAATAGAAAGTCTGACCAGATTGATTCATAGTAAGGAGATTGAATCAATAATCAAAAACTTCCTAATAAACAAAGTCCAGGACCAGATGGCTTCCTTGGTGAATTCTACCAAACATTCAAAAACAGAGTTAATACTAATCTTTTTCAAATTCTTACAAAAAAGAGAAGAGTAGGGAACTCTTCTAAACTCACTTTATGAAGCCAGCATTACCCTGATATAAAAACCAGATAAGGATGTCACCAGAAAAGAAAATTACAGGTCACTATCCCTGATGAACATAGATGCAAAAATCCTCAACAAAAAATATTAGCAAACTAAATTCAACAATACGTTAAAAGGCTGTTATACCATCCCTGGTCAGTTGTTCAGTTGGTTGGAGCATTGTCCCATATACCAAAAGGCTGCATGTTCAATTCCTGGTGAGGGCACATACCTAGGTTTTGGGTTCAATCCCAAGTCAGAAAGTTTACAGGAGGCAACCAATTGATGTTTCCTTCTCTCTCTCTCTCTCTCTTCCTCTCTCTCCCCCTTCCTCTCTCTCTAAAAATCAATAAAACTATATATTCAGCTGAGGATAACAAAAAATATGTTACACCATGATCAAGTGGGACTTATTACAGAGTTCCAAAGAAGGTTCAACATCTGCAAATCAGTCAATGTTATATACCACATTAACAAAATTAAGGATAAAAATCATATGTCATATCAATAAATGTAGAAAAAGCATTTGACAAAATTCAACATTTATGAAAAACTCAACAAAGAGGGTTTAGAGGGAACATACCTCAGCATAATAAAGTTCATATATGACAGATCCACAGCTAACATTATATTCAACTAGAGGCCCAGTGTATGAAATTCGTGCACAGGTGAGGTCGCTAGGCCTGGCCTGTGATCAGAGCCAATCAGGTTCCCCGCCTCCCTGCCTCTTCCTTCCCTTGCCACCACCTCATGGTTCCCCACCTTCCCCCTCCTCCTTCCCGAGTCTGCCGCCGGTTCCCTGTCCCAGCCCAGGCCTGGCTCTGATCGGGCAATTGGGACCTGCCAGCCTGGGGGAGGGGACAACCACCACCAAGGCAGGTGGGCAGTGGGCTGATTGGGGCCTGCCGGCCAGGGAAGAACAAGGGGAGGGACCCAGGAGGTTGGCTGCCAGCCCCAAGGAGGGAGCCGGCCCTCGGCCCCCTGGGAAAGGGGCTGCATCTGCGAACACCAACCCCTGGTTCCCCATCCCAGCCCCAGGACCCAGCCACAATCAGGGCCTGCTGGCCAGGGGGACCAGAAGGCTGGCCAGTAGGCCCCATTGGCGATCGGGGCCTGTGGGCTGGGAGCAGCTCTGCATTGACCACCTGCCCCTGGTGGTCAGTGTGCATCATAGCAACCGGTTGTTCCAGTCATTCTGGTTGTTCCGACGTAACAGTGGCTTAGGCTTTTATATATACTGGAAGAGATGATGAAAAACAGAGAAAGCTCTTCTAAGATCAGGAACAAGGTTAGGATGCTCACTCTCACTACTTTTATTCAACATGATAATGGAAGTCCTAGCCAGATCAATTAGGCAAGAAAAAAATAAAAAATAATGGGCATCTAAATTGGATAAAAAGTAAAACTGTCACTATTTACAGATTACATGATATTATATATAGAAAACCCTAAAGACTCTATCAAAAAACTGTTTAAAATTAATAAATTAATTCAATAATGTTGTAGGTTACAAAATCAATACAAAAAAGTCTGTTGCATTTTTATACACTAATAATGAACTATATGATAGTGAAATTAAGAAAAAAAATTCTGTTTATAATTTCATTTAAAAAATACCTTTAAATAAAAGGTAAATACCTTTAAATAAAATAAATTTAACCAAAGAGGTACAGACATAGATGCTGAAAACTGCAAGATAGTAAGTAAAGAAATTTAAGAAGATGCACACACAAAAATTGAAAGGTATTTTGTGCTCATGTGTTGGAAAAATTAACATTGTTAAAATTTCCATACTGCCTAAAGCAATCTACAGATTCAATGCAATCTTTATCAAACTTCCAATGTCATTTTTCACAGAAATAGAATAAAAACTCCAAAAAGTTATATGGAACCACAAAGGACACTGAATAGCCAAAGCAATGTTGATAAAGAAGAGCAATTAGGGAGGAATCACAACCCCTAATTTCATATTCTATTACAAAGCTATAGTAATTAAAACAGCATGGTTTTGGCATAAAAACAGACACATAACTCAATGGAAAAGAACGGAGAGTCCAGAAATAAACCCACAGATAATTTATGGCAAAGAAGCCAAGAATATACAATGGGGAAAGGAAAGTCTTTTCAATAAATAGTGTTGGGAAAACTGAACAGCCACATAGAAAAATATGAATTGGGATCATTATGTTATACCATATGCAAAAGTTAACTGAAAAATGGATTAAAGACTAGAAGATAATATCTGAAAGCATAAAACTCTTAGAAGACAACATGTGGTTAACTCTTTGACGTAGACCTCGGCAATTATATTTTTAATTTGGCACCAAAACTTAAAACAAAACAAAAGTAAAAATAAACAAGTGGGACTACATCAAACTAAAAATATTCTGCACAGCAAAGCAAGCAGTTGACAAAATAAAAAGGCAACCTACTGAATGGGAGAAAATATTTGCAAATTATTTATCTGATAAAAGGTTAATATCCAAAATTCAAAGAACTCATACAACTCAGCAACCAAAAAAAATCCAATTTAAAAATGGGCAGAAGATACGAACAGACATTTTTCCAAAGATGGACAACAGGTACATGAAAAGATGATCAACATCATTAATCATAAAGGAAATGCAAATCAAAATCACAATGGGATATCACCTAACACATGTTAGAATGGCTATTATAAAAAAGGACAAGAAATCACAAATGTTGGTGAAGGTGGGGAGAAAAGGGAACCCTTGAGCACTCCTGGTAGGGAAGTCAGTTGGGGTAGCCACTATGGAAAACAGTATGGAGATGCCTCAAAATTTTAAAAATAGAACCAGCATATGATCCAGCAATTCCACCTCTGGGTATTTATCTGATGAAAATGAAAAAACTAAATTGGAAAGGTATATGCACTCCATGTTCATTGCAGCATTGCTTACAGCTGCCAAGATATGGAAACAATCTAAGAGTCTGTGGATGGATAAATGTATAAAGAATTTGTGATATCTATATCTATCTATATCTACATCTACATATAATAGAATAATATTCAGTCACACAAAAAATGAAACTTTGCCATTTGCTCCAATATGGATGGACCTCAAAGGCATTCATTATGCTAGGTGAAATAAGTCTAGACAGACAAAGACAAATACTAAATGATTTCTCTTTTATGTGAAGTATAAAAAATAAAGCTCATTGAAACAGGCAGAAACAGGGTAGAGGATGGAAGAAAGGTGAAGGGGGTAAAAAAATCTTATCAAATATATATGTACTAGAGGCCAGATGCACGAAACTTGTGCAAGAGTAAGCCTTCCTTCCCTCGGCTGCTGGCACTGGCTTCCTGTGGCACCCAGGACCCAGGCTTCCCTCGCAGCCCTGGCTTCATCCAGAAGGTCGTCTGGAAGGACGTCTGGTCTAATTAGCATATTATGCTTTTATTATTATAGATTAAATGCATAAAAATTCATTTTCCCCATCTTATGTGATATCTCAAATGATTATTATGCATTTTTAAAATAATAATTTATGGTTTAAGTGTATGAATGGCACCCATGACTTAAATAAAGGCTATATTATTAATTTTATAACTTGTTTGTATTTTAGGAATTTTTAAATGTTTAGTTATCTTTTTCCAAAACAACTTAAAAATTAAGAGTGTTTGCCCAAACAGCTGAATAAGAATTGTCAAATCATCAGTACCATTGATTTCTTTACCAGAGTTTCTAAATGCGTTATTGCACCTCATTCTTTGCCTTGCATTGGCATCCAATCACTATATAGAGAAACCGCCAAGTCTGGTGTGATGGGACTGACACAGCATCTTCTTGCCTGGGACTGTGTGTGAACACAAATTAAAGCTGTCCTTCAGCTTGGATTGCTGAAACACACCTGGCCCCATACTCCATTCTGTAATCTGGGATTGAAATCAAGCTAAACCAACATACATTTAAGTGAAACTCTTTATGAATTGATCATGGATATACCTTATTGATTGCAACTAGACAAATTGCATTATTATACAGTGGACCATCTTTTTAACTGACACCATTTACAATTTCACATAAAATATCCCTATAATGTTATCTCCATTAAAAATGCAACAAAGCACCATGAGTGTAAATTTATCAAAGTCACAGAAATTGTTCTAGTCAGTCATCAGTCAGGAACTGAATATCCTGAACCAAACATTTAACTATAATTTGAATTTCTTTTTTTTCCCCCAGACACTGCAAATGGATGTCAACAAGCTGAACATAACCTTGCTCCGAATATTCCGCCAGGGAGTGGCGGCTGCGTTAGGACTCTTACCCCAGCAAGTGCACATCAATCGCCTCATTGTAAGATGCCTCCATTTCACATTTCCAGAACAGGCTTTGATCTTTTTTTGAAGGCCTCAATAATAAAGAACAATAATTTAAAACACCCATTCTATAGTTCTATGGCCCCTGAGCCAAATCTAGCATACCAGTGGTTTGGGTAAAGAAAGTTTTATTGCAATAAGCCACAGTCACTTGTTTACATATTGACTATGACCACTTTCATGTTACAGTGACAGAGCTGAGTCATTCTAACCAATTGTTTGGCTAAATCGAAGGTTAAAATACTTACTCTCTGGCTCTTGACAGAAAAAGTTTATCAACCCTTTCATAGTTCAAGGCTTGTACCCCTGTAGGTATGAATAGAGGGGCCCAACATACTAGTCTCACCAACCTGACATACACCCAAAACATTCTTCCTAAAAGTTAAGCCTTCTGCATCAGTTAAAACATTGTCTCCATGTGGCATCTATGAAAACCCCTTCAAGGATAGCAATAGGATGAAGATACTGAATGCACAGACAGGATTTTGGTTAAAAATAAAGGAAAACCAATCCTTGAGGACAGCACTCCAAATGGAATGCAAGAATAGATGGTTCTGAAAAGCCTGGAGAAAACTTGGATAGGTATGTGGGGTGGGAATGAGGCAAACCCAGAGGGATTTATGAATAGAGCCCACTTTAGACCCATCAATCAATCAATCACCCACATCCTTCCTTCCCCGCTTTTCTCAGTGTTTGGGAACCTTGATGTCATCCCACCACTTGTTCCCATCTGCACCTGAAGGCAGGCATGAGCAAAGGCAGAGAAAGGCAAATTCAAAACGGATGACTTTCTCTTTGTAAAAAGCTAATTATCCAAAGTTCCTGTGAAAAGGGACTTTAGAATCATCTTGCAGTTTTACAATTGTTCTTAATTTCCACTGCAGTGGGAACTCAAGCCAGGGCCGCACGGTCCCCTTTCCTTACATTCTGATTCTCCTGCTGGAGCTCAGCTTTCTACTGAATCAACATCCTCGTGTCCAGCTACGGAGAAGAATTTGCTTTTTACTTTGGTTTAGGGATTTTGTTTCTTTTTATTGTTATGTGTGTGTGTGGAGGGGTGAGGGTTGTTTCATTCCCCATAATGACTTTATTCTCTAAGTCAACTATTTTCTGGGATCAAATACACTTAAAAACCAAAAATTTTTAGCTCAGTACCATAGAAGAGGAAATACAATATTTCCTAGTGCCCTGAAAGAGGGAAATGGGTTTTATATCCAAAGTATCTTATTTTAATGAGAAGACATAGAGATGTAGGTACTATAGATGTCTTAGCTCTAGACTATATATATATATATATATATATATATATATAGAGAGAGAGAGAGAGAGAGAGAGAGAGAGAGCTCTTTGCAGGGGTAAAAAGGCAGGAACACGCATATCCCCGGAGAATGTTGGTGGCATTTATCACACCTGTTTCTAGGAGCAGTTATTATAATGGGTAGAGTTATGGTGATACCCAAGGCAGCAGAGCATGGTGATGAAGAGCATCTACTTTGGAGACATAACCGTACCCCGTTTCCAGCTCGGCCATCTCCCAGCTGTATGACCGCTGGCAACCTACTTATGTGTCTTCAATTGCAAAATGGAGAGAACTATAACACCTTTGTCCTGGAGGGGTTGTGAGCATTAAATGAGATAACAGATTTAAGGTACATAAGAGTGTGTCAGGCAGAAAACCAGTGCTCTAGTCTCGCTACTGTTGTTATTAGGTCATAAACTATTTAAATTATTATAAACACGTTGGACATCAGTATTATGCTATACTTAGTCATTGTCTGTTGTTCCCTGCAAACACGGAAATGTGTTTTGTTTTCTGGATTGCTAGTAGTATTTTATACCTGGCTGAACTTCTGGTAAGTGGCATGAAAGGAAAATTTTCTAACATGAGAGAACTCCATGTCAAAAAGAAAAGACTAGCGATAATTCCGTCCATAAGTACGTGACATATATAACTTTTAAAGAGACTCTGATAGATTTCTGTGGTGTGTTTATTTTTTATGTGTCCTATCTGCCATTTATGGTAGAAAAAAAAATCTTCTCTCTGCATTTCAGCTAATGGGGCAACACTAATAGGAAAGTATCCTGCATTTCTACCCAAGGGATAGACTTTAAAAGTGTGACGTTTGAGGTGAAGAACAGAATCAGGGAAGCAACTTCAAAGTTCACGTAACATCACCTTCCTTAGTGATTCCAGCCTTCCAGAAATACAAGTTATAAGAAAAAAATGGAGTGGCAATGTCTAATAACTGTACTATTGCATTAGGCTTTCTTTCATTCATTTGATTTTATAATGCTTCTTTAAACACAATTACTCAGGGAACATCTGAACAGTATATTTCAAAACAAAGAAAATAGAGAGACTCATAAATAGAGAGCAGTCTGACAGCTCTGGGGATGGGCATGGGGAGGCAGGGGGCATGGAGGGATTGAGCAACAAAGGAAAAACAGAAAGAAAGAACTCATGGACAATGGTGTGGTGAGTGTGGAGGGGAGAGGAAGGTGGGTGGAGGTGGAGGTGGAGGTGGAGGTGGAGGTGGAGGTGGAGGAGGAGGTGGAGGAGGAGGTGGAGGTGGAGGGGAGAGGAAGGTGGGTGGAGGTGGAGGTGGAGGTGGAGGTGGAGGAGGAGGTGGAGGTGGAGGTGGAGGAGGGCTTAGGGGGCATAAATAGTGGTTTAGGAAAATATTTAATTACAATATGGAATGGAAAATAAACCAGCATCCAATGAAATATAAAATTACAAATCTTGAGGTGTCAATTACTTGAAAGAAGGCCACTTGAAGACTTTGGGCTCTGGACTGGTAGTCTTAAGTGTACCCGAGAATAACTAATAAATGTAATCTCCACGATGCCTTTTAAGATTCTAGGGTTCCATCTTTCTGTGGTGTTTCTAGAAGAGGTAAAAGTACTTCCCAAAGATGTTTGAAAATGTCTATTAACATGTACAAATAACCTGCTTTTACTAGGGAAAGAAGAACAGTGTGGAACTCTTTGTGTCTCCCATAAACCGAAAAGGAGGCATCTCCGAAGCCCTGTCATCTGAGGAAGTGCTGCGTTCACTTAATACCAATGTTTTGCATCAAAGTTTATCCCAATTTGGAATCACAGAAGTTTCCCCTGAGGTATGTTGTTGCATGGAAGAGTTCATCTAAAAATCTGCAGTCAGACCCTAGCTGGTTTGGCTCAGTGGGTAGAGTGTCAGCCTGGAGACTAAAGGGTCCCAGGTTCGATTCTGGTCAAGGGCACATGCCCAAGTTGCACCCTCCATCCCCAGTAGGGGTGTGCAGGAGGCAGCAGATCAATGATTCTATCATTGATGTTTCTATCTCTCCCTCTTCCTTCCTCTAATAAAAATATATTTAATAAATAAAAATATATTTTAAAAATCTAGACATCTTGATTCTTAGTCTAATCCCACTTTTCAGTAAAGTTTATTGCCTCTCATTTCAGCAAATATCACAGGTGTGGAATAAAAGGCTTTGGTGTAAGCCCTGGCTGGTATGGCTCAGTTGGTTGAGCCTCCCATGCACCAAAAGTTCACTCCTTCAATTCCTTGTCAGGGCACATGCTCAGGTTGCGGGCTCAATTTTTAGTAGGGGGTGAGCAGGAGGCAGCCGATCTATGTTTCTCTCTCTCCCTCTCCCTTCTTCTCTCTCTAAAATAAAAATCAATAAAAACATATTTTTTAAAGGCTTTGATACAGGATTGAAACCCAAAAACCACTTAAGATGTGTGTGTGTGTGTGACCCTGGGCAGGTGATTTAATTTCTGTGAGATTAAGTCTTTGTGTGGTGTCAGCCTCTTTGAGGCTCAGTTTCTTCATATCCAAAATGGGTATAGAAAAAAATGGGTATAGTCCTTATTTTATCTACTTGGAATATGAATTAATTTTTAAAACATTTGTGGAAATCCTCCTGTACAGGAGACACTGAACAAATATTTGAATGCAGGATTGATTGGCAGAATGAAAATGTATGTTCATCATTGAATTGGTCTTTCGGCATTTAGTGTCACCCTGATCCCTGCCCTACACACACGCACACGCACACACACACACACAAACACACACACAAACACACACACATACACAAACACACACACACAGTGTGTTTTCTCTCTTGGCACCAGAGTAATCTTTCTAAAATAAATCTGGCCATGCCCTCCTAATGTCATGGTTCTCTTTGGCCTCCTAAATATTACGGAATGAAACATGCATTTCTCAATATGGTCTATGATCCTTTGTGTGCTAAGCTTTATAAACTGTTCAACAACACTCTCCTAGTTTTTGCTTTGGCAATTCCAAACTTAATAGGTACCATGACACCTCCATATTTCTCTTCCCTCCATGCTTTGCATACGTTGATCCTTCTACACACCTTTCATGTATCAAGATCAGTCTACTACAGAGCGAAGCCTTCCCTAGATGTGAATGCTCATTGGTTTGTGTTCTCCTTGAGCTTAGTATAAAAACTCCTTATCCTCTCTTGGTCTTCAAGTCCATCTCTACACTACAGGTTCCTCAAGAGACATGCCATGTCATTTCATCTGTGTCCTTGGTGTCTTCATTCAGTGTCTGGTATTCAATGGGCACAGAAGTAGCCAAACATTGTGCTGCTGGTATCCAAAGTCAGAAAATAAATGAATAAACCCCAACCTATACGTCCAGGTCCTTCACAGACTGACTTGCACACATTTTTCCCAGGACTGTTCTTTAGAATTTAAAAAGACCTTTGGATTACTTTATTCTGCTTCCTGTAAGCTTTCAGTGGCTTACATAAGCATTCTTCCCTGTTGCTTTAATCTGAGTTTAAATACTATTCTTAATGCTTTAAGAATATGGCAGCTTAGTGAGTCATCCAGATTTGTGAACCAAGAGAAACTCACCATTCAAAAATCTAGTTAATATCAAGTACACACTTGGGGGTCCTCCAACAGCCCCCAGCTCGGTGAAAGGTGAAGGGCTTAGCCTTACTCTCATCACAGTACTATTAGCCCACAAGACCACAGTCTGTACTTTAATAGTGAAAGTGTATTTGATGGTCAAAACTTAATATTTTCTGGTGAAACTGTGGGAATCTAGAAATCTAGGAAAGCTAGACCCTCGGAAATATTATGTTACAGGAGGCTCGAACGTATTTTAATCGGCTATCAGGAGCATTTCATCAAGGACAGATGAATTGATTGAGCCTTTTGCAGGTACTTTTAAAAGGGGTCCAGCATTACCCTCTGACCTGAAGCCGTAAATGCAGAAATGGGAGCTAGTGCCCACATGGGGGGCTTCAGACATGAACAGTCCAGAGGACAACTGCCAAAGCATTTGTGAATAGTTGTTCAAGCTATTCGCAATAAAGAGTTTCCCCGCTTCTTTATTCATCGCTGTGATTAGTGTGTGATGACAGCTTATGCCTCAACCCATTCTTCCACATTTTTATCCTAAAATTATAGCTCTGCTATGGGAGCATGTTTATTAAGAGGAAAAAAAATGAATATTGTTTTTTTGGTTTTTCATCCTTTGCATGGGTCACAGAACATTGTGAATCATGTCTCAAAGCATCTATTCCTAAACTTATATTAGCTTCTTTCAGGGAAGGATGTGTTTTTTGTTGTGGCCATTTCTTTATTTGCTTGACTTTTTTATCAGAAAAAACTCTTGGGACAGAAAGAAAAATACCAAGTAGAGAATTACTTTTGTTTATTGTCTGTTTTTCTTTTTTTTTGGGGGGGGGGCATTTTTTTAAAAAAATATTTTTATACAGTACCTAGAACATTGTTAGCACACAAATATTATTTTAAGATGCTCATAAAGATAAAACTAGACTTCGTACCTAATAAGTCAAATCTCAGAAAAATAAAATTAAATTCATTATTTTAGTTCCCATTTTTAAAAGTTTTTATAAATATCCATTGAAACAATAAGTTTTGCATTCACACTAAAAATGACTTAGGATTCGGTTGTTTTTGTTCGGTTGCAAATTACTCCAGATTTACAGGTCTTATATTGCAAAGGAGGACGTTACCTTCATTAAATAACAGGCCAGTGTGTCAACTGATACCTCCATGGAATATTTACAAAGAGAAAAAAATCATATCAAATGAACATACGCCATAATCTGGGAGTTTGGTGATTGTTCCCTCGAACTAGGAACATTAGCCAACAGTCTAAAGCATTACAGTCCCAGCCATACAGTGCTGAGGAGGAAAACAATGTTAACATAGGTTAGACCATTCAGACCGAACTGCTCACCCTGGGTATTGCACAGTGGAAGTGTGTCCTGTACCACCACATTACTGTAGGCTGCATCTCATTTATCTGCCCAAGTCAATCAATTAACCAGGTAACTTATAATATTTCTACTCCGTTCTCATTCTATGCGCTCATCTGTCCTAAATAGCCATGTCTCCTATGTAGGGGCGGGAAACATCCGGCCCTCGGGCTGTATAAGGCCCTCAAAATCATTTGTTCTGGCCCTGCCATGGCATTAGGGGTGGGTTAATGAAATGTTTGATCAAATATAGCAGGCTGATTGTGAATTTGATAATTTTGTATGGCCCTTGAATGATGTTATAAATATCCAAATGACCCTTGGCAGAAAAAAGGTTCCCCAGCCCTGTGACCTAAAGCCTCTATATCAGTGGTTCTCAACCTTCCTAATGCTGCGACCCTTTAATACAGTTCCTCATGTTGTGGTGATCCCCAATTCCATTGTTACAAATTGAACATAATTAAAGCATAGTGATTAATCACAAAAACAATATGTAATTATATATGTGAATTCTGATGGTCTTAGGCGACCCCTGTGAAAGGGTTGTTCGACCCCCAAAGGGGTAGCGACCCACAAGTTGAGAACCGCTGCTCTATATTATATCTCCTAGCATTTGGGAATCTCTTCCACCATCTGGGATCAGAATGGGTTTAAAAAACAAACAAACAAGAAAACTATAGTGCATCAAATTATTAAATGGGATATAGAGAAGCCATTCTCATTGATATAGTGATACAGGAACATGCCCAATTTTTAAACCATAAGACAAAACAAAACCCAACAACTTTCAATGCAATATAGTTAAAGGGGAAATATTATTAGAATATCTGAAATAAGATGTAAAGGTGACACAACGGCATTGGCTTGACCCGGCCATGGAGTCTCTGAACTATTGAACCTCCAGTCTCCTGACAAAATAAAAAAGGCATCATTTCAACCTCATGCAAAGGTTAGATGGGAGAGTCTTATGAATTATCTTCTTTTGATTTGTGGAATGTTAACGACAAACTTTTCCATTTATTACCCTGCCCTTATCAAGTTTTTTAGATCTCTGTACAAATATAGTAGTGCTCACAGGAATAGCATGACTCAGAAGGAAATCTATTTACCAAGAAAGTGCAGTGACTAAGTTCTGGGAGTACAAAACATGTGTCTTTCTAACTGGGGGTGGGAGAGTGGGGGAGGGAGGTTAATTCTTCCATCATCGCTGCTTTAGGTAAAAGAAAAACAAAACAGATATGTCTTACAAGGAAAGGAACATGTTGTTATTCCAGGAGGTGTATAACTACAGCAGGAAGAGAAGAAATGAAGCAGATCAGGTTAGGAACACAGAATCTCTTACCACCCACCTAACCACCCCTTTTGATCCACATTTTACATTAACTAAAGCTCACATCCTGATACTTAAATTTGACAGGTTTATGCTGCCTACTTGAAGGCTTCACTAGTTGGCTTTTATAGCAAGCAATAGATGTTATTTAGTTGCCTGCACAAAAAACAAACAAACAAAACAAAAAACTCATTGACATATTTATACCTGATTTCTTCAGGAGTGTTTTTTTTATTAGTTACCAGCTATGTTTATGAACACATTGGAATAAAATATATCTGGATGAGGTTAAAGAGTAAAAGATGAGTTGTCATCTGAACCCAAGATTTCCTGTCCAGAAAGATACTTGGTTTCCAATCATTTCATCAAGTATTTTCAGATTCTCCATCCACTTACTATTTACATATTTTAAAAATGTATCTCAAAATCATTTCTTACATCCACAAATTTGTCTGTGCCTTAGAAAGTAAGCAAGATGGTATGGTGAGTACATCAATGTTTTACAAGCAAAGGAAATGGAAACTCAACTATTTCAAGCAATAAAAGACTCCCTCGAATTGTTTTTAATCACAATTTAACTAATTTAATTTAACAGACCCTCTCTTTTTTGTCTTATTCAACTCCCCACTCATTGAGTTCCAGAATAAAAGTTTTCATAAAACGTTTTTCAAGGCAAATGTTTCATTTTGTCTAATTTACAAATGGTGAAAGTATTCTTTTTTTAAAAAATATATTTTATTGATTTTTTACAGAGAGGAAGAGAGAGGGATAGAGAGCCAGAAACATCGATCAGCTGCCTCCTGCACACTCCCTACCGGGGATGTGCCCGCAACCAAGGTACATGGCCTTGACCGGAATCGAACCTGGGACCCTTGAGTCCACAGGCTAACGCTCTATCCGTTGAGCCAAATCGGTTAGGGTGAAAGTATTCTTTCTTTCTTTTTTTTTTTTAATGCCGCAAAGGTAATTAGCAATGATTTCTAAGTTCAGACACAAGAACAGGTTTTATTCAAGGCTTTCTTTTTTGTGTGTGTGATGACTACTATTTATTTCTCATGATTCTGTGGATGGACGAGGATCAGCTAGGTTGATCTGTTCCACTGGAGTCACCCCAGTGGTTACATTAAGCTGGGAATTCATTTGCCACTGAAATGTCCAAGATGACCTCTCACTTTCCAGGCCCTTTCTCCACGTGGCTTTCCATCATTCAATATGTCCTTGTTCAAGACTTTCTTAATCATTGGAGTAAATATCCCGGGACAGACATACTCTCACAAAAGGGGGGAAAGGCAACCTTCAGCAATGTGGAAACATTTTACTTGATTCAGCTGCCTTTGTTTTGTGTGTGTGTGTGCGTGTGTGTTTTTTAATATAATTTATTGACTTTTTACAGAGAGGAAGGGAGAGGGATAGAGAGTTAAAAACATTGATCAGCTGCTTCCTGCACACCCCCTACTGAGGATGTGCTCGCAACCAAGGTACATGCCCTTGACTGGAATCAAACCCAGGACCCTTCAGTCCATAGGCCGATGCTCTATCCACTGAGCCAAACCAGTTAGGGCTCAGCCACCTTTGTCTTTCCTAATTGTGGACCATTTGGTTTCAGGTTGAAGTTTAACTATAAATCTATAAATTTCAGTGAATCATAAAACTAATTACATTCTAAAACTTGATTTAGTAGATATGCTTTAAAAAAAAGAGTAGGTGAAATAAAATTTCACTCATTCACATTTTATTCATGCTTTTCCACTCCCAAAGTAGTAAACAAAAAAAGTATAAATAAAAATAAAACTGTTTATTTCACCTTTTATTACTAAATAATTCTGGACTTTTTGTGGTGTTCCCTGATGCTTAAATAAAATGTAATATTCTAACAATTTATGTAGTTGAGGTTGGTACTTTAATCAGATTTTGACAAATAAGACTGCATTTTTAAAAAATGAAAAGCTTTGATAACAGAGGAGGAAAAAGGAGAAGGAAATGATTCTGACATCGTTGCTCTGTTGATTAATGCATTATGAGATTTTTGTTTGCACCTGTTTCACTTTTGTTGAAAAGTTAAGAGCTGCACATAAACCAGGGTGGTGTTGTGGGAGGGGACTTCACACAGAGTCAAGAAAGCTTCAGAAACAATTTCCTCCAAGCAGAACAGAACGGAACTCTCTTACCTATGAACCAGGTCATTTCCAAGAGAGATGGGAGGGACATTTACGAAGCTGGGACCGGGCCTGGCATGCGGGGCCTGTCTGCTCCTGGGCAGGAGATGAAATAATCTCTTTGAGGGGGCAGTGCCTTGTCTCGGAGCAATTGGAGGAGCAGCGCTGGCAGCGCGGAATGTAGGTGTGTGCTACTACACTGAATGGGAGAAAGCTAAAAATATGTGTAGTGTCTGATAAGAACGCCAGTCTCCTCCAGCTCTCATCTAACGCCGGACTTTCTGTTTTGCTTTTAAAGAAAAATGTTCTGCAAGGGCAGCATGAAGCGGACAAAATCTGGAGCAAAGAAGGATTTTATGCCGTTGTCATATTTCTCAGCATCTTTGTTATGATAGTAACATGCTTGATGGTAAGTGTGCTTCTTTATCTATCTTATCCTTTGCTGAGCCCACTGCTTAATATTATTGGAGACATTTGCCATTCAAATGAATGCTGAAAAGACCGGCAACAGAAGCAAGACTGCGACCCTGCTAAATCGGGGGATTTCATACCTGACAGCGGAGTGATAGCTAAAGGAAACCTATGCAATTGTGGATTCTGACCTGCAGAATGGAGCTGGGATTGCACTAGGCTTTTAGTAACTTGATCAACGCTGAGAATGAAGCTTTAGAAAGTGGTTCCCCGGGGTCATCAAAGCCCTCAAAGCCATTCAAGTCCCACGGGCGCACTTGGGGCTTACTTTACTTCTTCATTTATATCACTTTTATGGAACACTTTTTAAAAGAAATATGTCTTAGAGGCAAGCTTACTCATTAAAAAGTGTTTGATTAACTAACTTCTTTTTAAAAGGGCCCTGAAAGCATTTTATGAAATTCCAGGCATGAAAAGATATTATAGACCCAAAGGCTGCACAATTCACTACCAACTCATGTTTTTAGGTGAATAAACACTATAAAAGTGTAACTGCAAATAGCTCTTTAAATTACAAATTATGAATGTCAAGCCTTTAAAGGTATATCTCTAATTTTAAAAACAATAGAACCCCAAGTAAATCTAAACTCATTAATCTAGGCAATGCTCTGTGGTATTGAATGAGTTAACAGTTACCTTCAAATAGAAACGGATTTTCTTATTCTTTCAAAATACTGTGATGTAACAAAATATTTGAAGTTTACAAATGGGTTTTAGTAACTTTTATCTGTGTGCTGCATTCTTTTTAATCTTGCATATTTTTAAAAACATTCCTTTCTTACATTTCAAATACCCCCCAAAAGACATCCTGCTATTTATTCTTTCTGCAATCATCAGTGCTGCCAGTGTTCTATTGGATTTTGTTCCCTCATTTGTGCTCCCCTGCTGGGAAAGGGTTTATGTTAGACAGATTAGGGCTGTTTGAAAAGACAGAGGCTGAGTAGGTCCAAACTTGAGGGCTATAAAACAATTAAGGCCTTGACTAAGATGATGATAAGCATATTTCCTTGAATCTAAATATAGGAAGTAGTAAAAACACCCTAAAGCTTCTATCCTAATAAATTCGGAGGGACCTCCTATGGGCCAGGCATTAAACAAGATTTCTACAAATTGTGGCCCAATAAACAAAAGAATTGTTTAAGAATTGAGTGAGGAAATTGATTTGTATCTATTAATGGTAGAGGTTAAGGGGAAAGCATTTTAACGAGAGAAGGTTGGAGGTTATGGAAATTGTGGTGGAGACCTCTGGGCGGTTCCCAGTGGTTTAGAAGGTGTGGTTTCTGGTTAGAGTTCATTGGACTTTAAAACATCTGGCTCTTCGTTTTCTTAGCACAGGACATCTCCAATGGCGTGCTCGCTCTTGTCAGTCACATTAGTATGTGTTTCTCCTTCACTGATGTGAGGACAGAAGACAGAAGAGGTAAAGACTGAGAAAAATGGAAATTGTTTAGGGGTAAATGGTAAGATTCGGAAGAGCAAAGGCAAGGTTAAAGGGAGGAAAGTGAGGAAGCAGATCCATGATCAGCCTGTGAGTATGAGAGGATGAGGGAGCCAGAGCAGAGCTTGCCATTAATATGTAAGAGCCTGCATTTCTAACCCAAGGGGCACCCATGAGTCTAAAATGACTGGGAAAATCCCTCTGTGAGATATTGGTCTCGGGTGGCAAAAGGTCCCAGAGCAGTCACACCCTCAACCACGTGGGGCCCGGGAGCAACTCTTCTTTTCCTAATATCTGCGAAGCATCAGTGGAAAAGTCTGAAACCTGGATAAGTCTGCTCCAAGGTTACCAGAGCAATTCAAGAAAAGAGTATTTCAAAAGTGTAGGTGGTTGCACTTTATGGGGTTGGTGGGTAGATTCATCCATTCATTCAATCCACAAATTCCTACAGAGGATCCACTGAGGGTCTGTTGTTGGTACTGTGGGCAAAGGAAAGAACAAGACGGAGGCGGTCTCTGTTCTCATGAGGGATTTTTAAAAAAATAATTAACATTTAAAAAATCAAATAGTGAACATATTGTATGATTCCGGGTATATGACATTCTGTAAGGCAAATCTCTAGAGACAATATAAAGATCAGTGGCTGCCAGAGGTTGGGTGGGGTAGAGTGAATAGGTGAAGCAAATTTTTAGGTCAGTGAAGCTATTCTGTATATTATAATAGTGAATACAGGGGTTGGCAAAAGTAGGCTTACAGTTGTGAGTACACAAAACACAGAGTTTATTCTTGTATTATTATTTATTAATTACTGTATTATTTATTATTATTATTATTAGTTTACTTTTGCCCCCTCCCTCCCGTATATGACTTTATGGATTTGTCAAAATCCATAGAATGTACAACAGTATGAGTGACCTTAATCTAGACTATAGACTTTGATTAATTCTATCAATATTGGCTCAGCAACTGTAACAGATATACCACTCTAATGCAAGATGTTAGTGATAGAGGACATCGTTTAGGGAGGCAGGGGAGAAGAAGTAAGGAGAACTCTATACTCTTTGTTCAATTTTTCTGTAAATCTAAAACTGTAAACCTAAAAATTAAGTTTATTAATTTAAAAAAAATCTCAAATCATGTTACGTGTCATGAAGAGATAACATAACAGTGAGTCGGGGGAGCAAAGCAAACTGAGATGTGTGAGGCCGGAAAATTTGGGGAGAGGCCTCCAGGCCCAGGCTAGGTGGGAACAGCTGAGGGGGGGTTAAGCTTGGCCTCTTTGAATTCAAGAAGCCGGAAACTGAGTGCTCTAAACTGAGCTTTGATGTGTGTGTTTAAAAGATCAGGTTCTCTGCGGGGCAGAGTGGTTTCGGACAGAGCCTGGGGTGGGGCGGGAGAGGAGGATTCTGGAGGCTATTGTATTAGCCTGATGAGAAAGGTGATGGTGGCCCTGAGTAGGGAGTGTGTGTGTGGTGTGTGTGTGTGTGTGGGGGGGGGGTGGAGGAGAGGGAGAGAGAGGAAGGATTGGGATTTATTTGTCGATGAAACTGACAGGACTTTGCTGTGTACTGATTCTCGGGGAGAAGGAAAGGAAAATATTAAGGATGATTCCTGACTTATTTGCCTGACTATCTGGGTGGTGATGCGCCCATTTCCAGGCAGAGGCACACTTTGGAGGTGGGGAATAGTGAGCAAAGCAATACTTCTAAATGGTATTCTGATAATTCCTGAATTAATGAAAGAAAGTGGTAGAATGAACTAACAGGGGAACAAACCATCAGTACGTTAGAAAGGAGTTAATATTGATAGGAAAATAAATACTACCTAACAGACAGGCCTAAGATGAAGTTAAGTTTATATGATGCAACTTAATCACTGACAAGGCAACAGTTCACATTTAGGGGGCTGTCAAATGTGATTCTCTAAAATAAGCTTATTTTTGTAAATGTTCCACTGTTTTTGATAATGATCTTGATTTAAAGTTAAGTTTCTTACTTAGATCTCTCAGTAATAGTTATACTGTTGCTTTTGTGATTCTTAAATACATATATTCCAATTCTGTTTTCTCATAATTGTGTTGATTCCATGGAAAAACAAAAGATATAACCCAGATTTTTCTAGGGGCATTAGTTATATTTATGAAAGATCAAATACCATTATTTGCATCCAGCCTTCCTACATACCATAGAACTGAAAAGCATGTGATTTATTATGAAATTATATAGGTAAATTGCTGTAATAGAGATTCCGTATGCTGTATAACAATAACATAAGGCTTGGCAACATTTTTGAAATGCGGTATATTGTTTACTTTCTCAAAAAAAAATATGTTGCCAGGCATAAAATTAGGCACGCATGACATTTCAAATGTGTGACTTATTTAGCACCTCTCAAATGTGAATGTACAGTGGGTGGAGTGACAAGTAGACAAATACAATTTTCTAAGAAAAAAATGTGTGGGCAACTTCCAATCCATTCAGAATTGGTTCTTAAACTTGAATAAATAATAGAAAGAATAGACTTTCAGATGTACTTAGAGAGTTAGTGACAAGTACAAAGGTATTCATGAAATATAGGTAGAGATATTTATAAGCCAGATGGCTTCTGGGAAGCCCAGAAAACACACAGAAACAGCTGTTTGGGTCAGTAAAAGCTCTGCCATGTTAGAGCCATTTCTATGTCATACAAAGAGTTTGTCTAGTCCTGGCCTTGTTAGGTGAGGCAGGAAATCCTAAGTCAGACCACCTGCTTCAGCCTGAGCATCACTCAGTAAATACAGGTCATAGGTGGACATAAATAGCCTCACTTTTCTAATTTGTTAAGTATAATCCCTAGAGATGGAAGGAAATGGGATTAGAGTCCTAGCTAGAACTATTTGGTTCAAACCATTTTCCAAAGTAAATATATTTCTCAAACGAATTTTCAATTTTTTTCTGTACTAATGTAAGTCATTTAGGTAAGAATACAATCCCCTTACTAAAAAGAATAATAATAATAATATTTTTTCTTCCATTTATTGCCTAATTACTCATGCTAAATTTACTGCCTGTTATTCAACATTCAGTGTATTTTTATACCACTTTGCTGAGTTATGATTAACATATAAAAAGCTGTACATGTTTAATGCATACAACTTGAGTCTAGGGTTAAATATACACCCATGAAAACATCACCACAATCTGTGCCATAAACATATTCGTTACCTCCAATGTTTTCCTCTCTTTATTTAGTATTATTATTTTGTGTTGTTATAAGAACACAACATAAGATCTACCCTCTTAGCAAATCTTTAAATACATAAAATAGTGTTTTTAACTATTGGGTTTATGCATAAACACTTAATAGATATTCGTTTCCTAATTTTACTGATGAGGAACCCATGGTTCAGAGAAGATAAGTAACTTGACAAAGAACAGACAATGCGTGGGTGTATGTATGGGGGTGTCTGAGGACAGGAATTGGGATTCAAGTCCAAGTCTATCTGGATTAAAAGTTTGAACTCTCTCACACCTGACCGGTGTGGCTCAGAAACCTATGAGGGGTTCAATTCCCAGTCAGGGCACACGTCCAGGTTGCAGGCTCAATCCCCAGTGGGGAGCATGCAGAAGGCAGCCGATCAATGGTCCTCGCTCATCATTGATGTTTCTATCTCCCTCTCCTTCTCCCTTCCTCTCTGAAATCAATGCAAATTAAAAAAAAGTTTGAACTCTTTACCATGATTCCATGGATAATGTTGTCAAATTGAGGTTCCATTTAATTCTGTAACTCTATCTTGTGGGCATCTATTTCTGGCCACAAAGGGGTCTAGTAACAGGATGAGGATGCCTGTATAAATCAGAGCCATTCAATACAGAACTCATAAATGTGTACCACACCATACCTACTGTGGACACACTCTATTTTTGTACTTAGTATCTTGTACTGGGCACATCTGTCTCTTCTGTGAATTTCCAGAGGATAGCATTAAGTGCCATCTCTGCATCCACAGTGTCTTGTTTCTGGAATAATGTAGGAATTCATGTTTATTCAATTAAATGAATGAGCTCTTTTAGAACTAACTGTAAAATACAGTCAAGAAAAAAAATATATGCGCTATGGACTGTTGGCATTTTAAAATTTGAACATATATTTTTCACACAGATGTTTTGTGTTACCTGCTTATGTAGTTTTCTAAATAAAAATTATGAGCTGCAAAAGAGCTTTATAGGATGCTTTTTAGCTTCCTCTCATTGCTGCATCCCTCTGGCTTTCTTTTTCCTGCTATTGTTTTTTTTCTTGCTATAGTTTAACTTTTATTCCTTTCTCTTTTCTTTTTTTCTTCGATTGATCAAAACATTGCATTGCATCCTAAGATTCAAACAAGTTCTAAAGGTAAAATCAAAAATATTGACTTGCCATTGCTATGGTAAGCTGTTAGGTGCATTCTCAAACAAAGCGCATTCTCACAGAAAATGTGCATCAGCTGTATTCTGGATCTCCGGCCGTGCAGAGGGAAATCCTGACACTTTCCCAGAGGCCTCAGGAAAGAGGTTGGGGGAAGGACGTGGGATTTACAAGAACAGGAGAGGGCAATGATCACAGGAATGTCAGGAAACCTGGGTCCTAGACTTCATTTCTAACTGTCCATAAATTATTAAACCAGTCTGGGTCTAAAAGTAAGATGAGGGAATCAGACCAGATGATTTTTTAAGACCTCTTATCCCAGATTTCTCCACAGCAGCACTGCTGACATTTTGGACTGGGTAGATAATTTGTTGTGGGGAAGGGTTCTGTTCTGTGTATTGTAGGGTATTTAGCAGCATTTCTACCATCTGCCCACTAGATGCCAGCAGTACCCCCCCCACACCCCCCACCCCCACACACACACTCCAGAATGACAGTCAGAAACTATCGCAGACATTGCCACATGCCCCCGGAACAAAATCCCTGCTGGCTGAGAACCGCTGCCCTCGAGTTCCCTCATGGCAAATGCCTTATTGTCAAGTTGCAAACTCCTCAGTTTTTCCACATTTTTTTTCAGACAGTTCGATCTCTCTCTTGAGTATTTTTAAACAGCGATATACGCTCTCCAAGTTCTTCTTTTCCCTCATTACAGATGTAGCAACCAGTGTGTACAGGTACTATATAGACACTTATGTAATACCCTTTGTAATACTTTTAGCGAAAAAAAATATATATATATATAAAAAAAAAAGACAAAAATCAAAAAAAAAAAAAAAAAAAGAAATTGACCTCTGACCAGAGATGAAGTAAGCAGACGACTGTAAAATGCCTGGCAGAGGCTCATCAAGAACATAAGCTCATGAACAGCAAAGGACATTGGACTAGAGCTTGTTTCCAGCCCATTGGAATAGAATCAGAAGCGTGACCTGCCAGTAATTGTTGTGAAGGCCAGCATTTCCTTGGCTTCCTCATTTTCATTCTTGAACTCTGCTTCTCCAAAACCCAGGTGTAAACAGGCAAACAAATGTTCTGACATATCTATTATATTTAGGTGACAAGAGCTTGGAATACATAATATATACATTATCTTCTATTTATATTTTTCTGTGAATGTACAGATATATTTGTTTCTGTTCTCATTCAGGAAAATAACTTGCTTGCAATTAAAAAACAACAACAACTACCCCACCTTAAATTCTATGACCTCATCCTTTAGTAGCTAAGTGTTTAGCTTGACGCATGTGTCATCTGATTGCATTGTTCTAGTAGGAGTTTTGGTTTTGCACAGTGCTGTGGTGGCAAAGTGTCTTTTAAGGGTTATGGATACTGAAGAGAAGCAATATGTTCAAAACTTCCCCGTCCTTTGGCATTATTAACCTTTAGTATTTTCTATCCCGTAGCTTGTGAGAATAATTATAATGACAGCAAGAAGACTAGTCACTGGCATGCGATGCTTTCTTTTTTCTTTTAGTAATATTTGTCATGGGAGATTTAGCTTTACCTCCCAGAGTCCATGAATAGCACCTGTGTAAAAGGTTCCAGGTTATGAGGAAGTAAACTGACATAAAAGCCATTAAGGATTCTCTTTAATTTCTGGAAGTTCACATTATAATATGTGTTTCTAGTTGTAACCCAGATGTGCATAGTCTTTTCCCTTAAGAAGATCCTTCCACTCCCCAAAGCTGTATTCTTAGATTTGGTAGCTTTCAGACTCGGTGGTGAGAGTCACATCTGCTGCAGGTGTGATTTCAGAGTCATCTTCAAGGAGGACAGTGTGGTGAAGAGCAGCGCCAGAGGCGGTGTGTGTGTGTGTTGGGCGGGAGGAAGGGGGGACAGGGTGGGGGGAGCAGCGCCTGCACAGGCCTGCAGGACAGCGCTGCGCTGGGGCCTGGCTCTGTCCCCACTAAATGTGGCTGTAGGCACGCCAGGTCATTTAGCTAGACTTCAACCTCTGTAATATACAGGTAGGTTCGAAGGACCTCCAGTGACTATCTTAACTCTGATTCCCTCCGTATCCCTAATTAAAAAGTCAGGGAACATACATTCGCCTCTATTTTTTACCTCTCTGGCCTCCTCCAACCTTCTTTCTTGTTACTACAATTAGAGATGTCGGATTGTAGACAACGTCCGAAACATAATTACATTTAGTTTTCACTCTGCGTTTAAATAATTCCAAAGCTCTCTTTTACATCACAATTTCTAGTTTTTTACTGCTTCATTTTGAATCATCCTTTCTCATGATTTTGAGGGTGTGTTTCTTTCAGGAAGGGTACACAGATAGCATATTTTCTGACACCTCGAGTATGTGAAAAATTCTACTGGCTTCATCTACATGCACATCTATGTAGCTAGTTGTGGAATTCATACATCCATTGTAACATGTATTTTTTTTCTCAAAATCATGCAAATTTGTCCCATTTTATTCTCACACTTACTGTTCTTTCAAGTGACATATATTTTTTAAACTAAGAACTTTTTTCATTCTGTATCTATAAATCCCACAGGAACAGGGTGCTGTACCTTTCACAATACATGACATACTGGGCACTGAAATAGCTTTTGACTTGCTTCTCTTTCATTCATTGATTCTGGTTTATCATTTACTGAGATTCTTCTTTGACTTCCATGTCCTGTCTTTCCTCTTGTCCTCCTCTTCATTTCTTTATCCTTTTGCTCTACATTCCAGGTAGTCTCTTGGCTTTTCCATATAAACCTTATATACCAGTGATTATATTTTAGTCATTGTCGGGTCTGTTCTTTGTTGCTTGCAAAGATTTACATCCTACTACTGAGTTTTCCGTTCTTTGATTTATTTTCTTTTTAATCTCATTCTGGTACCTTTTCATTTTAGATTGTTGTGTTTTTATTTTATCCTGATTCTTTTTTAATAATTTTATCTTGTTGAATAGGCTTTTGTTTTACCAATATATTTAAAGAATACTAGACAAATATTTTCTAAACTATTTTCTGAAATAGGTTATCAAAGGGATTTATTTCCTCCACTATTTCAGGTGAATTCTTTCCTAACTTTCTTTTCTGTTTGTTCATCCCTTAACAGGGAAAACAATATATATTTAGACTTTGTATCTTTCCAGTAGATTTAAAATATAGAGATTATTAGAATTTAAAGGAACTTTGAAAGAAAAGGAAAGAAAGAATTAGCCTCAGGACTAAAGTAAAGGTGATTGAAAAGTGCCAGAGAAACCCATCCTCTAAAACAACACTCCTTTAGGTACCGGATCCCAGGAACTAAGCAGGGGAGTTCAGTGGGATGCAGATGTCATCAGTGCTGTCATTGCAGATGATGGGTTAAGTCAGCTCTTTGTGTGAATTAACTAATCAAGTCACTTCTTTGAACAGACTTGAAGAAGCACAAGGACATCTAGTTTCAGGAGGAACTGGAGTGGAGGAGTCAGCATCAAGACAAGAGGAATAGTATCAAGTTGTTATTTTGTACACCTTAAACTTACACAATGTTTTATGTCAATTATAGTCAGTAAAATGAAGAAAAGAATTTAATTTAAATAAAAATACATAAGTGAATTTTTTAAAAAGAGAGAAAAAGGGGCCTATAAAAAGGAAAGCCTGAGGATAGGAAAGACAAACTTTGCTCACCTCACAATCTGGTCCATTGGAGTGTCTCAGCAAAATCAGCCCAGTTCTTTCTTAAGTTTAGGAGTAAAGATTCTGCCACTTCTGAATTCTATGAGCTGTTCCAGAAAGAGCTCCGAGGATGGAAGAATGGAATATTTTTTTCTACATACCTTAAAAATTAAATGGGCCAAAGGGTAAGAAAAAAATCTACTGGTTGTCCAAATTATTCTTTGATAGGTGCCCTAAATTTAATTATTTCAAGATCCTCAAGCTAACATATGACTAATTCAGATATTTACCAACATAGGAAATTATGTATTATAGCATAACTATACTTTCATTAATATTTTGCAAGACTTTCTTCTTACATGTTGTATTGGATGCAGATCTCTGTTTCTGTAAATGTCAAAAACCCATACTTCACGCTTATGCCTTCTATAAACCTTCCATTTTTAATTAAAAGCTTACCTATGATCAAACTGCTATCTGACACTTTAATACCATTAGCCAAATTTACTTTTAATACTATTTGGGGAATACAATCATGTGCAGATATATTTAACATGTTTGTGCACCATAACTAGAAATACCAAATATACTAGTATTCTTTTGAGAAAAATCTCAATACCACAAAACTGAGAAACCGTCCTAGAAGTCCTTGCTTACTTGTATGATCATTAAACCTTTACTTTGGGTTGTCTTCTAGGTTGGGGTGAAAGAGATCATACTTTGTTGTTGAGTGTGAAAAATGTGACAGGAGCCCTTTATATCTCCTTCTCTAGATTCTTTACAGATTAAAAGAAAAGTTTCAGCTTTCTTTGAGACAAGATAAAGAGAAAAATCAGGAGATCCACCTATCACCCCTCGCTTTACAGCCAGCACAGTCTGAGGCAAAGACAGCCAACAGCATGGTCCAGCCTGAGCAGGCGCCGAAGGTCCTGAGTGTGGTCGTGGACCCTCAAGGTCGACACGCTCCTGAGATCAAAGCTACCACCTCTGTCTGCCCTTCTCCTTTCAAAATGAAACCCATCGGACTTCAAGAGAGGTAAGAGCTTTTTCTGTATCCTCCACATGTTGATTTTTTTAGAGTACTCACCAACTAAAAAGGATAGAACTAGAGATGATTGGCATATTAGGTAGCATCTCTCATCACCAAATGGACACCAGAAAGACCAAAGGGTCCTGCCTTCGATTCCGGTTAAGGGCATGTACCTCGATTGCAGGCTCCTCCCCAGCCTGGACCCTGGTCGGGGCTTGTGCAGGAGGCAACCAATCGATGTGTTTCTCACACATCAATATTTCTCTCTGTCTTTCCCTCTTCTACTTTCTCTAAAAAAAATCAATGGAAAAATATCCTCAAGTGAGGATTAAACACACACACACACACACACACACACACACACACACACACACACCAAACAACCAACAATAAATTAATTGAAGCCCTAACCGGTTTGGCTCAGTGGATAGAGCACCAGCCTGTGGACTTAAGGGTCCCAGGTTCGATTCCAGTCAAGGGCATGTACCTTGGTTGTGGGCACATCCCTGGTAAGGAGTGTGCAGGAGGCAGCTGATGGATGTTTCTCTCTTATATATGTTTCTAGCTCTTTGTCCCTCTTCCTTCCTCTCTGTAAAAAATCAATAAAATATATATTTAAAAAAATTAATTGAAAAGAAAGAGATTGGTTACAGTGAGCTCCAAAGTCCTTAAAGGGCAAACACTTTGACTTCATAATGGAGGGAGAATGGAGAGCAATCAAGTCATTCTTTCTACTTCCTCTCCCCAAATATTTGATGGATTCCTTATGCATCTGGGTACCATTCCTTGCTTGAATACCACTAACTTGTCGTCTGGGTGGCAGTATGGAAAGACAGACAGGATGGAACTTTTTCCTGAAGCTAACCAGAAGTCGGGAGAACTGGAGTTGGGACCCAGCTCTGCCATTTCTAGATGGAGTGGCTTCATGAGCCATTCACTTATCTGGGCCTCACTTTCTTCTTCTGTAACATGAGGGGGTTAAACTTGACTTCTTCACTTCCTCAGGTTCTTTCACGCTTGTTACCAAAATTAACTTTAAGCATTTATGTGTTTGTTTTCCCAAAGAGAAACCTTGAAGCAGGCATCTGAGCATCAGTGGCGTACCAAGGGCAAGCGGGCAGAAAAGATCTGCTCAGATGCAGGCCATAAGGGGGTCATTTTCTAGAGATGATTTAAAGATGATTATAAAACTGACTAAAAGTCAGACTAATTTTTATTGTCATCATGTAGCACCAATTCTAAGCAAGGTCAGTGATTAAATGCTCTAAGGAGTACTTCTTCCCTTTGTCAGCCATTACTGGACATGTTGGGATTTCAAGGAGCATAAGGTTAAATACCCGTTTATTCACTTAAATGAAGTGAATGTTCAATAAAGGAGAGTACCGGCATGGTCTCTTACTCATCTCTGTGGTCTATGTAGGAGACTTAGCAGAGCAAGTGTGTAGGCAGTAACTAAATGGATTCCCTGCCCCTGGTGTTCACACTCCCCTGTATCCCCACCTGTTGCCTCCCACTTCCTTCCCGCCTCAAGCAGGAGAGAGCGAGTGCTTCTGTCTACAGAGGCTCTAGGTCATTCCCTCCCAATTGTCATAACTGACTCCATCAATTTCCTTCTCCATTTTCAACTGTACCCTCGCTGCTAAAGCTATCCCCCAGCATAGAAGCAGGTTCTCTTTTGTATCAAAGGAGCTCCCTTAACCCAATTGCTCCTCTGGTTCTTATCTTCCCCCCTTCTTTAAATGGGTCTTAAATGAGCAGAGTATATTTGTTGCCTTATTAGTCTTCAAACTTCCATCGTCACTATTTCTCTCATAGGCTTGCCAAGTATGCCAATGGACTAACCACAAAGCACATTTCATTTTCACACCTAGCGCTCATGCCTACTTCTGTTTTAAACTGTTTCTTCCTTTGGCCTCCAGGACATTACTTTTTGGTACTTGGTTGGCTACCTTTAGGCTCCCATGCACTCTTTTCTTTCCACAACTTCAGAGTTTCATCAAAGAGGTATATTGAGCTGGGGGTACTTCTTTAGGAAGCATTCATGTCAAAGGCAGTAAGAGAAGAAGTGGTTGTGGTTGGATTGCCCAGTGAGGAGAGAAGAGGTGTAAAGGTGAGGCATGGAGTGAGGAAATTCAAGCATCACTTTCTCTTGAAAGCCATTCCAAGCTTCCTCTAGCTCCTCCCCTTCTTTCTCTAGCCCACCTTACTGATACCAACTCAGCTGTCTCCTCTGCTCCCCTCTGCTCTAGTCCCATAGCCTTATGTGCATACAGTGTTTAAGGCTTCTCAGGTGTAGATAAAGTTTTCATTTAGTAATGTCCTACTCCCTATACCAGTGGTCGGCAAACTGCAGCTCTCGAGCCACATGCGGCTCTTTGGCCCCTTGAGTGTGGCTCTTCCTAAGCCTTAGGAGTACCCTAATTAAGTTAATAACAATGTACCTACCTATATAGTTTAAGTTTAAAAAATTTGGCTCTCAAAAGAAATTTCAATCGTTGTACTGATGATATTTGGCTCTGTTGACTAATGAGCTTGCTGACCACTGCCCTATACTCTAAGCTTCTTGAGGGCACATACATGATTTAATTGTCTCTTTGTATCTTACATCTTCACTAATAAAAGAGAAAGATACAAACTGACTGTACCTTCACGATGCCCACCAGCCAATCGGGAGTGAGTATGCAAATTAACCCAACAAAGATGGTGGGTCAATTTGCATACGCAGGTGCTGAGCCACCAGGGGCTGGGCAGGACGCTTGCGTCATCGCCATGGCAACAATGCAGGCGTTTCACACCACTCCAGCTACTCCGGGCCTCAGGGCAGTGTGGGAAGGCAGAAAGGTGGCTCCGGCTGGAGCGAAGGTGGTGCCGGCAGCCAGAGGAAGGAAGGCCCATTCTTGCACGAATCTTCATGCATCGGGCCTCTAGTATAGAATATAATTCCTGAAAATTCAGAGCTCCTGGAAGTAAATGCTTTAAGGAATGAATGAATGAATGTTATAATGAATAATTCCCAGGTCACCTTTCACTTGTGGTAGGGAAACAATTTGCTTATTTTATCATCTCTTCCTCATCTACCCTCACCCTATTTTTCTACCATAATTCCCTGCCAAGATAGTGTAGTAATGAGTTTTAAGAATGATAAAATATGAAGGATATACAGTGTTCTATAGAGTCAGAAAACTTTTCTGAGAGTTTAAAGCCTTAAAACTTAATTTATGCTTATGTACCTTTAAAATGACTTTGTGTTTTACAATCCCCCATCTTCCTATCCTGGAGTAAAATATTAATCCTCTGTTCTGGTTTCATTAAAATCACCATGAGGGCATAAAGTTTACATTATGAGTCATTTGTCTCAAAATCTTTTGGGTCATGCCATATAAATCTCTCATCCCAGATGAGAAGAATCCATTATTCTAACATCTATGTATATAAAAGGCTAAGCGACCTTCCGATCGTCCAACTGGTAGCTATGATGCGCACTGAACACCGGGACAGACGCTCAACACAGGAGCTGCTGAGATGCGGTGACTTGGCAGCGGCAGTTCTCGGGTGATGCACCCTGGAAGCAGAGAGAAGGGAGCCCAATTCCAGGGTGCATCACCTGAGAACTGCCCTCTCGCAATCCGGGACCCCTCAGGGGATGAGAGCTGGTTTTGGCCTGATCCCCACAGGCCAGGCTGAGGGACCCCACTTGCTAGAGAAACCCTGCTCACTCCACAGATGCCCTTCGAGCCACGGCACTGCCCCAGGTGCAGCTGGCTGGGGAGGGACCATGGGAGGTTGGCCCCAGGGCATGTCTGGCCCATCTCACCCCGTCCCACCATGCTGGCCACCTTCTAATTAATTTCTTTTCAATGTGCACGAATCCATGCACTGGGGCACTAGTTATTAATAATAAAATATAATTTTAAGTTAAAAGATAAATTTTAAAATATATAAAATCAAATGCCTATGCTTAACTAGTACAAAGTATATAATCTTAAAATTATTAAGATTAAAGAAACATAAGGTGAGAGATGTAGTAGCTTCCTCTTTTTTTCTCCCTCCTTCCAACTAGTCACCAAATCACATTGATCCTTGCTCCTCAAATGTTCTCATTATTGTCTCTTTTTGTAAGCATTACCCTGGACCAAGATCCCACTATTTCATATTTGAATCATTTTGCCTTATGATTGTAAAAATGATATCAGGATGAATATGTGTTTTATATTTCACATATATTATTTTCTTTTATCTTATCTGCCTGATCTAATTCTCTTTTCTCCCTGAGTTATCTTGCTATGACAATACTTGCATTGTTACGTTGCTCTATAAAAAACCTCATAGCTCCCCTTTGCCTACAGGATAAGGCACAAACCACCTTGCTGGGCCTTCGAAGTCCTATACCATTTGGCCCTCATCATTCTCTCCAAACCTGCTTGCCGCTATCCCACCAAAATAAACCTTCCCTTCCATCTGCTCTCCTCCCCCCAGTGTGCTGTGTTCCTATAGACAGTTGCATCTTTGTTCACCTGGTCCCTCTTCCTCCTCCTTCTATCTCTAGTCTCCAGATCCCCAAATGAAACTTACCTTCAGCCATCAGGACGCCTACTGTGCCCACAGCGATTTTAACACCTCTGCATCCTCACATACACCACCCCTCCAGCAGTGGTTTTAGTTAAAGAATAATTCACAAAGGGACTGACACTGGTTTTTGAATGGTGTGACCTGTCCCTTCACCAGCTTGTGAGAATTCGAGATACTCGGGTGCCTCCCATGATTCCTGTAATCATGGTACACAGCAAACACTTGAAAAACATTACAGAGTGGATTACTTAATTAATTAATGTTTCTTTACATCTTGGGATCTCATCTATTTCTAAAGCAACTTCCACAAGCCCAGCCAGCATGGATCAATGGTTGAGTGTCCACCTATGAGGCAGGAGGTCACAGTTTGATTCCCAGTAAGGGCACATGCTCCATCCCCAGTAGGGGGCATGCAAGAGGCAGCCAATCAATGATCCTCTCTCATCATTGATGTTTCTATCTCTTTCTCCCTCTCCCTTCCTCTCTGAAATCAATAAAAAATATATGTAAAGAACCTTCCACAAGAACAAATAGCCTAATGATAAACTACAGAGCTGAGTCTCTGTGCTAATATAACTTCTGATGTTTACTAAATAAGTGACTCAACATGTTAATTAAGTCCTTTGCTAATTATCAAAATAAGTATGATAATATCTGTCTTACCTTTTTAAAAAGCATCCCATTAAACCAACAATCAAAAGAAAACGGAGTGGTGCCTTTCAGAAGGAAAGAGGAATCTAGTATTCTTTTTGGTTTTGTTCTCTGCTCCCATTCCTAGGTCAGGAATGCCTGGCACAGCTCTTGTGACAGTTAAGCCAGGCGACCACTGCCTAAGAAATAAATATGCTCTAGCTTCTTAAGCTGTACTGTAACATGGTTTATTTTGTTACCTGTCCACAAATTCCGTGCAAACGATATACGGCACTAAGGTATGTGGTATTAAAGGTTTCCTTGGGGGTTACAACCTGGGTGAGCCTGGGAGATTCCTCTCAGAGCTAGAAAGATGTCTGCAGTGGTGGAAGCGACGAAACTCAGTCTCAGAGAAAATGTTGCGTATCCTACACCTAAACTCAAGCCTTTGTTCACTAGCATTTCCTCCGGGCCAGGTGGAATGTCCTGACTTCTGCCCCTGTTCTCGCTAGCAGAAAAACATGTCAGTGTTCAAAAGGTTGAACTTAGAGGATACTGACCTCCCTTTAGAAGATATAGAAAGAGAAAGAATATAGGTACGAAGTATGCAAAATTACTCAGAAATTACCATCTGTATTCGTGAAACAGACCCATTAATGAAAATGGATCCATCTCCCTCATTTTCTGTCAAGTGAAGCTGAGACCCAGGCGCTTCCCTCGTGGGCCCTAGGAGAGGTTCCCGGACAGCAGAGCCTGAGACAAGGATTCTCGTCCAAGTGATTTATGGAGAGGACGCTCTCAGGAGAAGCCCAAGGGAAAGTCAGAGCAGCAGTCAAGTAAAGAGGTGGTTTCATCTGATGCCGGGCCCCACCCTGATCACACAGGGAGCATGGAGCATGAGTGGCACCTCATGAACAGGTGTTCCACCTTAAGGCAAACAGACTGGGCCTCTGGACCCCATGCCAGTCAACCGTTGGCTTCAGGCCATCCTGGGGAAGGCGGAGGCATAACTTCCTAGGGCAGTGATGGCGAACCTTTTGAGCTCGGCGTGTCAGCATTTTGAAAAACCCTAACTTAACTCTGGTGCCGTGTCACATATAGAAATTTTTTGATATTTGCAATCATAGTAAAACAAAGACTTATATTTTTGATATTTATTTTATATATTTAAATGCCATTTAACAAAGAAAAATCAACCAAAAAAATGAGTTCGTGTGTCACCTCTGACATGCGTGTCATAGGTTCGCCATCACTGTCCTAGGGTCTCTGGACTGGGCCACTCCATCAGCGGAGGGTGACTCTCCAGAGAGGTGGCCGCTGTGTGCCATTCACAGCCAGTGCTCCCAGCCTCAGGGGAGGGGAAGTGTGGGCACCAGCCTGGGAAAGGTGATCTGGGCGGAGCACCACCAGTATCACTACACTTGCCAAAGGTTACAACACGAGTGATATCAGAGCTGAGTGTTTACTCCGGGTTTCCTCGGTCATTTTTTTTCAGTTGCAGTTTACATTCCAATATGGTTCTGTATTAGTGTCAGGTGCACAGCACAGTGGTTAGACATCATGTACTTTACAAAGTGTCCCCCTGCTATTTCAAGTATCCACCTGGCCCCATGCAGAGTTATTACAACGTCATTGACTCTATTCCCTATGCTGCACTTGATATCTCTGTGACTATTCTGTAGCTACCAATTTGTGCTTCTTAATCTCGTCACCTTTCCCCCCATCTTTCCAGGCTGTTATACATGTGCCACATTGCCTCCTTCCGATAAATACTATTTGTTCTAATGGAACCTATGACCCAGCACCACTGAACACAGCCTATCAACCATGACTCATTTTCTCTGCCTCACTATATGGGGATAATATAGATAACAAAGAACCATTAAGAAGTCAACCCTAACTTAACTCCAAGGAACGTCACTAAAAATAACAATGCGATAAGATTGTTGACCCTGTACATGCATTATCCCATCTAACCTTCATGTTACTGTTATTAATTATCATCCCTTCCTTACAGAGAGGAAATTAATGCTCAGAGTTTAAGTCACTGCCCAAGTAACCTAATAATAAGTCAGGGGAGGGTGTGAGAGTGACAAGTAGAATTTGAACCCAAGCAGCCTGGTTCCAGAGGCTGTGCTACTAGGCAAGCGATGTCTGGGGGTGAGGGGAGCACATATTCTGTGGGAAATCAGTACAAAATAGATGATAAATCAATGTCTTCAGTAAGTAGGGGTATTAGAGAGTGTCACAGTGTTATTTGTCTTAGCAACTTTCATGCTTGTCTTTCAGGATGTCTTTCAGATTCTAAGTCAAGTACTATTCAATTTGTGCAGCAGATTCAAAACACTCAAGGTGGATAACCATTTCATTGCCAGTCTAGAAGCTCACCATCAGTGTTGGGTTTTCTTCCATCGGTGTGTTCCCATTCTAGAGGCCCAGTGGTAACCCAGCATAAAAGACCAAGGTGATGGCAAACATAGATATAGAAAAGAAGCCAAACTGAGAGGGAGACATGAGGCAATAATCCAGAAAAGTCAAGCCAAAAACTGTTCTCAAGGGATTTGGCGGGGGAGGGCTCTCTATTGTTCAAGCTGTCTCGGTAATGACTGAGCACATTTCACTGTGTGTGTGGTGGACGTGGGAGGGCACATGTCTGTGCCCCTCCACCATGCTGCTGCCCATGCAGTGGGAAGAGAAAGAAAAATAATAAAAGCTAACGTATTGACCAGTAACCTACCACATGCCAACCACAGGGCTAATGTGTTATCTCATACACTCTTCACAACACCCCTTGAGGCAAGTACTATTTTTATGTCCTTCTTGCAGGTTAGCTAACAGAGACACGGAGAAATTGAATAACACGTCTGGTGTCGCAAAGGAATAAAGATAGAGTTAGAGCTTCAAATCTGGGCAGTCTGGCTACAAAATCTGGACATGACCACTATGTTCTACTTCTTCCTCGATGATACAGATGATAAAACTTTTAGGCTCCTCTTATTTTTATGATCATATCCTTATAAAACGCTTTTATAGGGATGTCCAAAGTTGGGGAGGCATAGAAAACATGCACAAGCCCTTCGTTAACGGTGCTCACCAAGCTGTTTCTCTCTTGATTGGTAGCATAGACATGATTGTCTTTTTATGTAGGCGGGTTGGAGTTTTGAAAGGTTAGAAGAAAACTTTAAAGGGTTCCTTATTAAAAACAATAACACTGGGCCTGAACATGGTGACTCAGTGGTTGAGCATCGGCCTATGAACCAGGAGGTCACAGTTCGATTCCCGGTCAAGGCACATGCCCAGGTTGCAGGCTCATTCCCAAGTAGGGGTGTGCAGGAGGCAGCCCATCAATGATTCTCTAGCGTCGTTGATGTTCTATCTCTCTCTCCCTTCCTACCTCTCTGAAATTAATAAAAATATATTTACAAAACAAAACAATTACACTGGGATTAAGGAAATGGAGGCAAAAGTTTTGAAATCTGCCTAAAAATTCATGAGAAGGCATGAGACAAAAGGTAATAGTGGTTAATGAAAGAAATGACAGTAGGTACAACCCAAGAAATGTAGAACAGATGCCAAATATATATATTTTAAGGAATTGAGAATAGTAGAGTTCTTCCTAAAAAAGTGAAAAGTGACCATCACTTGTTGCCAAGCACTGACCTGGCTTCTCTCCGAGCTGAAATCTTGGGCCTTGTGGCTAAGTCCCAACAGGGTGCACTTGGAGGTGGATCTAGCAGTAATCTCCTAACTTTCTTCTTCTCCACTCATGACCCTTAGCAGGATAATAGGAGTCAGTCCCACTGGGTTCTCTTACTGCGGTGTCTCCCACCAAACCCATCCCACAGGCTGCCTCATCCTGAGATACAAACAGAAAGGACTTCTCAGCATGCCCATCCTTCAACATTCATTAGCTTGAACCTGATCCTGAACACTGGCCTCCAGATTTACAGCACAGTGGTCTTCATTTCCACTCACACTATGGGGTGGAGGGGCCAAACCCAATGACACTCTTGAACTCTTTCAGCTATTCTGTAGGGTTGGTGTTTCTATAAAGTTCTCCTTGTCCTGACCCTAAACAAGAGGTTGTTGTAGTATAATTTTAGAGGTTCACGTTTGCTGATTCCTCTACCCATGTTCAAATTAGAGCTTCGCCGTGAAGAGGACTAAATGCTATCTATGTTTTCTAAACTGAGATTTCAAGTCTTACTGAGGGGACCAAGTTCCAGGTCTTAATGTACAAGTTGACAGAATTAGGTGAAATGGCCTTTTTTGTAGAAGCATTTTAATCAGGGCAGGCGCGGACAATTCCCAGAGTACACGTTGCTTCTTTTTTGAGAGAGAGCAGCTCTGACTCTGAGCTACTGTGTCAGGAGACTTTACCTTGCAGGCAGAGACGTTCACCTTTGTAGTTATTTGAAATGTGCCATCAAATTACAGCTCAGGGACCCACTATGATTTTATGGACTCCCTGAACATGGTTCTTCCATGACATGAGGCATCGCTCTGCTCTCATCGGATTTTCCCAGCTATTAATACTTGACCTCTATAGCAAAACGGAGGAAAAGCACGGCTCCCCCATGGCAGGGGACTTTAGCAAAATTGTTATTTTTGAACTGATGGGTTTGTTTGTTGTTGTGGGGTTGTTGTTGTTGTCCACCTATAAGTCTATTATCAATGCTAAGGTATCGTTTCCATTTAGCAATGATAAATGATTTGGGGAGGCAGGGAAGGCTCTGTTCTCTGATATGATCTGAGCCAACCTGGATGAATCCTGATGGTGTACTATGTGGAAATAGTGCCCTCTAGTGGACAACTGCATGTTGAAGCAGTTAGTAGCTAGTTGCATCTAGGGAAAAGGAAAATGGAAGCAGGATCTGGTTTTTTTTTAAAGAAATCTATAATAACCTCAATGTCCCCTCAGGCATGTAAAGTATAATCTATTTTGGCAAATACTTTAGAAAAAGCTCTCGGGGTAGTGATGAAAGAGCTTTAACTTAAGATATAACAAATAGGTGTGAACACTTTCAAATATAATGTGCTTTCTTAACAATGCTTAGCATCCAGTCATTTCATTTTTCATTTCATCCACAAGTAATTTTAAGGACAATGTGTCAAATGAAATTATTATTGCCTGATATGTCTTATAATATATAAATCCTTTTATTTAGGAGTCTTTTTTTTTTCTAAACCGGATTTAAATACGAGCCTCAATAATTCTTCCTTTCCAGGCCCAGCCTGGCTGGTTTTTTTATTTCCTCCTTTCCTTCTTGATTCTTCTTTCCAGACATTGTGGTGTCTATAGCACAATGCCTGACACATGCTACCTGTTCCATTAATATTTGTTAAATCTCAATATAAACAAAGGAACAAGTCCTTCAAGTTAGGTTCATTTTATGGAAATAAATACCTTAAACACACACACATCACCTCCCCTTTGCCCCACCAACAGAAGTCCCCATTGCCTGCCCCCTTAGGCTTTGGGAGAGCCTTTGAGCCCTCTCATTGCATGTCCTAGTCTTACCTAAATCCTCATTCCCCTGCTCTGAGTATGATCTCATTGATTCGTTTTACTCTGGTTATATTTCATTTCCTGCTGAATTTTGGTTCCAAAGTTAGTATCTCTATATATAAAAGGCTAATATGCTAAGTGTCCCTCTGACTGTCCGACCAGTGCTATGATGTGCACTGACCACCAGGGGGCATATGCTCAATGCAGGAGCTGCCATGACATGCACTGGCCATTTACAAAGAAACGGCACTGCAGACCTGGCGCAGACAAAGCAACATTCAGCTTCCCCCAAGTGGGACACAGGCCCCAGCCACCACCCTGGAGCTACAGCCCACCAATGCTGCCGAGACCACATGGTGCAAAGTGCGGCCCACAGCCCAGCCTGGAAATAGTCACTGTGGGCACCAGGTAATGACGTCACGTAGCAACACCGGCTTCCTCTCCCTAGTGACTAGCCTCCTTGGAGTTTCTTCAGCCCAGGAACACCACTTGCTTTATAGCCAGGTGCAAACATTTTACAGTTTAACCAAATGTTTGTGAAGCGTTTTCATATGTTTCATCTCATTTGATCCTCACAGAAGTCCTGGAGTAGGTAGATAGGAGACTCAGTAGAGTCCTATTTTCTTTTCATTAGCCGGAAAATGGAGATTTAGAAAGTTTAGAAACTTGACCCGACTGAAAAGAAGTAAGAAATGGTGTAACTTGAAAATGATTTCATGTTTTCTCACTGTGCAGAATATAGTCAAACACTGCTACCGTTAAATATTTTACCCTTTGTTCTCCCTGCATGATCTACAATAATAATCTGCTTTGTGTTGATATTTACTGCTGCATTGCTGACAATTATGTGAAAGAGAAATTAGGGTGCTTCACTGGGCTGGAAAAAGTTTAGCTAAATCAGAAAGCAGGTCTAATTAAGCATATATATATATATATATATATATATATATATATATATATAATCTTGCTGGTGCCAATCGCACATGTGTGTTTCAATCTGTCATTGTTGATCGTGACTTTGGTTGACACTTCTATTATAGAGAAAGGGTGAATAATTATATTAAAATATTTCTTCTAATTAATTTCTTTTCAATGTGCACGAATCCGTGCACCAGGACACTACTTTGTTAATAAATTCCCATCCTTCTGATGGGATCCTTAGTCAACATAAGGAGTCCGAGAAACAAATTGGAATTTGAAGCTTACTTAATTTTTAATTTTTTAATTTTTATTGAATTTATTGGGGTGACATTGGTTATTAAAATTATACAAGTTTCAGGTGCACAGGTCTACAACATATCTGTACACTGTGTTATGTGTTCATCACCCCAAGTCAAGTCTCCATCCATCACCATTTGTCCTCTCTATACCCTCCTCCACTTCCCCCATCCCAATCTCCTTCCAGCAATCACTACACTGTTGTGTCCATTAGTTCTTTCTCTTTTATTTTTTCTTTTCTGCTCAATCCATCTTCCTATCCCTCCCTTGACAGCTATAAGCCTGCTTTCTATTTACAAGTCTGTCTCTATTTTACTTGTTAGTTTATTTTGTTCATTAGATTCCACATATCAGTGAAATCATATGATACTTGTCTTTCTCTTTCTGGCTTTATTCACTTAGCATAATGCTCTCCAGGACCATCCATGATGTAGCAAAGGGTAAAATTTCCTTCTTTTTTATAGCTGAGTAGTATTCCATTGTGTAAATGTATCAGAGGTTTTTTTATCCACTCATCTACTTGATGGGCACTTGGGCTGCTTCCAGATCTTGACTATTATAAATAATACTGCAATCAATATACTCCTATATTCATATATTCTACTTTAATCAGTAATGTGAGTAAAAATGATTAAGTGATAAATGACCTATGAGAGTGAATACATTAAAACTATGGCAAAAACCTATTATAGTCTGAAGGTATGAATACACCTTAACTGTGGATTCTTAGCCTTGTAAGTCTCTGATAGACACTCCACACTGAGAAAAAAATCTGTTGCTTTTTTCATTCAGCTATTTCTTTCTTTTCCCAAATCTGAACTGCTCTCTTTAATTTCTTTCCCCCATCCTATCCATAGAGCACATCCTATCCATAGAACAAAGACCTTCACTCTCTCTTTCCCTTCTCTGACCCTATAAGTACTTTCTCTCACCTCTCTCTGTCTCTGTCTCTCTCTGCCTCTCTCTCTCCCTCCCTCTCTCTCTCTCTCTCTCTCTCTTACACACACACACACACACACACACACACACACACACACACAGAATCGCCTAAGAGCTCATCTGTTTCCTTGCTTCCTAGTTCCACACATGTAGTGGGGGTTCTTTAACTATTAGCTAAATAATGCAAAGTAAGCCTTACTCCTCAGTGTTAACCTCTCATCTATTTCAACTCTAAATTTTCCATTTAGTTCTAGAAAGCCCAGGACAGGGAAAACTTCTCACTTGCCATTTCATTCCTAGATACTGAATTTCTTCAGCTTATTTAAGTGACCAATGAGTTATTTTAGTCTATGGCCTGTCTGCTCCTGTTCAAGTGTAAGTCTTGTAAAATTAAAGAGATTCTGTCCTAAACCTGTTATTACAGAGCAAATATGCATCAAGACAAGTCATACAGCTGAACGACTCCATATTTGTTAAATAATGGTTTATACATCTAGACAGAGGTCTCAAATAACGAGATCGCAGATTTCTCCAGGAGAGGCAAGATTTCCTCATCTTTGACCATTCTGTGGAGCTTCCTGTAGGATGACTATCCTTATCCTTGTTTTCACTTTCCTATTGCACTTTTTAAAAATTTAACCTTTTTAAAAATTATATTTTTATTGATTTTAGAGAGGAAGGAAAAGAGAGATAGAAACATCAACAATGAGAGAGAATCATTGTTTATCTGCCTCCTGCATGCCCCACCCTGGGGATCAAGCCTGCAACCTTGGCATATACCCTGACCGGGAATTCAAATGTGACCTTCTGGTTCATATGTTGATGCTCAACCACTGAGCCGCACCAGCTGGGCAAAAGTTAACCTTTAAAATAATTATCATGAAAGTTCTGCAGAGGAAGGAGTCTTCCAACCAACGTCTTGATCCAGGTGATCTGTGTAATCTTGGCTGTGGTGACAATGGCTTGATTTGCCATCACTGTTTTGTGGAAGACAGTTTACTCCACTTTTTAAACCAGACTTTAAAGTAAATCTCAACTTCAAAAGTGTTTTAGTTTCATTCCATCCACAGAATTCATGGATTGTTAAGTGTTTTGAGGGCAGATATCAATAGAAAAATTAATAGAAACAATTCCTGTTCTGCCCAAAAGCTATATAAGGGAGGGGCTCAGATATTGGAGCAGTTCAGAGCATCGTGAGTGCATTTCCAGTTGAATGGGTGAGAACCAAAGAATGCAGAGATAAAACATTGCATATACCAGGCATGGGGGTGGGAGGGGTCCTCATGTATTTTGTTATGTGGGCAGATTGAGTCCAAGGGCTTGGTTGATAGAGATGTTGGAAGCATGTACACAGGGACATTATTATAGTCATTAGCTAGCCTATCTACACTAATAAAAGAGAAAGATGCAAATTGACCACACCTTCGCTATGCCCACCAACAAAGATGGTGGGTTAACTTGCATACACAGGCACCCAGCTGTTGGGTGTGGGGCAGGATGCTTGCATCATCACCATGGTGACGATGCAGGCATTCCACACTACCCCAGCAGCTCCAGGCCTCTGGGCAGTATGGGAAGGTGAAAAGGCAGCTCAGGCCAGAGCGAAGGCGGAAAGCGAAGGCGGTGCCAGCAGCCAGGGGAAGGAAGGCCCATTCTTGCATGAATTTTCATGCATCAGGCCTCTAGTTAAATGTAAAATCCTTGTGAGCAATGAAGGATATGTTCTGCAAATGGAAGTAAATGGTGACCCGAAGATTTCTAATTTCTAACCTAAGTACATCCTACCACATATGGCCTGTAGAGGGTGCTTGGAAACAGCAGTATGCCCTGCGACAGAGGTCCCCAAGCTTGGCTTTATAGCCTCTACAGCTACACCAGTGACACCCTTCCCTCACTGCCCCTCGCTGGCAGCAGTGGTCATGGTGGGCATGGTGAAGTCTCAAAGTAGGTGGTGCCATATTAGAACTAGGGGGTCCTGAAGAAGTCACACATGCAGCATTTTAAAGTTGAGAGGAACCTCAGAGCAGTGTCTGCAGCCTAATTTCACATCATACTCCTCTAGGGAAACTTTGTAACATTTCTAGATATTCTGCTAGATAGGAACTTTTTAGATAGAAATTTTTTTTCCTATCTAGATAGAATTTGTAGACAGAAAATGTTCTAGAGTCAAACCCAAAATGTTAGCCTCAGAAGCTCTGGGCAGAGTTGAGGAGATGGATATAGCTATAGATCTATACATATGATAGCTGTATATCAAAATATACACACATATTTTAAAACATATACATGTAAATGCACGTATTTAAATATGTGTATCTAAATGCCTGGTATATTCAAATATACTTCCATTTCTATGTATTCCTATTACTGTATTTAAATTACTCCTGTTGATGAAGCACCGCCTTAGTGGTCTTGGCCCCTGTCCCAGCGACGTTCCTGGAACCACCCAGCTAGTGGTAGAGCCTCTGATGAAAGCAGTGTCGTTCCCCTTAGTGGAAGCAGAGCTCTGAAACTGGAACAAGCCATCGATAAGCTGGAAACTTATCCCCTGATTGTCTAAATCTAGTTTCACTTTGCGCCTCATGCTACGCCCACAGCTCTGAGCTTCTCACGCGACACTGGGCTCCTGGGACTGCATTTATTACTAAAGTTGTTAGGACCACAAGATGTGGGTGCTGGAAGATGCTCTCCTTCGTGTTTTACTAAAGCGGGAACTGAGGCAAAGTTAGCTGACTCATTCACAAAGACCTGTAAATCTTATGGGAACCAGCTGCCAGCACCGGGTGATTCCCCGCTGAAATCATAGCTAGCTTTGTGGCTAGCCATGGAGCAGCGGTTCTCAACCTGTAGGTCGCGACCTCGGAAAACACATATAGCATATCAGGTATTTACATTATGATTCATAACAGTAGCAAAATTACACTGATGAAGTAGCAACGAAAATAATTTTATGGTTGGGGTCACCACAACATGAGGAACTGTATTAAAGGGTCATGGCATTAGGAAGGTTGAGAACCACTGCTATGGAGGATCCCACATGTTGATCTAAATTCGTGGTTTTCAACTCTGCCCCCTGGGCCTTGGAGGAGAGATGGACTGGTGGGTCCTGGGCCCTTCTCAGCCTCCTCAGTGAGCCCAGCTCTGCGTATGCTTGTTCTGCTTGTTGGCCTTGCAGGCAAGGGTTTCTTTTCTTTCTTACCCAAGAGCCACTGTTCTGAAGAGTTTGAAGACCATCCATGTAATTGCTTCCTCGGACAGACTGTTCGGGATAAACCTCTCTGGGTGGAACCAGAGACCTGAGGGGGATGCAGGTCGCGTTATGTCCTGGTACCTGCATCTTTCTCCCTCTGCGGCCGTTCTGTGCAAGTCATGTCCGTTGCCCGTTTGGAAGCATTTTTATGAGCCTCTTACGGTCTGATTCATCTGTTATTGGTTCAGTGACATGGCCAGGGCATATTCTCCCACCTAAAGTTGCTCTCAGTATATCTGAGACATCTGTAGTATGCCCTGGGGCTGTTTATACTGAATATAAATCCAAAAATAATTCCTGAAAAAGCTGTTGCTTACTCTGATACATTTCTCATTGGCCACTTGGAAGACCTGATCACTGTACAAGAGGGATAACTTCTCTTAGAAACTTGTTTATAAATTTTTATTTTATAATTCTTTACAGATTAACTCTGATACTTATGTATCATTTATGCCTAGAAGTTAATTATTCTAGTTTTTTATCCTTTTAATTATTCTAATTATTATTATTATTATTATTATTATTTTATTATTATTATTTACTTTTAGGGAGAGAGAAATATCCATTTGTTGGTCAACATTGATGCATCGATGTTGGTTGATTCTTGTATATACCCTGACTGGGGATCAAACCCATAACCTTGATGTATTGGGACAATGGTTTAGCCAACAGAGCTACCTGGCCAGGGCTCTTGTAACCCATTCCAGAGTTGTATTTTAGCTTACTGTTACAACTAAAGTCTTTCCAATTAGAAACTAATATAATGGTTTAATGTCCCCGGAGAAAGCAGTAGTTGTTCAACTACTACTGGCTAGGAGGACCTTAGAATCAGAACATTTTTATTTTCTTAGAGGCAGTCAAAGTTAGTACCCAGAGCTTAGTTTCATCCTTCTAAGACAACCTGGGATCTTTCAAAGTTTATGAAACTACTTCAAGATTTCATCTTCTGCCCTAACCGGTTTGGCTCAGTGGATAGAGCGTTGGCCTGTGGACTGAAAGGTCCCAGGTTCGATTCGGTCAAGGGCATGTACCTTGGTTGTGGGCACATCCCCAGTGGGAGGTGTGCAGGAAGCAGCTGATCAATGTTTCTCTCTCATCTATGTTCTATGTTTCTATCTCTCTATCCCTCTCCCTTCCTCTCTGTAAAAAAAAAAATCAATAAAATATTTTTTAAAAAAAGATTTCAACTTCCACTATCCTGCAGTCTGAGAGTCATATATGATCAAGTTTATATGTGACATCAGTTAATATGTGACATTTTTAATACTTGGTAGGAACTTGAACATATTCTTTCCACCAAAAGCTCACTCTACCCTCCTCTATTTCTTCTCCAACCTCTTCCCTGTTATTTCAAAATCTTGAAAAGAATAGAAAGGGGGGTAATGAAAATAAGTAGGAAGGAATGTATTTTTATAATGCAGACTATCCCATGACAATAATAACAGTTAACACTTATCAAACACTTACTGCATTCCAGGCACTGTCCCAAACGCTTTACATGTGTAGCTCAAAACATTCCTACTACTATCATCGCACTTTTACAGAAGAGAAAACCATGGGCCCCAGAGTTTATGTCACTTGCTCAAGGTCACCTAGCTGGCTGTGGGCGCCGTGAAAGAAATGGAGGTGGTCTGGCTCCAGACCCCAAGCTGTCAACCACTCACTGAACATACATTTCTAGAGCATGAAATTGCTACCCAAGTTTGAAGCTGGGTTTTGCCTTAAAATGTCCTCTTTTTTACAGTAGGCACGTGTTAGATATTAGTTGCATTGAATTGGATTTTTTATGAAATTTTCTTGAATTAAGTTGGCTAAAATATAAGCAAAAAGACTAAGCAGACTTCTAAAAAGAAGAAGGGGTATCAGTTCTTTCTTACTGGGCTTGGGTCTCCTGAACAGTCTTCTACAGGGTTATGTTGAAAAACACCTGGCATCATGATCATGTCTGATGCGAGTCTGCATGAGAAGCAATACTATTTTTTAATATTTTTATCTTTATTGTTGAAAGTATTACAGATGTCCCTTCCCCTCCCCTTGACCCTTTCTAGCCTGCACCTGCCCCCTGCCCCAGGCCTTCACCACACTATTGTCTGTGTTCATGGGTTATGCATATATGCATACAAGGTTTTTGGTTGATCTCTTCCCACCCACCCATCCATCTCTGCCTTCTCTCTGAGATTCAACAGTCTGTTCCATAGAGAAGCAATGCTATTTGACTATGATTTTCCTGTATGAGCTTAGAAAGGCACTAAAGCCCTAGCTGGCTTCCTCAGTGGTTAGAGCATTGACCTGCGGACTGAAGTGTCCTGGGTTTGATTATGATCAAGGGCACGTGCCTAGGTTGCAGGCTCCATCCCTGGTCCTGGTCAGGGCACGTGAGGGAGGTAACCAATCAATGTGTTTCTCTCACATCGATGTTTCTCTCACTCTGTCACTCCCCCTCCCTTCCACTCTCTAAAAATCAATGGAAAAATATTTTCAGATGAGGATTAACAAAAAAAGAAAGAAAGAAGAAGAAGGGCACTAGAAAAGCCCTCCCTTAGCAGAGAGACAAACTCATTGAATTTACCTCCAGCCAGGGTTTTGCTGGAGCTCTTAAAGGTTGAATCCATGCATTCTGGAACTTAACAAATAGTTTAGAAATAAAGTCATAATTTCACTCATCTGTCTCATAGAGTTAGATATTTAACCCTTTAAAACATTTAAGGTTTCAAAACAGTTGGTAAGGGGAACAATAAATAGATTAAGGGCTGTTTGTCACTATTCTAAAAAAAATAATCACCTTATTCTGAATGCTTTTCATTTTTTTCCCCCATTTTCTGTGTTCTGTTAAAAACAGGACATTGTCAGTGCATATAAACTCACTAAGGGCTCCTGGTACTTTTTCCCCCAGTACTCAGCCCCCTAATCAGTAACTGGGGAATTTGAATTTTTTCCACATTCTGCATTTTTGATGACAGAAGCACAAGGATATAATACATTGTAAAAAAAAGGCCTTAGATTTCCGGACTAAAATATAGCTGCTTTTCCTAGATTTGGTGGATAATTTTACTCCATTGTGCTTTATTTATTCTTAGTAGAACTTGTGGGGATTGTTTTCAGGATAATGTCAGAGTAATTGTTCAAAACTGAGCTATGGGCCAACCCAAGGGCATTCTCCTGGGAACAGTGCAGCTAAAATATACACAAGATCTCTCCTCTTATCAAAAATATTTGTTCTTAAACATAAAGATAAATGAGGAACGTTTGACATGGGGTAAAAATAACAACAAAATAAATCTTTGACTAAATGCTTTATGTGATCTTAGTGCATACATAGTCAGATGGCAAATAAATCGTGTCTCTGAGCCCTGTCTCTTCATACTTTTAATAGGATGATATATAAGAAGCCTTCTGTACACTGGGAAGGGGCGCCCTCTACACCCTTCCTTTCTCAGGAAGATAGCAGTGGCCACGAGGCAATACAAAACATTGGTTGATAGGAGATTGCAATGTTTCTTCAGCCCTTATTAAACTTTTTAAAATTTTAATGGACGACGCAAATACTACATTCTTATTGCAGACATTTTGAAAGTATGTTTAAGCCAAAGGTAAAACATAGAAATCATTTTGTAGCCAGTCCCACCACCATCAGCAGTTTGCATTTAATCCCTCCAGACTATGTACTCTCACCTACGCACACTCACACTCACACTCACACCCAGAGGGACGGCTGATGACGGTGGCAGCAGTGGTGGCCACAGCAGCAGGCCCAGGCACCCACAGGAGTTCCAACAGTAGCATAACCGTGGGAACTGCTGACCATCAGTCAGACACAGCAATAACAAGAGCATTCAAAACCACAACAGACGTAACTGCAGAACAAGCTGCAGTCCTTGCAGCAGCTGGATTGCAAGCGTCTTGACAGCAACAACAGCAGCAGGAGCAGTGACAGGACTCACATGCCAGTTATGCAGCATGTGTTGTGTGTGCTGAGGACTGTTTTAAGTGCTTTACATGTATGATCTCAACCCTCACAATCCTATATAATAAAAGCCTAATATGCAAATCGACCAAACAGTGGAATAACTGTCTGCTGTGATACACACTGACCACCAGCAGGCAGATGCTCAATGCAGGAGCTGCCCCCTGGTGGTCAGTGTGCTCCCACAGGGGGAAGCACTGCTCAGCCAGAAGCCGGGTTCATGGCTGGCGAGTGTAGCGGCGGTGGCCGGAGCCTCTCCCGCCTCTGCGGCAGTGCTAAGGAGCAGTGAGCAGGCAGGCGCTAAGGAGCGAGGGGTCCTGGACTGGGAGAGGAGGGCACAGGCTGGGCTGAGGCCTCCAACCCCCTCCCCCAGTGCACGAATGTCATGCACCGGGCTTCTAGTGATCTAATAAAGTAAGCATCCTAGTTGTACCCCGTTTTACAAAGGAGAAAACTGATGGACATTCAGGTTAAGTAACTTGCCCAAGATCACGCAGACTTAAGGGGCAGAACCTGAGTTTGAACCCCAGGCTATCTGGCTCCTTAATCCACACTTAACCACTATGCGGGGAGGAATGGCTCCTCACACAGTATGAGAAGTGTTTTGCAATTTATATATACTTATATAGAGAATGAGTGAATTGTGAGAGTGATTCTGAAATTGGAAGAATGGAATAAGAGGATATGAAATAACTTTTTTTAAACATCTCATAAATAAAACGGTCATTTACAATTTTCAACTTAAGTGTCTTTCAAAGATAGTATATTTTGCAAATGTTTTTGCTCTTCCATTTTATTATTGCTCTCAATAGTATGCTTGTCTAACCTCTTAGGATCTCTGTGAATTCTTACAAAATAAAAGGGAAATTAACTATGCTACTTAATTTGTCATAATCTTCACTTGATAAATGCGCCTCCACATATTACTGTGCTTCATAAGTATTTCTGACTGAATGAAGCAATAAGAAATAAACTTTCAGCCCGGCTAGCGTGACTCAGTGGTTGAGCATTGACCTATGAACCAGGAGGTCACAGTTTGATTCCGGTCAAGGGCACATGCCTGGGTTGCAGGCTCAATCCCCAGTGCGGAGCGTGCAGGAAGCAGCCGATCAATGATTCTCTCTCATCGTTGATGTTTCTCTCTCTCCCTCTCCCTTCCTCTCTGAAATCAATAAAAAATATTTTAAAAAAAAAAGAAATAAAATTTCAGAACCCACACTGAAAGCAGAGTCATATTGCCTCGAACCCGTTTCACTACACTAAGAATGCCATTTAATGCTGCTGGCAATAGCAGCTAAGGGGATAAGAAAAAAAAAACACTTTAAAATAATCAACAACAGCCCTACCCGGTTTGGCTCAGTGGATAGAGCGTCGGCCTGCAGACTGAAAGGTCCCAGGTTCGATTCCGGCCAAGGGCATGTACCTTGGTTGCGGGCACATCCCCAGTAGGAGGTGTGCAGGAGGCAGCTGATCAATGTTTCTCTCTCATCGATATTTCTAACTCTCTATCCTTCTCCTTTCCTCTCTGTGAGAAATCAATAAAATATATTTTTTAAAAAAATAAATAAAATAAAATAAAATAATCAACAACAACAAAAATGGTAAATGTTGCTGATGCTTTGGTTCTATTTTGGTTCTGTTTTGTCTTCTGTAATTCCATATTTTGATAGTTTAGGTTACATTTAATCTGCATGCATGCTGGGACTCCCTTGTACAAAAGATTCCCTCTGCCCCTGGAAAGCTATAATTCAAGATAATGTAAACACTGGAACAAAAAATCACTGCAGTGCATTCATAAAATGTTATCTTTTGAATGACAAAAACATATTAAATCTTAGGCAAAATATATGACCCTTTATGTAAGTTTAAGTTTTTGTGTCCTTTTCAATGATTTTAGATTGCCAGAAATGGTAGCATGAGAAGTAAAGATACTTTAAATATATAATAACTTAAAAGGGAAAAGGAATGCCCTCAAAAGTTATCTTAGGATGTTTCTGCTCAGGGTTTCAAGCTGAAGTTTTGGTGATATGATTTGATTTAATTTCCAAGTCTCTTATCTGGAGTTTATTCTTGTTACTGCAGTTGCTACTGGTTTTAACTTGTACACAGGAAACCAGCGCCAATCAATTTTGTTCCCAAGGTGACAGGAAACCCTGGTTGGTCAGATGTTGATTGTGCTTGCTGTTCATGCTCCACCCATCATATTTTCTTCCCTTTTGGCTGAACTTAAGACAAATTCATCAGTAGTCGACATCTGGCAGACAGTTTTGGTGTCTTCTCGGTGATTTGTTGACCTGCGCAGTTAAAAAGTAAAAATCCAGGGCATAAAACTTCTAGGCACCAAACAGAAACACTGCCCCGATTTCTTTGTCAGGACTTGCCTGGGAGGCCCATCTTTGGGCTTTGAAATTGAATGTGTGAATTTTCTCGAGTAATGAAACATCTGTTGATTAAATAGTTCACCTTTCTCATGATGGTGAGTGGCTTACCTCACCCTATTGTAAATTCCAGATATGAAACGTGTAACAGGGGCCAAGCGTTCAGAGAATGTTAAGCTTTTTAACAGGTCTCTGCTGTGTGTGATTAATCTTTAGCCACCTGCAAATTTTCTTCGTAGTAAGTCCTACTCTACATAAATATATCCCTTATCACTGAACGCTCTGAAAGCAGTGTTGGTTCCCAGGACATGACCGATAAGATAACTCACGTCAGAGAAGCCAGGTGACCTTCTTATCCCTTGAAGCCCAGCTTCTTTGGAGCCTCCTCTCTCAACTCTATTATGAAAAGAAAAATTACAAACCGCCCACTAGCCCTGGGAACTGTTTTCAGAAATCGTTAGTTTTAAGGACTGTGGGACTAAAATGTATGTCTGATTTGTATCCGGTGTAGTGACAGCAGAGCTCATGAGAAGTATACAAATTAATGTTGTGTGTTTGTTTCTTCATAGCAAGACGAAGAAAGGTAACCATACAGAAAGGTGACATTCAGATAAACCTAAAAAGGGCAGGTATGTTGGACCGGATAGGCTTTTCCTGTTCCTAAAATGTCTCGTGTTCTGACACAGGAAAAGCATTCCTATTCACCGAGGCACTGGCAAGTCCTAGGCACAGGACCTGGAAGTACCCTGGGTTTTTGGTGGTAAGAAGGCAGGAAATAAGTGGGTGGAGAGGAAGCGCCATGGTGGGTCCATAACTAGGGCAAATTTCCCAAAGGGCAGAAAGTGTTTAGCCATTTATTCATCCACGTCACCTTTATTTTGAGAACAAACTCTGATAGCTTGTCCTTGTTAAATGTTTTCCATGCCAAAATTTGGATACATTTAAAACTGGGGTGGACTCGAGCCACAGAGTCACCGTAGGATTCCTAAGAGAGCTCGTCGGGGTTGCTGCTCTGGCTGATCCTACCAGTTCCCGAATCATCCAACTGCCCTCCCACAGATTTCATGGAGCAGCAGGGTGATTTGGACCCACTTGTTTTATTTTTTTCACTGAAGTGCCTTCATGGAGGCGCTAGGTCTGTGAAATAAGGATTACATGCTACAAAAAGTTTGTAGTGTTTTGAATCCGAAACATTATGCAGAGCCATAATCCTAGGCTTCCCAATAGCCAGGGAGCAGAAAAGCCCAAGATGCTAAATAGTATTTTTAAGCCATTAGGGCAGTAATTCTCAACCTGTGGGTCGAGACCTCTTTGGGGGTCGAACGACCCTTTCACAGGGGTTGCCTAAGACCATCGGAAAACACATATATAATTACATACTGTTTTTGTGATTAATCACTATGCTTTAATTATGTTCACTTTGTAACAATGAAAATACATCCTGCATATCAGATATTTACATTACGATTCCTAACAGTAGCAAAATTACAGTTATGAAGTGGCAACGAAAATAATTTTATGGTTGGGGGTCACCACAACATGAGGAACTGTACTAAAGGGTCGTGGCATTAGGAAGGTTGAGAACCACTGCATTAGGGAGACTTGGCATTTGCCAGGGACCTGTAAAAAATCTGGCAGTTAACCCAAAGAGTCTCCTGTGGCAAACCTAAAATACATCTGAAAGGCATTTAATATCCTTCCTCTCCCCTCCCCCCTCATTTTAGTTTCCCTCTTGATTTGCACAACCATCTATTTGGACAGGAGCAATCCTCTGTGTGCCTGCCCTTCTTTCCACCTGCGGCCCCATCGGCAGTGTGGGTGTGTGCCCAAGGCAGGTGGCTGCCAACTGTTATTACAATAGCAGTGAGTGCCCTTGTGCGGTGCTGGCCAGGAGAGGTGAGTGTCTATTCCATGTGCAATGTTGACCGAATGACTGTAATCAAAACTGTTCCTTCGGTTCTTTACCATCATTCCTAACCTACTGAGCTGAGAGCTTTAGGATGTGTGGCTGCAGCATTTGTAAGAGCGTCTGTAGAGCATCTACTAATAGGCGTAGAGATAGCAATGGGTAACTCTGCAAAGCATTTCTTTCAGGAACATATATGGCAAGTATGTTTTCTGGATGATCTTGTTTGTGTAACACATGCATTTTACATAACTAAACCTCTCTTGGAGTGCTTAGAACAGAAAGCATTGCTGTTAAGGAGTCCACCTCTGTCTATACCAGCGGTTCTCAACCTGTGGGTCTCGACCCCTTTGAGGGTCAAACGACCCTTTCACAGGGGTCGCCTAAGACCATCGGAAAACACATATATAATTACATATTGTTTTTGTGATTAATCTCTATGCTTTAATTATGTTCAATTTGTAACAATGTAAATACATCCTGCATATCAGATATTTACATTACGATTCCTAACAGTAGCAAAATTACAGTTATGAAGTAGCAACGAAAATAATTTTATGGTTGGGGGTCACCACAACATGAGGAACTGTACTAAAGGGTCATGGCATTAGAAAGTTTGAGAACCACTGGTCTATACAAACCCTATCCAGGGAAGAGCCAAATCGGAGCTTTAATCTGAACCGAGTAGAAAAATTCATTGGGGCAATGATTAAGGGATGAGAGAGGTAAGATTATTTATTGGCATATTTAAATATTGGATTTAAGGTCTAATGGTAGTACCAATAAGAAAAATGTCCCGGAATAACCATTTCTCCATATGGGAAGGAAGGAGTTAGACAAGACTTGCTGTATCTCTGTGAATGCCTAACGTTTGTTGAGCAATGCTATGTGCCAGGTGTTGAACAAGATGCATTACAACCATAATCTCATTTCCTCCTCATAACCACCCCCAGGGAGTCAGATTTTAACATCTCAACTTCAATGATGAGAGAATTGAGGCACAGACATTTAAGTAAATGTCATAGAGCCAGCAGGCTGCAGAGATGAGCTCAGGTCTGTGCCACCAAATCGCATACTCTTTCCTATTTCCTGCCTCTCCTGATGCCCAAGGCACCCCATTAGCCTTCTGTTGTAGCCTTTTCTGTATGCACAGTCCGACTGGATTCAATCTTTTCAGTGGAGAAATACAACCATTCTAAAATGAAGAAGTTCGTTCAGCCTAACCCTCAAAAACCCTTCCTACTCGGAGAAGAGCGGTGGTGCCGCTTTCCACCCCTAGGTGGCACCTGTGCGCCACTAACAGACGAAGAAAACTCCGGGTCATCAGAAGGTTGGGCTTTGTGTTGATATTCGAAAGGACATCGCAGCAATTCATTTCCATGTTCTCAAAAATCCTGCTGGGGATATTTGTTGCCATTTTAAAATTTAAAGGCAAATCAAACAAACAGGGGAAAGGCCAGGTAAGGATCTTAGAACCGACAGGGAGTTGCAGAAGCCTCCCTTGAGAGGCACCTTCTCATCTCCCGAGGGCAGTCCCCACAGGACGCTCGAATTTGTTCCCACAAAAATGCACTCAACACTGTTTCCCAGAGAGGGTGCCCATGGCTCTTTGGAAGATTCTCATTTGATATCAGTCAGAAGGACTTTTATTTCTTCTTTGGTAGCAATAATAAAAATGTATGTTTTAGCCCTAGCCGGTTTGGCTCAGTGGATAGAGCGTTGGCCTTCGGACTGAAGGGCCCAGGTTCAATTCTGGTCAAGGGCACATGCCAGGTTGCGGGCTTGATCCCCAGTAGGGGGCATGCAGGAGGCAGCCGGTCAATGATTCTCTCTCATCGTTCATGTTTTTTTTCTCTCCCCCCCCCTTCCTCTCTGAAATCAATTAAAAATATTTAAAAATAAATAAATAAAGGTTTATGTTTTATGGAACCAATTGAAATTGGGTTCTTAAGCCTTTGCAATTTTCATTATTTAAAAAAAAATGGATTTGTTGTCCTAACAAAACCATAATGCAATTTAATCAGGACGTTTTATAACATTCATTAGGATTTGCATTAAAAAAAAATTCTGTGATCAAGCACAATTTCACTGCAGAAATGACCTGCAGGAAAAGATGGGGGTGGGGAGCCTGGCAACGTTTGCGTTCATGAACCCTGAGTTCCCGTAATGCTCCAGGCCTTATCGAGGGCAGCCCAGGAGCGAATTGGCAGGACATTAGAAAGCGTGATTATAAGAGGGAAAGCTGAAATGGCCCTCATGTCAGCTGTTTTCCTCCACAGGATACTGGGTGATTCCTGTCCTAAGCAGATACTGATTACTTAAAGCTTAGCCCAAGAGTTCTTGTCAAAACGATTTCCGTAGCATATTTTGACTTGCTGAGGTCTGAAGAACTTTTGGAATTTGTTAGGTGTGGACCTGAACTCCAAGAACCGGTCAGAGTATTCGGTTAATGAACTCTGTACGCTTAAGCAAATGTCTTAAGCACTTCATTTTTGGCTCATTCACAGTTTTCTGAATGTCCTCATCTGACATGGAGAATTTTTAATGGAAAATGTATGTGCTGATAATTCAGTCAAATGAAGGTAAAACAAAGTTCCAAGGACTTACATTTTCAAATCAAAGTAACAGATTTTCTAAAACTCATTTTATACTGAATTGGGTAATTTGAGAGACATTTCGGTACTATGGCATGGATTCTTACACATACCAGAAATCAGTAAGCATTATTATAGGAAAATCAAGCTTTATACTATCAGGTTTTTGTTTTATTAATATGTTTTTATTGATTTTTAGAGAGAGAGGAAAGGAGAGGGAGAGAGAGAGAAACATTGATGTAAGAGAGAAACATTGATCAGTTGCCTCCCACACATACCCCTTCAGGGGATGGGGATCTAGCCTGCAATCTGGACATGTGCCCTGAGAGAAAATCGAACCTGTGACTTTTCGGTGCACTGGACGACACTCAATCAATTGAGCCACACTGGCCAGGGCATCAGGTTTTATATTATAGTTATCAGGTTTTGCATTATAATTGTTTGGTATATAGTGAAAGCAAATACTAATTTATTTTTTATTTGGAATCAATTAAAAATATAATAAACAGAAGAAATAATTCATTTTTAGTCAGCCTTGAAAATCTCTGGGTACTTAATTCTTCTTTTCCTTCCACATCTACAAATCTCTGCCATGAATAGAAGAAATGCACAGATGCATAGAAGGAACTGAAATTAGGTCAATTATGTTCCATGACCTTGGTTGCAGGCTTTCTGTACATACAGGACTGTTCTGTACTTAATGCTTTTGTCCTGCATTCTGTATTGACTTTGTCAGGACACCCTAAATGTCCTGTGTCCAGATTTTTTCGTTGAATTCTAAAACTTTGGCAGTTAGAGCTTTTTTTCAAATCTAAGTGGGCATCCTGTGTTTTTATTTGCTAAATCTGGTGACCCTACGCCTGTAATCCCTTTTAAAGTCTTTTAGTAGATAGACTCATTGTATATTTCTTAAGTCCACTCATCATCAGAAATAATCATTTTAAGAATTAAGTGTCCCTAGTGTAGCTTAGGACCAGTTAACTTGCTCAGAAGACAGAATCAGCTGGCATTTAAGTCTCGTTCCAGTCTCACATTCTTTGTTTATCTGAAAGGTGATAAATATGCATTTTTCTTTGTTCACAGAAACATGTTGTCCAGAGATCTAAAGAAAATGTCATTATTGAATATTTCAGAGATTAAGAATTGTCTAGAGAAATATTAGGATGAATATGTTTAGGCCTTTGGTGAAAATAAATAATTCATTTATAAAACAATACTGAAAGAGAATTCTATATAATAAAAGCCTAATATGCTAAGTGCCCAACTGTTCATTTGACCATTGGACCCGTCGCTATGACGTGCACTGACCACCAGAGGAGAGACATTCCAACCAATAGGTTAGCTTGCTGCTGGGGTCCCACTGATAGGGACTGGGCAAGATGGGCTGGACATGCCCTGGAGCCCTCTTACGGTCCCTCCCTGGCCAGATGGCTCCAATCGTGAGATGGGGTGGACACATCCTGGATGAATCTGTGCACCAGTCCTCTAGTAGTTTATAAGAGAAACAGAATATTCTTATAGCTGCTGTTCAAAACTGTGTTTTTACATTTCCACTGCCATCTGCCTTGGAGAAGGGCTGTTGAATATATTAAGTTTAGAACATTTTAATTTTGTCTTTACAGTTATAGATGTCATTTGGATGGCAAATCCCTATAGTGAAAACTTAATGATTATCAGTTGCATATCTAGAAGGCAGATTGAAGTGGGTTTGGTGATAAACAAAAAGTGTTATTTTACATAATCTTTCATGAATAGTGATTGTAGCGGACATGGTAGAGATTCTGTTGCAGTGGCTCACGTGCTTACCATCACATATATCTAAAGTGGTTGAAAAAGCCACCAGGTACATTTGTAAATGTAGATAGTTGAGGCACTGGTCTCAAAGTGGGTGTGCGCAGCGCAAAGAATGTGTAGAATGGTCCATGGAGGTGTAAAAAAATATTAGGAAAATCATTTATTTTTATCTTGCCCTTTCCTATTTAAAACCTTGTAAATGTTTTATACTTTGCGTTTGTAAATACAGCATTACATGTGTAAAATTTATAAATAAGCATATGTCAGTGGGGTGTACTTACTTTTTTTATTTATAAGGGTAAACAAGAGGGAAAAAATGAAAATAACTAATAAGTCTACCTGAAATGGGAGATAAAGTTAGAGGGCAGATACAGTCAAATCAATCCGAGTATTTCCTAGCATACATGTATGTGGTGACGGGAGAAGATCGGACTTGGATGGTGGGCACACAATGCAACATACAGACAATGTATCATAACCCTGGCCGGCGTTTCATGGTGGTTAGAACGTTGACCTGCACAACAAAAGGATTGCAAGTTCCATTCCCAGTCAAGGATACACACCTGGGTTGCAGGTCCATCCCTAGCCCCCCCGTTGGGGCCTGTATAGGATAAATCTAATCAATGTGTCTCTTACAACAATGTTTCTCTCTCTGAAGGCTGACAGGCTCAAGACCCAGGAAAAGCCAGTGTCTCAGTTTGAATCCGAAGGCAGGATACAAATGATGTCCCAATTCACACGCTGTCAGGCAGGAAGAACTCTGTCTTATTTGGGAGAGGGTGGGCCTTGTGTTCTATTCAGGCCTTCAACTGATTGGATGAGGCTCACCCGCATTATGGAGAGCAATCTGCTTACTCAGTCTACTGATTTAAATGATAGCCTCACTCCAAACACTCAGAATGTTTGACCAAATATCTCGGGACTCATGGCCTCGTCAAGTTGACATATAAAATTAACCATCACAGATACTATCAAGGAAGTGAAAAGATAATCTACAGTATTGGGAAAAAATATTTGCGAATCATCCTATATAATAAAAGCGTAATATGCAAATCGACCAAACGGCCAAACAGCAGAACGACCATCTGGACGACCATCAGGGACCACGCTGTGACACCCACTGGCACCAGGCCAGCCAAGGCAGGTGTGATGCGATTGGTCAGGGCCCGGCCATCACCCCATGATCACCCCGCAGAGGGAGGCCCAGGCCACCCACAGGCAGGCTGTGGTGGGTGGGCGGGGCCTCCCTCCGCAAGGGAAGCCCGGGTCCCCAGTGCCGGCGGCCAGGGTAAGGAAGGCCTACTTTTGCACTAATTTCAGCATCAGGCCTCTACTATATATGATAAAAGTTTGGTATCCAAAATATAGAAATAAGTTTCTAACTCAAAAATAAAAAGACAAATAGCCTAATTTAAAAATGGGCAAAGGATTTGAATAAACTTTTCTCGGTAGAAGAAGTACAAATGGCCAGAAAGCACGTGAGATGCTCAACATCATTAATCATTAAGGAAATGCAATTGAAACCACAATGAGGTGCCACTTCACTCCAACTAGGATGGCTTTAATGAAAATTATGGACAGTAACAAATATTGGCAAGAGAATAGAGAAATTGGAACCTTCATACATTGCTGGTGGGAATGTAACATGGTGCGGTCACTCTGGAAAAACATTTGGCAGTTTCTCATGAAGTTAAACCTAAAGTTACCATATGATCAAGCAATGCCCCTCTTAGGTATATAACTAAAGGAAATGGAACCATGTACACAGGAAAACTTGTGCACAAATGTTCTTAGCAGGATTATTCATAATAACCAAAAGTAGAAACAATCCAAATCTCCATCAGCTAATAAATTAACAAACAAATGTAATATATCCATATGATAGAATATACTATGCCATTAAAAGGAATGAGATATTGATGGATATTATAATATGGATGAACCTTGAAAATATTGTGCTAAGTAAAAGAAGTCAGACACTGACGGCCATATGTTGTATGATTTCATTTACATGAAATGTCTAAAGTAGGCAAATTCATAGACACAGAAAGTAGATTAGTAGAGGGAGGAATGGAGAGGAGGGTGAGGAAAATGTTAGAAAATTGATTATTGTGATGATTATGCAACTCTGTGACTATGGTACCACTGAATTGTACAATTGTAAAAGGTGAATTTTCTGGTATGTAAATTATATCTCAATAATAAAGAGGGAAAGTATATTTATAACTTCAATTTTAAATCAATAGGTTGCCTGTTTCTAGAAAATTAGGGAGACAGTGCTTTTGGCATTATTTTCATTTGATTTGGTTGAAACATGCAAATTTAGAACATTTTTATTTATAGAAAAGCAAATGGATATATTTCCTACAGCAAGTATAAAAATGTCCTTTACATGACAGGAAATTTCAGTTCACTCTTAAAAATGTGTATGGCATTTTACTTTCCAAAAATATTTATTTTTTACCGTCCATCTGCTCCTCGGACATAATATAGATAATAAAACACAGTATCCAAAGAAAAAATTCTTTCCTTTGCCTGGTGTGCCTGCTATCTGTACTTGGGTGAATGGCTATGCAATTTTCAGGGCTATCTTGCAACTATTTCATCTGACCTTGGATGAGAGAAGACCCAGACATAAAAATGAATTACTGTGAATGGCATCAAATCAGCATATTCCAGTTACTTGAGGGGAAAAGCTTATTTTAACTATTGGCAACAATGCCCAGTCATTTATATTTAAACATCTACCTTTGCCCTAAGCATCACTGATAACTGATTGTGTATTTACATTGGCAACAATGTGATTGTAGCGATAAAGTCAAGTGCCACTTTCTTCATTTATCACTAATACAGCTCTTCCAGGTAATGGAGGCCTTCCTTCCACCTGAGAAGCGATGGTACTTTAAATACAATCCGTGGCCCCAGGGTAACCCAGCAAAGTCATTGAGTCCTCACTGGCCAAAGGAAGCAACTCCCTGCTCTGAAATTCCAAGGGGAAAGGCCAGCGACTTTCGAGGGCAGCAGGCATCCTGGTTCGTTCCTAACGCATTCCAACTGACCAGCGCTCACGACTGCATTGCTGGGTGGTGCACTTTTAAGTGAACACTGAACAAACACAGGGATGTATACTTAACTAAATTGCTGTTCTTAGATAAACATTGGTGGAAACTCTGGAGACAGTAGATTTTCATAATTTTGACTGAGTTCGTTTTAGGTAAAGGTAGACTTTGATGTGCCTGGTTAATCACTTAAGGTACCTGTTCTTACATCAAATGACTGAGAAGTATTTCTAGAAGCGTTCAGAGGGATATTAAAAATCTTTACTGTTGAAAGTATTACATATGTTCCCTTTTTTCCACATTGACCCCTTCTAGCCAGCCCTCACCCCCGACCCTAGGCCTTCGCCACTCTATTGTCTGTGTCCATGGGTTGTGCATATATGCATACAAGTTCTTTGGTTGATCTATTCCCATCCACTTACCCACCCTCACCTTCCTTTTGAGATTCTCCAGTCTGTTCCATGCTTCTATGTCTCTGTATCTATTTTGTTCATCAGTTTATTTTGTTCATTAGATTCTACCTATGAGTGAGATCATGTGTACTTGTCTTTCTCTGACTGGCTTATTTCACTTAGCATAATATTCTCCAGGTCCCTCCCTGCTGTCTCAAAGGGTAAGAGATCCTTCTTTTGTACCACTGCATGGCTATCCCATAACAGGCTACAAAATATTTGAATCGTCTATATAGTGTTGTAAATGTTTCCCTCCACGTCCCGCGTGGTTCAGGGTTCAGGATCTGGAAGAGGAGCCGCACACAAATGAAAGAGAAGAGACAAGAGATAATTTGGAAATATTGGGGGGCCAAGCGAGTAAATCCAACTCAAGGGGAAGGACTTCCACCGGTGCTCAGGCCGCACCAACCATTTTATAGTCAGAGGTAAACAAGGTAGTGGTTACCATAGTTACACTGTTCTTGTGAGTTTCACTTGTTTTGACCATAGTTACACTTCCTGCACTTCCCTCAGCCCATTAGCTTCCCAGAGAAGATCTAGGGAGTGTTATAAGGTCAAGCCTAATTATGCTAAGAGGACTGTGCCCTCTAAGCTGGGACTTGTTTGTGACTTTGCCAACAGGTCAGTCCGAGGCTTAATCCTATATCGGCTCCCCACAATATAGGTCACTTTCCTCAAAGTATATAAAGTCCTCAACATCAGAGGTCATGTTTTTTTTAACTCTGACATCCACAACACCCCTATCCTGAGCCTAGCATGGTTTGTAGAAAATAGTGGGCACTCAATGTTTGTTGTTGAACTAAGTTCATCACAGCTTTGTGGTTAAGAATAAAATCTCAAGATTCACACTACCTTCCTATAAGACTTTTGATAAGTTACTTAGCATCTTTAGTTTCCCCATCTATAAAATCAGGAAATTCATAATACCTCCTCAAAAATTGTTGTAAGAATTAAATGAGATAATACAAATAAACCAATTTCGCAAACTTAGCTTAATTTATGTTAGCTGCCATCATCATCAACATTAATAACACTTATTGCATACACTAATTACATTACAACGTTGCATTATTACAACTGTATTAGCCACACAGCCACCTTGGGATTTGGACACTTATCCAGGGACCAGCTAGTGCTAGTCATTGCTCTGGGAGTTTAATGGAAAACTAAACCAGGTCTCCTGCTTGACTCTGGTTAGAGGGAAGATAGAGTCAGTGAAAATAAATACTTTGTCTTTTCCTGACACCTCCCCGACCCTTTTCCCAGAGAAGGCAGAAATGAGGAAATTTGCGCTCTGACTGCAAACATATAATAAGCAGAGGTTCCAAATAAGCTCTAGGGAAGAGAAGATGCCCTTAGAAGATGTCTGGTGTGTGTGTGTGTGTATACTGATTCGTATATCTATCTGAAAGAGAATTAAAACCATACCTTGAAGATAAAAGCAGTGCAGGCCATCACAACAACCCAGAGGTGTAGTCAGAAAATTTGTTACCACGGTTACATTGACTAGGAAATGTGCTGCCTATTGCTTGATACAGATATACGGAATCTTGAGCTGTGTGATAAAATGGTTTTGTATTTTCATTCATGAAGACCATAACGGGAATTGACTCTTACTAATATATATTGTTCTTCTTTTATATTATCTTATTCTCTAAAATGTCTGTTGTGTTATGCAAACACCTATACTACATGTTGACTACAAAATTTTCCATTGATGTCATACCAGCTAAAAATAATCAGAGCTGCCACTGTCCATGGCTCTATACATAAATTGCAGTGAAACTTTATCACTCTTGTCATCTAAAAACAGTCTCCGGGGGGCCCTGGCCAGTGTAGCTCAGTTGATTGAGCGTTATCCCATGCACCGAGAGGTCACTGGTTTGATTCCCGGTCAGGCCACATGCCCAATTGCAGACTTAATCCTCAGTAGGGGGCATACAGAAGGCAATCAATTGATGTTTCTCTCTCTCTCTCCCCTCTCCCTTTCTCTTTCTCCCCCTCTCCCTTCCTCTCTCTCTAAAATCAATAAAAACATTTTTTTAAAAAAAGTCTCTCTCTCTGGGAAATGTTTTCAAGTGCTCCAGCCAATTCTTTTTCTTTATCTCTTTCATTCATTTGTTGTTTTTATCAACAAAACTTTTAATAGGTAGACATTTCTACCATCAAAATGATGCCATAAAAGTATAACAAAGAACATCATAGCTTTAAAAAATTATAACAAAGATTGATTATAAGATCTTGACAATTTTTTACTACTCTCTAATTTTAGAATATTTTCATTATTCCAAAAAGAAACCATACCTGTTAGCATTTATTCCCCAATTTCTTACTCCTCAACCTCTGGCAACTACCCATCTACTTCCTATCGCTGTGGATTTGCCTATGCTGGATGCTAGACATTTTATATAAATGGAATCATAAAATATGTGACCTTTTGTGTCTGCTTATTTTACTTAACATATTTTCCTTAAGATTTATTAATGTTGCAACGTGAATGTTGTGTCAGTACCTCATTCCTTTTTGTGGCTGAATAATATTATATGGTTATATCACATTTTACATAGGAATTTGGTTGATGGACATTGCTATTGTTTTCACTTTGGGCTATCTATACTAATAAAAGGGTAATATGCAAATTGGTCAGGACACCCTCACACAAAGATCGAACAGCAGGCTGCGTGGGGCGACCAGGCCAGCAGAGGGGGCAGTTAGGGGTGACCAGGCCGGAAGGGGGGGCAGTGAGGAGCGACCAGGCTGGTGGGGGGAGTCAGTTAGGGATGACCAGGTTAGCAGGGGGGCAGTTAGGGGCAATCAGGCTGGCAGGCAGAGGTGGTTAGGGGTGATCAGGCTGGCGGAGGGGGGGCATTTAGGGGCAATCAGACAGGCAGGCAGAGGTCATTAGGGGCACTCAGGCAGGCAGGCAGGTGAGCAGTTAGGAGCCAGCAGTCCCGGATTGCGAGAGGGATGTCTGCCGGTTTAGGCCTGATCCCAGCAGTAGGTCATCACTCGAGGGGTCCCAGATTGGTGAGGGTGCAGGATGGGCTGAGGAGTACCCCCCCCCCCCCGCACAAATTTTATGCACTGGCCCTCTAGTCTATATATATAAAAGCCTAAATGACTGGCCAACTGTTTGACCGGCTGACCAGTAGCTTTGATGCGCACTGACCACCAGGGGGCAAATGCTCAACACAGGAGCTGCTGAGCTGTGGTGACTTGGCAGCTACATTTCTCGGGTGACACACCTGGAACCAGAAATGAGGGAGCCCGATTCTGGGGTGCGTCACCTGAGAACAGCCCTCTCGCAATCTGGGACCCCTCAGGGGATCCCAGAGAGCCGGTTTTGGCCTGATCCCCACAGGCCAGGCCGAAGGATCCCACCGGTGCACAAATCCATGCACCAGGCCTCTAGTTATGAATAATTTGCTATAAACATTCAGGTCAAGTTTTTGTGTGGACAAGTGTTGCACTTCTCTTGGATATATACCAAGGAGTGGAACTGCTGGTCATATGGTAACTATAGATTTAACTTTGTGAGGAGCTGCCAAACTGTGTTTCCAAAGCGGCTACACCATTTTACATTCTCACCAGCAATGTATGCAGGTTCCAGTTGTTCCACATCCTCACCAACACTTGTCATTAGCTGTCTTTTTTATTATTGTCATCCTAAGAAGTGTGAAGTGGTATCTTCTTGTGGTTTTGATTTCATGATGCCTAATGATGTGGAATGTCTTTTTCTTAGTTTATTAAATTTATTGGTATGACATTGGTTAATGAAATTATATAGGTCTTAAGTGTACAATTCTATAACTCATCATCTGTCTATTGCATTGTGAGATCACCACCCAAAGTCAAGTTTGCTTTCATCACCATATGTTTGACCCTCCCTTTACCCTCTTCTACCTCCCTCCATTCCTCTTCCCCTTTTGTAACCACCATATTGCTGTATGTGTCAATGAGTTTTTTGTTTGTTTGTCTTATTTGTTTCTTTGCTACTTTCAGTTTTATGTCGCACTTGTAAGTGAAATCATATGGTTCTAGACTTTTCCCATTTGACTTATTTTTTTTATGATATGTATTCTCAAGATCCATCCATATTGTCGCAAATGGCAGTATGTCATCTTTTCTTATGGCTGAGTAATATTCCATTGTCTATATATACTATATTTTCTTTATCCAGTCACTGGAGGACACTTCAGTATTTAAACATCTTTTTTTTATTTACCTCCAGATTCTCAACTATATTCCATCTGTCAATAAGTTTATTCTTATGCTAATGCCACACTGCTTTGGTTAGTGTGGCTTTGTAGTAAGTTTTGAAATCAGGAATTGTGAAACTTCTACCTTTGTTCTTTTTCAAGATGATTTTGGCTATTCTGAATTCCTTACATTTCCATATGAATTTTAAGATCAGATTGTCAATTTCTGCAAAGAAATCCAGTAGAAATTTTGATAGGGATTGTGTTGACTCTAGAGGTCAATTTCAGTATTGCCATCTTAACAATGTTAAGTCTTCTAATACATAAACATGATATATCCTTCCATTTATTTAGGTCCTCTTTAATCTTTTTCAACAATTATTTGTAATTCTCAGTGTACAACTCTGGCACTTTTTGCAAAGTTTATTCCTAAGTATTTTATTCCTTTTGATGATGTGGTAAATGGAATTGTTTTTCTTAATTTCATTTTCAGATTATTCATTGCTAATGTATAGAAATACAATTGATTTCTAATTTTGATTTTATATCATGAAACCTTGTGGAGCTCAAATATTACTTTTAATTTTCTGTTAATTCCTTGGGGTTTCCTATACTTGAGATCATGACATCTGCAAATAGAGATTTCTCTGTAGATTGCAGAATTCAGTTTTAACAACTTGGTCTGCACAAGCAGATGTTGTAAAAACAAAACAAAACTGAAGAAGCTGAGAAGTTGTATATTTTTTGATGATTCACATTTTTGCTGAGTTCTATGGGTTATTGTAATCACATGCCATTTCTGGCCGTCAAAGTAAAGAAGTGTATTTAATTTAGTTGTAATGTTCAGTGATAAAATGTTTTTTTGGTAATTGATTGCTTAAAGAGACAGGAAGTTATCACTGTATTGTGTTACTTAGAAAATGTTTTGCATGTGTATATAACAGCTAAAATTCAAAGAACAATTTCTCATTTCAGAAAGAATGGTTTATTCATTGAAATTTATTAATATTTCTTCAATGCCATTTTTTTCTTAACTAATTATATGAACTTGGAAAAACTAAATTTTGGAACTAAAATAATAGCAACCATCATTTTGTTCTTTTGTTAAAAGGGATACAGCCTCCTCACCATGAGTGACAGTCAAAACAATATCAAATGCCAAAAAAAGAGTCAAAATTAATCACACATGGTTACAAGACAAAGCACTAATTTTTTTTCTTTTTTCTTTTTCTTGGAGCCAAGATTTTTTTCTTTTTTAGAACAAAATTACCAGGGTTCTTTAGGGTGTTAATGCTCAGACTTCACTGATATTTACATAAGACTCAAAACTAAATATCAACTATAACATTTTCTGTATCTAGTTAAGCTTGGTTTCTCCATTCTAAATATTCAATCTCCTGTTTCACATGATCAGAAGGATTGGAAATGCCATCACAGTACAGTAATTACACATAGCATTACCCTAACCAATTTATTTGCACCTTTCATTCATTCAGACAAAGAGTTGCTTTTCATGTGTTCAGGACTGGATACAAAGGGAGGATTAAAGTAAAAGTCTTTGCACACAAGGCGTTCATACTTTAGGGTAAGTCATTTCTAGTGAATAAGATATATTGGAGATTCCAAAATGGCAGTGAAGTAAGTGAATGCTACACTGACATGCTCCCAGAACCTAACTGCACATACAACTAAAATACAGAAAAAAAAACCCTGAAAAATCAACTGAAGACACCATGAAACCTAACAATATTCACATCATAGGAGTAACAGAAGAAGAAGAAGAAAGTGAGCAAGAGATAGAGAATGTGTTTGAAGAAATAATGGTAGAAAACTTCCCTAACCTGGTGAAGGAAAAAGTCACACAAATTCAGAGAGTCCTAAGCAAGAAGAATCCAAACAGGCCAAGAGTCATCTTCATGCCTCTTCTACACTCCATGTGTCCATTAACTGCTCCAAACTTAGAGATAACAGTGGAATGACTGGTCACTATTACACACACTGACCACCAGGGGCAGACACTCAACACAGGAGCTGCCCCTTGGTGGTCAGTGCACTCCCACAGGGGTAGCGCTGCTCAGCCAGAAGCTGGGCTCATGGCTGGCAAGCTCAGTGGCAGCGGCAGGAGCCTCTCCTGCCTCCGGGATTACACTAAGGATAGCCTTCAGTTGGACATCCCCTAAGGGCTCCCAGACTGTGAGAGGTGCGGGTCGGGCTGGGGGAACCCCCCACCCCCGCCAAGTGCACAAATTTTGTGCACTGGGCATCATATATATATATATTTGAAGGACATACACACAAAATGTTATTAGTTGCTATGCTAAGTGTTGATATAATAGGATTTTTTTCTTTCCTTTTTTATCTGTATTTATAGTTTTTTTATAGTGAACATGTATTATTTTTGAACCTGAAAAAAAGTTTCTAATTTTCAGGATATGAAGTAAGAAAGGCTTGAGGTATGAAAAATTGTTACAACTTAGATGACCGCTGACTTTGCATATGTAACACTGCTACTAATTCTCCACTAACCAACTTTCCCAACCTTTCCTTCTTCAAATATTTATCAGTGTATATGTCATAATAGCTCCCACATAGCTAACCATGTGTGCATAGAGTGAAGTAAGAATTGCCATGTGATCATTATTAATTATTGTAATCATTCAGATATGTATGTTATATGTCAGATACTGGGCTGGAAATGTTTACAACTTTCTGTTTCTTTAACTTTTATAATGTAAATCAATCCTGTGAGCTTAATTATTACCCCCATTTGCAGAATAAGGAGTTTGAGCCTGAACCTAAATGAAGCATTGATTTAAACTCAGATCCCAAAACAAATAAATAAACTCAGATTCCAAGGTCAATGCTTAAAGAACAATGCAACAATTTCAATGTGTTTTTAAATAATTGTTTTTATTTTTAAAATAATAAAAAGATGTAGCAAATTTGGTTGCTTTATGCATACATGAAAGGTTAGATATCATCATATTAATTCAAAAGTTGTTTATGTAATCACTCAAAGGGGAGAGCAACAGTCCACCTACTGATGTAGGTGCTTCCAAGCAGGGAAATCAATCACTTCCTCCACCAAAAATGTTCTCCGTTTTAAAATTTTCTTTCTGCTTTAAAGTGAAATTCATTAATCATCTCCCTGGGCCTGGGCCTGGTACCTTTTGCACTTATTGCATTTCTTCCCTACAGGATTTCCTTTGAGAAGTTTTACTATGGATGCTCACAATACCTAGTCATTCCTTTCAGCTTCTAGAAATTAGTAATACTGCAGTTATGTCACATTTAACTTTCCAAGAGCTTTGAATTTAAGTCACAATTTAACTCTCCCTAGCACTCCATATCATTTTCTTTTTACCCTCTCATCTGTCAAGTGATCCAGGAATGGGGTTAGCATTCTATATAATTTATTTGAAGATAAAGACATGAAGAGAAACAGTAAACTGTTCATTAAATACCATCACCCTTGGAGTTTTAAAGTGATAGAATCTGGAGTTTCAAAGAACTGTGGAAGCCAGTCCATTTACCACGGTTTTCTCCTTTGTTATACAAATGAACAAAAATATTTTTTTTATTTTTAATTGGAAACCCCTTAGAAAACTAAATTTGTGGACAAACTGAATGAGCAAAATTGAATCAGAAAAATCAAGTTGCGGAGATGAGGTTAAGCTCACCTTTATGATTAAGCCAAGGGTGTCGAATTTATGACCATTATGATTATAACACACCAGGAGGGAAGGTTGGACCAAAGGTCTCAAACTCACAACATTTCAGATCGGGAGAGGATGTCCATATTAAACTTCCAACTTCTCACCGTGGCGGTTGTGTATTAATAAAGACAGCTCTGAACAAACTATTCTTTACAGAACAACAAAAAGAATTATGATTGGAAAAGCTCTCAAAGATCAAATCTGCTTACATTTGCCCTAAATTATTCATTCTTCTTATAATCTTTTGATGCATATTTTTCTGTTCTGGTTTCAAGTACTTCAAGATAAGCAGCTGCCACCGTTTCCCACTGGAACTTAATTTCATAATGTAATAGTTTCCAAAGTACATCTTCCTGGATGACAGGCAAAACGGTCATTGTTTCACTTTATTTTCTGACTCCCATTTCCATTCCTTATTGGGTTCTAAATGAGGTGCCAGGCTTGAAGTCTTACTGCTGTTGATGGCCAAGATACTGCTAAAGGATCAGCCAGATATGAGAATTGGAGCCACAGAGTAGAAAGCCTATCCTTCCTGCTAAAATCCAACTTCTAAAATCCAGCACAGTCCCAACTACCAGGAAAATAAATGCCTAGTTTTGAGTTATTCCAAGACTCAAATGTAGTGTCTCATTTGTTTGTTTGTTTGTTTTTTAGCTGTGTTTTTCCTCTCACCTTTCGGTCCTTAGGAGCACTGATGCAGGATTCAACAGTTTCAACAGAGAATTGTTTATATTCTCTTGCTGAAATTAATGTGTGGCCCTGGTCCATAATATTTATTTATACATGCATTCCTTTTTACTTGTCATTAACATGCTGTTTATTGCATTCCTTTTACCTTTCCTTAAGAATTTGCTTTTTCCTTCAATTGTTTGCATTGATATCTTTTGAATTTCCTCCCTCTTATTTATTTTTTGGCATAAATAATAATTGGTGCTACAGTGGGAACTTGATAAAGCTTTTTATTATGTTTCCTTTTGTCCAACAGCAACCTGAGGCATAAAAAAAAGTCTGAACAGTTTGTCCAGAGTCACACAACAGTACAGAAACAAAGTTTTAATAGGAGTTGGTGCTCTTAGTTTTCTACGTTTTGTTTTTATTAAAGGTTCAGGTGTCCTAATATGTCTGTTGATTTTTTTCCTCTAAATCCTTTCCATTTTTTTCCTGTATCTTAATTTGAATTTTCTCTTAAATTATTATATTTGTTTTATTTTTTAAATGTCTTTTTGATTCTGTCCTCACTTCTTATCACTTTGGTTTATGAATACTGTAGAACAAATTCACATTCTCTTACTTCAGTAAAGAGTAATTTTCTTCTCCAGATCATTACTCAGTATTGCTAGTTAAGAACTTAATATCTAAAAATATGTAAAGATCTTCTCTAGATTGTTCAGTAAATGTATTAAAATTTTTGATAATTTATTTGGGGGAAAACCCAGGTGATTCTCACCTTTACCATATCCCAAAATAAATTACAAGTAGGTTAAAAGATTAACTTTTTAAAAATCTTAACTTCCAGGAAAAGTTGAATGATATAAGAAACCACATAAGAAAAGATTAATATGTTTAACTGAATATAAATATAACTATTTAAAAATCCTTAGTATTTTAAGGCAACAGTAAACTGTACATTTATAACAGATATGTTTAAAAAATAACTACTAACTTATCTATCATAGTAATCAATAATAAATACATTAATGTCATAATGTAAACATTAAGAAAGAGCATGAACAGACAATTCTTAAAGATAAGGATCGATAAATGAAGGGAGTTATATGAAAATGTATTTTTCTCTAACCAAAGAAAGAAAAAGTAAAACAATAAACCATTACTACCTATAAAATAGCAAAATTTAAAAATCAGTTTAAATGCTAGTGAAGTTTGAGTGACTGAGTGATTTTAACTCCTCTTTAAAAACTTCTGAATTATACAAATTTGCTACAATAAACATGTTTTTGTAACAAAAAAATATAACATTTTAAAATCTGTATGGATGTGTAGTTAATCCTTTCAAGCACAAGACATGACTAAGTTTTCAAACTTTAAGTTGATTTTACTGACACAATTTCCTAATTCCACCACATTTCAATAAAACTAAATATTGTTTGCTCCTTAAATATAAGAATTAACAAAAGCAGAGATTTCTCCAAGGTAAGGGCATCCTATGGTAATATTTCACAGCCAGGATAGGAAAGGCCTTACCAGGCCAAGGGCTGCTTTGTGGCAATGTACTCTGTAAGGGCAACAGCCTATGCAAGCTTAACTTCCTAACTGAACTTTGAGACATTGTCTGAGGTGTTAGGGTGAAGTGCTCTGGAATTGTTTAGGGCTCGGAGGAAATGGACTTGCCATAATAAAGGAAAATTTTAAGGTAAATAGGTAATCAAGAAAGACATATTTTTTTATTTTATTTTTTTAGTGACAAAGGTGTAGATTCTATCCATTGACTTTTAAATATTAAAATTAATCTCAGTGTAAACAATTTTCAAGTTTTTGTGAAGAGCTCTTAAAATAGATCCCTTAGAGAAGCAGAAGGTTGGAGTTCAGTAGGACTTTATTCATTATTACTTAAATTTAATGATAGGCATAGCTTTTTATAAGCCATTTACTTACACTATCTGTTTACCCCTGGTAATAATCCTCTGAAGTAAGTACACTTAACTATGTGTTTTACAAAAGAGAGGAGCCCGACTGGATTGGCTCAGTTGGTTGAGCATCATCCTGTGCACTGAAAGGTTGCCAGTTCAGTTCCAGTCAGGACACATACCTGGGTTACAGGTTCCATCCCAGGTCAGGATGCATAAGGAGGGCAACCTCTCTCTCTCTCACTCTCTCTCTCTCTCTCTCTCTCTCTCTCTCTCTCTCTCTTTCCCTCCATGTCCTCGAGTGAGGATAAAAATAAAAGAGGAGGAAATTGAGATGCAATAAGGCTACATAGCCTGACCAAAGGTGCACCACAGCACCATGAGAGAGGCAGGGTTTGGGCCCAGATGAATATGACTGCAAACATTGAGTTCTTAGCCCTGCATACTGTATTGCCTCCACATTATACTGCAGTCAATCTTGACCTTCCTCCCAACAATAGACTTCAACTCTATGGAGGGAACGGTATAGTCTAACATGACCTGCCCACCCTACCCTTGCTTTTGGGTGACAAAGCAGACAGAGCTGAGGTTTTAAATTCTAAGTTGGGTTGAACCTTTGCTTCACTATTGTGTTCCTAAATTAGTCCTTTCTTCACCTGTGAAATGGGTGCAAGTAATCCCTCAGAGCTCCTGTGAAGATTCAGATACATGTGCAAAAGTGCTTAGAGCAGGTGCTTGGCAAATAATCGGTGTTTAATAAATATTCATTTCCTTTCTTCTCTTGTCAGACAAAAATCATTCTTCCTTTAGTAAGTTAGTTTGCATGGAAATGCGTTCATGGCTCTGTTTATCACAGAAGCCTTAGAAAATTTACTCACTAGGTCTATCTATTTTTCCCTGCATGAGATTATTTTATTAAAAATCTCAAAGGAGGCAGAGTGTGGAGCACTGTTTGTCCACCCAGAGGCATGGCCCAGCACGCACACATTCTCCCAAGTGGTCACATGACCCCTCACACCTGGGTTTGCTCAGATGCCGGCTGTGGCTCCATCAGAAAAGGCAAGGCTCAGGCCAGGAGCTGGAGAGAGAGCCTGGCATCTCAGAGGCTTCTCATCCCAGGTTTGGGCTGGGATGCTGTGGGAAGCCAAAACAGAAGTTGATATTCGCTGATGTTCTGAATGCTCTCTTTTCTGGGCTTGAGCAGGCTTTTTCTGGTCTTACAGTTTCTATGATTCTTGCCTCTCTCATCTCTCCTACATAACTGTGTCCCCCAATTCCAAAAACTGCTTATATGCTATTTCTCAAAGATAGCTTATCACTTCCTGTTCCCACACTTTTTCTATTGTCAGGCTCTCTATCTGAAATAACCCTCGACCCCAAATGAACCCATTGAACTTTCACTTTCAAGGCCCAACTCTCATGCCTCTTACTTCATGCATGTGCTCAGAGCACTCTGAATGGATAGACCTTACTTACCTGCTACTAAACCGCTGGGGCACTTGGTGTCATTCAGGTGACAGATTGCAGGTACCTTTGTCTTTTAGAACTGAAAATTGACCGAGTAGAATAATGGTTTAAAATGGTGTGTGCTTAGCAATCCCTTACTAAAGTACCTATGAAACCAGCAGAAGCCGAATTCTCACTAGTACACTAAAAACTATTATCAGAATCACAAAGGAATTTCTGCCAATTTAAAGGCCAGAAGAACTGGATGGAGAAAATGTCTAAACTGCTTTCCCACTAAAAATAGATTAAAATTCTCAACCTGAAAACAGAACCATTCTTTGCTCCTCTCCATCTGTTGACCTTTCACCCAGATATACAGGAGCCATGTCGCTCACCACCAACATGCACACAAACAAAACAAGTGAAGGGGCAAACGTCCCTCTAACAGGTAGGTGATGTTTTGGGGTATCCAGAATGCTGTCCCATAATCCTAGTGCAATGATCCAAAGGAGTTAAAAATAATAATAGTTGCTGTACTCAACTATGGTATCATAAGAGAAAAAGATATTTGGATATATATCAGTAAAGGTGCTTACCGAATTGTGTGTATGTCCAAAAAGACCATTTTATGCTACCAAAATAATTTATATGGTGTTTAATCCTAATAACATTCTTCTCCAATGCAGAAGAGGGTCCAACGTATCTCTTACATTGGACATGAGCAGCTTAGGGAATGTTGAACCCTTCGTGGCTGTTCCAACCCCCCGGGAGAAGGTAGCAATGGAGTATCTACAGTCAGCCAGCCGAATTCTCACAAGATCACAACTGAGGGACGTCGTGGCAAGTTCACATTTACTCCAAAGTGAATTCATGGTGAGCCTGTTATTATTTGCCCTTCGTTAGGTATTATGATAAACGAGCCACTAGAGGCACATACTAAGATGGCCCCACCCTGCACGGAACAATAAAAATGGTTACAGTTAAAAGGTTAAGTGCAAGGTTTTAGATCTACCCTGTAGCTCATCAACTATTGATGTGTTCAAACTAGAATGTGATAACTCCATTGAGGCAGACTATGGAGGAGATGGCCAGGCAAAGGATTGGCAAAAGGAGCAGGCAGAGAAGAGCATTCCAGAAAGAGGGAACAGCCTTGCTGTCTTTGAAGAGCAAGTCAGAAGCGATACCCTGGTTTTGTTACTTGAGCAACCAGGTGCTCTTTAATGAACTATGGAACACACGAGAAGATCAAATGTGGTATAAAAGTGATTGTGAGTTTCACCTAAAAATTATGGTGACTTAGTGTTGCCGTGATAACTTAATTCATGATAACACATTTCTACTCAGAGAACATGTATACAGATTAGGTCTTCTTTGGCCTAATTGTTACGCAAGGGGAATGTCCATGTTATACTAGAAGATCACTTTGCATCTTACGTCAGTTGTGCATCTTAAGCTATAACTATTGAGAGTAATAAATTGATCATTCTCAGGTCATTTCATATATTTCAATTACCCTGATGGTGAAAGATCCAGAAATGGATTAGATCTACTATTAGCCTCATCAATGATTATTAAGTGTTTAAAGTAAAACACAAACATGCAGTTTTTTTAAGTAGACTTCGTAGTGTAGACTTAGTGAAATAAAGCAACTAGTCAATGATCGCACAACTAGCCAAAGGTACACCCATTATTCTTTTCTAGAATCACAGAGAGTCTTTGTTCTTTAAGATGAGCCCTGCCCTAACCAGTTTGGCTCAGTAGATAGAGCATTGGCCTGCGGACTCAAGGGTCCCAGGTTCGATTCCAGTCAAGGACATGTACCTTGGTTGCGGGCACATCCCCAGTGGGGAGTGTGCAGGAGGCAGCTGATTGATGTTTCTCTCTCATCGATGTTTCTAACTCTCTATCCCTCTCCCTTCCTCTCTGTAATAAATCAATAAAATATATTTAAAAAAAAAAAAGATGAGCCCTTAACATAGCCTGCTTTCCTTAAAGGAAAGATGGGGCAACCAGGAAGCTGAGAAGAGAGATAATGCTGGAAGATGACAAATTAGTGTGAGTCAGAAAGCAGGAAGGAGCACAGGAGGAATAAAGATATCACCGACTCTGTGGCTTTGCCAAAACAGACTGACCTCTTTGAAATTGCCAAACATGAATATGTGGTTTCTACTGACTGTTCAACAATTTTGCTTATTTTGGTAACTTGGACTGAGTAGAGAGTAGGGATTAATATTATAACTATCTAGAATAATGCAAGTTTAGGAAATATTTTAAAAATATGTTACTCCTCTTTATAGAGCAAGTCTCAAATTCATAGTATAGTCAGGCTTTTCTCAAAATTTTAGCTTGACTGAAAACTAGGACAATTTGAACTAATTTATTGATAATTTCTTTTATTTCAATGACTACTAGGCTTTTGAGTATAGTTTTCAGGAGAGAAAGTTTAAATAACAAAAAATATTGCTTTATATAATATAGAAATAACAGTTATCTTATTTCACATTAACCTTATCTTAGCAATCCTTTGTGGAATTTTAAGTTAGAGAATTATTACATAGTATTTTGTATAACCAAATGCTTGCATATTTGTTTCCACCCTTTTGAACACAGGCTTATTGGTGTTTTTGCCAAGTAACTACAGATGCTCATCTTTTGGGTCTAATTCATTTCCACAGAGCCACTTCTGCTGTCATTATTCTGACTCCAATTATCTAAGACATATGAAATATATTCTTACTGAATAAGAATATTCTTAAGTGGGAGAAAACAGTGCCTGGATGCCCTTCACTAAAAATATTGCATTTGAAGCCACAATAGGAACAGAACAATTACAGACCATTCTTTAATACAAAAAAAAAAATCACACTGTCATCACTTGAATCAACACAAAAGCCCTTTATATTTGCCATTCAGAGAGGGAGGTTTTAATAGTCTTAAAAGAGTCACAATTAATGTCAAAAGAGAATTCATCAGAGAGAAATTTTGGGTCCTGAAAAGAAAGATTTGAAGAAATTTGAATACATTGCTAAAATATCAGTTTTCAGCTTCCTGTTTATATATTTTCAGCAACTATACAGAACAGGATTCTTAAAATCTAACCAAATTTTTATATTTTTCAAGTAACTACATATAAAATAGAGCTTTCTAACGCAGACAACTGTTTCTCAGAGTCAGCTTGCCAGGGTGCCGCTGATATGTTTATGGAAGGAAGGGTGTTGGTCCGCCAGAGGTGGTAGGCTGTTGTTTATAAATGACTTTGAAGTCCAGAGAGCTTTGGATCAGATGCCCCCCTGTGAAGATTTTCTTTGTGGAAGCATTAGATGTACTAATTTGATATCATTCATTTTTGCAGGAAATACCGATGAACTTTGTGGATCCCAAAGAAATTGACATTCCACGTCATGGAACTAAAAATCGTTATAAGACCATTTTGCCAAGTAAGTTCCTTGAATTAAATAGTTTGTATTTACCCTTACCTTACCATTTGCCATTGTCACGACTTCCACATACACACCAAATTTGGAATTGCAAACACGATCAAGTCTAATCATCTTTAAAATGGTCTAAGGTTAATAACTTTATCTTGTATTACTCTTATTATAGTGGGCAGTTCACAGTTCTAGTACGTACATGGTTCTAAAATTGTATTGTGCCACACATTATAGTTGATTTTCATTGATGGTGTCTATCAATTCAATGGGGGAATGAATAGTCTTTTTAACAAATGGTGTTCAGACAACAGGATACTCACATGCAAAAAAAATAAATAAAATTGGACCCTGCCTCACCATATACAAATTAACTCAAAATGGATCAGAGACCTGAAGGTAAAAGATAAAACTCTTAGTATAAAACAGCTGTAAATATTCAGGGCCTCAATGATTTCTTATATATGACATCAAAAGTACAAACAACAAAAGAAAATATACATAACTTGGCCATCAAAATTAAAGCTTTTGTGCTTCAAAGGACACCATCAAAAATAGAACGATGAGTTAGAATTTGGGGAAAAAAATTGCAAACTACACATTCTATTTGAAATGTATAAGAACTCTTGCAATTCAATTATAAAAAAATAATAACCCAATTTTAAGAATGGGCAAAGGACCTGCGTAGACATTCCTCCATAGAAGATATAACTGGCCAATAAGCACATGAAGAGATGCTTAACATCATTAGCTATCAGGGAAATCAAAACCACAGTGAGATGCCACTTCACATCCACATGATTATGATAAGAAAGATAGACAATAGACAGTGTTGGCAAGGATGTAGAGAAATTGGAACCTTCCTTCATTCCTGGTAGGGTTGTAGAAAAGTGCAACTACATATGAAACAGTCTGCTAGTTCCTCAAAAAGTGAAACCAAGAGTTACTGTATAACTCAGACATCCAAATCCTAAGTATATACCCAAAAGAAATGAAAATGTGCCCACACAAAAGCTGTACACACATTTTTAAAAGCATTATATTCATAATAGCCCCAAAAGTGGAAACAACCAAAATGACCATCAACTGATGAATGGATAAATAAGATGCAGTGTATCCACCCAATGGAATATTATTCAGCAATAAAAGGAATGAGGTACTGATACATGCTGCAACATGGATGAACCTTGAAAACATTATGCTGAGTGAACTAAGTCATTACAAAAGACCTTCTATTGTATAATTTCACTTATATGAAGTGTCCAGATAGACAAATCTATAGAGACAAAAACTACATTAATGATTGCCTAGCGTTGGGAGACATGGGAATGACTGCTAAAAGGTATGGAGTTGATTTTTGAATAAAGAAAATGTTGTAACTCATGGACATGGACAACAGTGTGGTGAATGCCAGGGAGATGGAGGTAGGGGGAGTTGGAGAAGGAGATGGGGGGATAAATGGTGATGAAAGGAGACTTGACTTAGGGTGGCGAACACACAATACAGTGTATAGGTGATGTGTTGTGGAATTGTGCACCCGAAACCTGTATAATTTTATTAACAAGGTTAGCCAGTGTCACCCCAATAAATTCAATAAAAATGAAAAAAAAGAAAATGTAAAATTGATTGGTGTGATGGTTTCAAATTCTCTGAATAAAAATAAACTCTGTGAAGGCACACTGTAAACAGGTGAATTGTAGGGTATGTGAATTATACCCCAATTAAACTATACCAAAAAACTTCATTTTGCATAACAATTACCTAGAGTCCTAATTAAAAATCTAGAGTCCTGAGCCCCATTCTGGGGATTCGGTGTAAGTAGGTCTGCTATTGGGCCCAGGAATCTGTACTTCTCATAAACACTCAGGTGATTCTCATTCAGATGATAACAGCACCACACTTTGAGTAATATTGCTATAGACTAGCGGTTCTCATCCTGTGGGTCTCGGCCCCTTTGGCAGTCGAACGACCCTTTCACAGAGGTCGCCTAAGACCATCCTGCATATCAGATAATTACATTATGATTCATAACAGTAGCAACATTACAGTTATGAAGTAGCAACGAAAATAATTTTATGGTTGGGTCACAACATGAGGAACTGTATTTAAAGGGCCAGAAGGTTGAGAACCACTGCTATAGACTCTATTAAAACTAAATTTGGCTCCATGAAATTTATAGACGTTAAGATATGAGCTGGAAGCCTGGAGCTAGCAAGGAATAAGGAACAGTTTGTAAGATAAAGGAGATCATGGACTAGAGAGGAGAGACATGTAAATGAGTAATTACATTCAATGTAATAAGAGCCAAGATAGAGACTTAGCTCAAGTGATGTAGGACTGTAGAGAGAACTGAGTAATTAATTTTGGTTAGAGTGGTAAAAATACTTTGGAGAGGGAGTAGCATTTTGAATCACTAAAGAAACAGATATCATTGGGGTTTTGGCAAAATCCATAAACATCTCATGACAATAGCTCTGGAACGATAGAACCACAAAGATTTTTTTAAAATACTTTTTTATTGGTTTCAGAGAGGAAAGGAGAGAGAGAGAGAGAGAGAGAGAGAGAGAGAGAGAGAGAAATCAATGATGAAAGAGAATCATTTATTGGCTGCCTCCTGCACACTCCCCACTGGGTATCAAGCCTGTAACCCCAGCATGTGCCCTGACCGGGAATCGAACCGCGACCTCCTGATTCATAGGTTAACGCTCAACCACTGAGCCACGGTGGCTGGGCAAGATTTTTTAAGGTATTGACATTGAAATAGTGGAGTCTTCATAATTCAATCCATTAATTCACTCATAAGACAACAAATTTTCCATATCTAGAGTAATAGCAAGAAATATGGTGTCTTTGGGATTCCCCTACTGGTGGACTTGGAAAAGCATTGTTAAAGTCACTCTACTAGAGCATATTTTTAATTGTTCCATATACTAGTTGAATCTATTTACTAAGGTATAATCACTGTGAAAGATGTTTTATAACTGTAACTAGCTGAATGGGATAAAACTAATTTGTGTTAGGATTGCTGTCTCTTCCTCTGTTAAAACTTTTTTTATTTAAAATTTACCAAACTAGGTAACTAGGGAACATGCCTCAATTGCAGTTATTATATTTACCCATCTAATCTCAGAAGGATTTGGAAATTATTAGGGTTGCTTCTAAGTTCAGCCTTCTCCATTTCCTGCCCAGATGATATCAGACAACTGCTTCATAGACCTGTGTCAGCTTTTCCATTCCCAGAACTGGGTGGGTCGCTTGAGCCAGGGCACCTGTGCTGACAACTGAAGTTCCAAATGATGGATTTTCTGTTGAAAATGTTTCTAGCCTGAATACCACCCCACCCTCTGTTGCACAAAATACAATTTAGTCCATATGGCTGGACAGGGCACACCAGAACTAGACTAGAACAAATATGCAAAGTTGTTCTTTATGGCTTATTTTAGACTGTAATATAAGTTTAAAATATTACATAAAAATAATTAGCAACTGATTATATTTTAAATGTTATGATTGTTTTTATTGTTTTGACCTACAATAAGCTTTTTTAAACATTCAATATTATTTTGTATTCATTTCAGGTGCACAGCATAATGGTTAAACAAGCATATACTTTACAAAGTGCCCCCCTGATATTTCCAGTACCCAACTGGCCACATACATAGATATTACAATATTATTGACTATACTTCCTTTAGTCATCCCCATGGCTGTTTTACAACTACTAGTCTGTACTTCTCAATCCCTCCACCTTTTCACCTGATCCCCTAACCCCCATCTCCTGTGGCAACCTGTTTCTCTGTTTTGACTTTGTCCATTTATATACAATAAACTTTTAATTTTAAAAGTTTGTCAGCTTATAAATAATGGTGAGGTTAAATAATTTTGAGAATGTTTGCAACAGAAATATGGATGGCCAAGAACAAATTAAATTGTAGCTGCTTCTCTAAGGACAGCGTCAGCCCAGCTCAGAACACTCTTAAGTGGTTGATTAAAGTGCCAAGGTCAAATTTATATCAAATTATTTTGCAATATAAACAAGCATTAGTGATGAAAACATGTCTACATCCTAAATCGCAAAAGCATTGGGGGAAAACTGACCATATATTAATACTAAATGACTTGTAAAACAATGCAGTATAATAATAATAAATTTTATGTGTATTTCTTTCATGCAGTCAACTTATGTATGCTAATATAAAACAATATAGATAAAATTAAAGAATTCTATTTGTTCTGACCATCATTTCATATTTAAAAATTTAATATCTGGTAAAGTTTCTTAAATTATTTTTCCTGTTTTATTATATTAAGTACATAAAACAGAATAGATATGCAAGTAAGTTAACTACTTATTAAGACAAGTTATGTGGCTATAGCAAAATATTGGAGTTGGACTTGAAATCCTACCCAGGTAAAACATTGACAATTTAAGGCAAGCTACTTAATATTCCTGTGCCATCCTTTCTTTATTCCTAAAAATAATAATAATTATACTACCCTCTAGGACTACTGGGAGAATTAAATGATAATATGTGTAAAATCCCTAGGAAAGTTTCAACTAATAGTAAGCCCTCAGCTAATGTTAATTTCTGCTTTCCCTCTCTAACAAATAAGATAGATCCATCATTAATCCCAGAACCAATTCCAGGAAGTAGGGACACTATCTATATATAGAAAAACTTACAGTTGCAAAAGAAACATATTCAAGATCCCTGTTTTCTTTTATAATTTTCACATGGGTCTTTAAAAATGAGTTTCTGTGTAATCACCATCTTTATTGCCAAGATCAGCACTGTCCACTAACGCTCTCTGCAATGATGGGAACGTTTCATATCTCCATGGGGATAACCACTGGGCACATGTGGTAACTGAGTGCTTGAAGTATAGCTAGTGAACCCAAGGATCTAATTTTTAAATGTCATTTTATTTTAACTTAAATTTAATGAGCTACATGTGGCTAATGGCTGCCATATTGGACAGTCTTCTCTCTCTCCTGCAGCAAATTTGAAGATGACTCCCAATCACCTGGGAGGTTTGGCCAGTCCCTGCCTTCCCATTTATCTTGGATTCATCTGTGAAAGCAATCCTATTCCTCTCATCCCCCCTGCCTTTGCCCACCACTAGCAATCATACACTTGTTCCTTATCTAACCATTTCTTCTCTTGACTTCAAACTTCAAACACATTTCTTCTTGGAGAGGAAACCTTAAGCACAGAATAGTTTTTGATAAAATCTTATATGATGCCAATCAAAATGCCAGGCTCCAGGTATGATTTCTGTCTGTTAAATAGGAGACTTATGATTGTCAGAAAGTATTTTAAAGAGACCAGGGTGAGGAAAGTTCACATGTTCTATTTTCCAAATCTGTATGTGTTGAATAATTTGTTGAGAGGAAAAAAAGAAACAGGAATGAGTGAAGAAGGGAGGAGAGGAAGTGAAGAAGAATGAAGAGGGGCAGGGAGAGAGAGGGGGAGTGGAATAAATAAGAACAAAGACCTAGAAGAGAGAAGGAAGAAAATGAAAAGGAGCAGAAGAGAGGAAGGACATTGACCCGTGTTCAATTCATGTTTGTAATTGTTACTGATACTGCCCAGAGGTGTCATAAATGATATGCTAAATATTGAACACATAACCTAGAAATATCAGTTCTGATGAAGATTATTATAGTGAATTTGACTAATATGTAGATGTAAATGCATAACATGAAAATTTATAACAGTGGTGATGAAAATAATCACATTAAAATGTTGATGATGATAAAATAAATTTTTAATCTTCGGCTGTTGATTAGTCCAAGGTAACATTAAAAAGGCTTTGGTTGGAACCCTACATTTTCTACTATTCAGTCATATGTTGTATTCTTGTTTTAAAAAATATGTATTTGGAAAACTTTAATACTTATAAATGCTATAAATTAACAATTTTCAACATAGACTTATTTTAGCTTGACAGGGAACCTGCTTCTAAAAAGTTTAAAGCGTTGAGTAAATCATATACATTGCAGACATTATAAAGGTTTCAGTTCTGAGTGGTTTCAGTTCTGAGTGGTGTAGGGTGTCTGTGGAAACTTCTAATAATCAGTGGATACTGAAAAGAAATGAGAGTTTTCCCGTTCCCTTTGCTAAGAAAATATATAGAGAGAGAAAGCCAAAGCAGATTTGTCTGAGAGAGGAAAAACCAAGATGGCTGCATAGGTAAACACCGGAGATTGCTGCCTCGCACAACCACTTCAAAAATACAACTAAAAGACGCAACAGACATCATCCAGAACCACAGGAAGGCTGACTGAGTGGAAATTCTACAACTAGAAGGAAAGAGAAAAGCATACGGAGACTCAGAGGAGGTGTGGTGCGGAAGTAAAATACAAAGGTGCGGAGGTGCATGCGGAGAGGGCTGGCGGCTGAGGACATGATTGTCTTCTTCAATCGGGAGGGAGTCTCAAGCTCTGAGCTCCAGTTCCAGGCGAGTCTCTGGGAACCCAGACTCATACGGGGAGAAACTGGACTGTCTGGCATCAGTCGGAACTCAAAGGCAGCTTTCTCTCGGAGGTGCTCACAGCGATTGCCGGGGTCTTTGAGGGCAGGACTGAGAGCAGCCATACTGCTCGATCCACCCGCCCTGTTGATCCCCTGGGGCCCTGCCCCGCCCAAGCCGTTCAGGGAGGCTTTTGCATATGAAAGGCCCAGCCCTTTGTAATCTGAAAATTACTTAACAAACTGCAGCTGCCCCAAGGCCCCAGGACAACTTGCATCGCTTTACAGCTGGCTTCTGCTGGGTAGTGTCAGGCAGAGGCTAAATTAGCACCTCCTTAGATCCAAGAGCCAGTGTACCCAGTGGTCAGAGTGGGACCATCCAATTACATCTCCTCAGATCCATAAGGGACACACTCAGGGGGCAGACTCTGTGAGCACCAAAGCCCCACTGAAAGCAAGTCTTGCCCCATAAGGGTGTCTTCAGCACAGAAGTTCTCCCACTATAGACACAGCTGATTCTCACAGCGAATTGGCCTGGAGGTCAATTCCTCCCAGTGATACCTACAACAATCAAGGCTTAACTACAACAAGACTGTGCACAAAGCCCAAAGGGGGTGCACCAAGAGTGTCTACCTCAGGTAATTGGGGAGGCTGAGCCACTGGGCCCTATAGGACATCTAGCACAGAAAGCCACTCTATCAACACAGGGAAGCAGCCAAAATGCGGAGACAAAGAAACAGGACACAAATGACAGAAATGGAGGAAAGCAAACTACTGGATATAGAGTTCAAAACCATGGTTATAAGGTTTTTCAAGAATTTTCTAGAAACCGCTGATAAACTTAATGAGACCCTCAAGAAATCTAGTGAGACCCTTGATGTTGTGATAAAGGACCAACTAGAAATTAAGCATACACTGACTGAAATAAAGAATATGATACAGACTCCCAACAGCAGACCAGAGGATCGCAAGAATCAAGTCAAAGAATTGAAATACGAAGAAGCAAAAAAACACCCAACCGGAAAAGCAAAATGAAAAAAGAATCCAAAAATACGAAGGTAGTGTAAGGAGTCTCTGGAACAGCTTCAAGTACCAACATCCGAATTATAGGGGTGCCAGAAAAAGAGAGAGAGCAAGATATTGAAAACCTATTTGAAGAAATAATGACAGAAAACTTCCCCTACCTGGTGAAAGAAATAGACTTACAAGTCCAGGAAGCGCAGAGAACCCCAAACAAAAGGAATCCAAAGAGGACCACACCAAGACACATCATAATTAAAATGCCAAGAGCAAAAGACAAAGAGAGAATCTTAAAAGCAGCAAGAGAAAGACAGAAAATTACCTACAAGGGAGTACCCATACGACTGTCAGCTGATTTCTCAACAGAAACTTTGCAGGCCAGAAGGGAGTGGCAAGAAATATTCAAAGTGCTGAATACCAAGAACCTACAACCAAGATTACTTTATCCAGCAAAGCTATCATTCAGAATTGAAGGTCAGATAAAGAGCTTCACAGATAAGGAAAAGCTAAAGGGGTTCATCACCACTAAACCAGTATTATATGAAATGCTGAAAGGTATCTTTTAAGAAAAGGAAGAAGAAGAAAAAGGTAAAGATACAAATTATGAACAACAAATACACATCCATCAACAAGTGAATCTAAAAATCAAGTGAATAAATAATCTGATGATCAGAATAAACTGGTGATTATAATAGAATCAGGGGCATAGAAAGGGAATAGACTGACTATTCTCGGGGTGGGGGGGGAAAGGGTGTGGAGGATGCGGGAAGAGACTGGACAAAAATTGTGCACCTATGAATGAGGACAGTGGGGGGGGGTGAGGGCGGAGGGTGGGAGGGGAACCAGGTGGAGGGGAGCTATGGGGGGAAAAAGGAGGAACAACTGTAATAATCTGAACAATAAAGATTTAATAAAAAAAAAAGAAAGAAAGCCAAAGCAGTGTTTTACTGTTTCTAATAGCAATAAATTCTGATATTAAACATTCTATGAACCACGTTCCAAATAGAAATCACAAAGGATACAAAAGTTAATTAAACATAGCTCTTGCACTCAAGGGGCTCACCGAAATCCTTTGAGGGAAGGCAGAAATGTAAGTATCTGATATATGAGATGGTAAATACTAAAATAGGAGAGAGCCTGCACAAAGACAGGAATGCCTGATTCTGTCTGGGAATTCCAGGGAAGGCTTCAGAAAGAATGTATTTCTTGTATTGAACCTTAGAGAATGAGGAAGACTTTACCATTATCACAGAGAGTTCTATTGGGTAATGCTGCTCTAGGCTGTCTGGATTGTCTATAAGGATTCATAATAAAATGAGATCAATGGATAAATAAATTTATATGTAATAGTTCTGGAAATTCACAAGGTACAGTAGCATAATAAAGATGGTGAAGAGACCTGCAGTAAAAGGGATGTGGTTCTACTTTAAGTCCAGTGTTTCCTATATTGATTTGATTACTGAAACTTCTTTTTTAAAGATTATCTCATTTATAAATTATGTGACCTAATTCTACATGTTACAGAAAAAAATGACTTACAGTTTGGGAAATACTGCTGTGGCAATTAGGATCCAGGGATGGCATTTAGGCAGGATGATGTGATCAGACCGCCTTGGCAGCATTAAGATTGAAAGCAATATGAAAAGATGGCATGCTCAAGTCCTAGTCTAAGTAGGCAGTCATGGGAAGAGAGAAGAAAAATAGACCCTGAAGCACGTTAGGAGATAGAACAGAGAGAATATGAGTAATTGGATGTGGAGGGTCAAGCCCAGTAGGTCAACTAGTTTTCCAACATGGGCTCTTGAGCTGTGGGAGCACATCTAACAAAGAATAACAGAAGGCTAACAGGAACACATGGGACATGTGGAATTTCACAAGCCTGTGGTATATCCAGAAGAAACAAATAGAAAAACATGGCCTATAACTGAGGAGAGTAGTCTAATCTAAGATAAACATTTTGGAGTCTTCAGGATATAGCTAATAGTTAAAGTTATGGGAATGAATCAATTACCTAACAAAACAGTGTCAAATGAGCGTAGAAGATGGCCAAGTTGAATCCTAGATTTAGGGGAGGGGAGCAGATAAAATAAGCAGGAGATTGAAAACAGACCTTCAAAGAGTTATCAGGAAAATCAGAATGTTGTGACCCAGAATCCAAAGGAAGAGAGAACTTTCAAAAAGATATATGGTCAATATTCTTTGAATGCCACAGAGAGGTCATGAAAAAAAAACTCACATTGAGCTCATTTGGTTTAGTAACAAAATGGTCCAGGTGGCATGAGCAAGAGTAGTGTCTGCATACCTAACATTGCCATTATCAGATAGATTGGAGTGTACACGAGACGAATGGTAGATGAGGAGGTAGGAACAGTGGGTATAAAAAGCTCTCAGAATTTGCCTGTCTGAAGAACAATAGAACAACTGCTAGAGAGGAAAACATAAAACTAGCTTTAGGAAATGGAAGGGACAATTTAAATCAATACATAGACATTTATTGAGTGTCAGCTATAGTATATCCCACATTCAAAGGTTGTTAAATCACATTGTTTACCCATATCTTCAGAAAAAAATCACTTCTACTGTCATGGTAAACAACCTGCTTCCCTATTTATAATGGTCTGGCCCTCTAGCAACTTCAGCGTGAAATTATAGCTAATTTGCCTACAAACGTCAGGTGGTCATAATAATCTGGCCACTCAGTGTATATTTAAGCACTGTGCTAGACACTGAGTCTTAGAGAGATAGTAAAAATTCTCCATCTTGCCTTCAAGAAGCGCAGCATGTACCAGGTTAAAGAAATCATAAAGGCATGATTTGATCTTAATTCATTTATGTAAATGTTGGTAAAAATAACTACCATATTTTCCATAGCGCCATGATTCATAAAGAATTAGCTCATTTACAAATTATATGACCTAATTCTACATGTTACAGAAGAAATGATTTACAGATAGCAGTTTGGGAAATACTTAGAATCTTTCAACTTCTTGATGGAAAGTGGTGTTAGAATTTAAGACACTATAATAATCTATTCAGTATCAGATATTTGTGCTGTCGGTGAACAAACACATGGTAACTGAAGACAGCTTCTTCCAGGTAGTGAGAGGGATTTGAGTAAGGCCAAACGTTTGTCATTGGGCAGGACAGAAGAGAGACAAGAGTAGGAAGAGTGGGTGCAAATTCCAAACCCAAAGAACAAGAAAAGGAGCACACATGGGAAATGAGGTCAAGAATCATGAACCCACAAATAAATGGCATGAAGTGCAAACTCACCATCTCAGGCTTGTGGGTGAGATTTATGTCAGGAACAGTCATCAAGATGGGCCCAAATGTCCCTCAAGAAACACAGATGCACCAAGACACAGACACACAGACACGACAACAAACACTGGCACACGTCAGCCAGTCAATATGTAAGTTAACCGGTGTTCCATGTACTGGTTGTTGGCGTTCTAAGAAACTTTAAAAAGAGCAATGCGTTTAATGTAGACACATTAAATATATCGGTTTAATCTACTCTTTCTTGTTTTCTTCATTAGATCCCCTCAGCAGAGTGTGTTTAAGACCAAAAAATGTAACTGATTCATTGAGCACCTACATTAATGCTAATTATATCAGGGTAAGTAAATAAATATCATTTCTTTCTGATGAGCATGTCAACTTACTATTTGGACTTTGAGGTTATATTTTTTCCTTAGAATAGGTTACTTTTAACTTAACTTGGTCAGAGCAAGTTCTTTGTTGTTGTCTGCTTAGTCATAACCAACATTGGTAGCCGGTATTTTACAGTGAGTCCTCCTTTCCTGTGCGTGCGTGGCTGGGGTGCTCTGGTGAGGACGAAGCATTTTGACGGGCAACACCGTGCACCATGCTTGGCTTGCTGGGAGAACAGCCATGTGGGTTGTGCTGCTGGGATCAATGAAGCCACAGAAATCTGTGTTGCTTTTGGACGAGCAGAGCCATTTTGTTCTGAGATATTTTACCTAAATTGTCAGTGCACGGCATGCACTTCAGAGCCAATCTTTTGTATCTTTACTCACACTAGGGCTACGGCGGCAGAGAGAAAGCGTTCATCGCCACGCAGGGCCCCATGATCAACACCGTGAATGATTTCTGGCAGATGGTTTGGCAGGAAGATAGCCCTGTGATTGTTATGATCACAAAACTCAAAGAAAAAAATGAGGTATGACCTTTACCCAAGTACTAAATGTTATATATTTTCTGTTGCTATAGAAGACATATTGTATAAGAAAAATTGTCATGTACTTAATAATGGATTTAAGATGGCCACTTTAAGACATTTAAATAATAGGTCACTTTATGCTTCCCAGATAAATCAATATATATTGGGTACACAATTCTCCTATGTATCCACATGTCTCAGTAAGGAAAAGATAGACCAGGAATTATCACCCTGATTTATAGGCAATGAAATAAAAAATTATTCATTTGTATAGCAAGTAATTTTTGCACCTACTATGTGGCAAATACTATTTTAGTTGTTGGAAATATATTAGTAAGCAAAACACACAAAGATTTATGCTCTTGGTAGATTTTAACTCTTTTGGAGTTGGCAGAGAAGACCGACAAAAACAATAAACATAATAAGTTTATTAAAATATTAGAAGGGGCTGGCCGGTGTTGCTCAGTGGATAGAGCTTCATCCTGCAGACTGAAGGGTCCCAGGTTCAATTCTGGTCAAGGGCACATGCCTGGGTTGCAGGCTCAATCCCCAGTGTGGGATGTGCAGGAGGCAGCCAATCGATTCTCTCTCATCATTGATATTTCTATCTCTCCCTCTCCCTTCCCCTCTGAAATCAATAAAAAATAAAAAAAAATATTAGAAGGGATAAATACTATAGAAAAAGGTAGTATGGGTGTGCTGGGCTGTAGGGAGGGGCTGAGAAGGAAGGATAAGCTGCAGTGTTATATAGTGGATGAGCCTCACTAAGAAAGTGAGATTTGAAGGAAGTTATAAAATCCAAGCAACTTACTCAAGATGTTTATAAAAAGAAGTCCAAAATTAGATTCTGTTTCCATACTAGTCATCTTTTCTAAGGATCTAACTTATGGACAAGAATACTCATTCTGTACTTCGCATCATAAAAATAAAATTGTGTTTCTCTCTCCTTGTCCCCCACATAGACAACAGGGTGGTGAAGACCTGAGGGTGGGGGTACGGGTTGGGCAGAGAAGGGTAAAGGGGGAGAAATGGGAGACATCTGTAATACTATCAACAATCTATAATAATAAAAGTGTAATATGCTAATTAAACCGGACATCCTTCCAGGACGAAGCCAGGGCTGCAGCCACTGCAGCTGTGAGGGAGGGATCCAGGCAGCTGCCTGTGGTTGCGAGGGAGTATCAAGGTAGCTGCAGCTGCAAAGGCCTACTCTTGCACGAATTTCATGCATCGGGCCTCTAATAATAATAATAAAGTAAAATTGTGTAATTCCCAAAAGGTGCTGGCCTAGGCACTATTTACATTTTAGGGCATTTTGTCATCCTGTTGGCATGGTTTACAGTCTGATTTTAGTCAGCTTTTGTTTTTGTTTTCTTGTCAAAATTACTACAACAGGGCTTCCCCAGGATAATAAGAATTTAAGAATACTGAATTTCCCCTTATACCCTTTGATAACTTGCAACCCTGAGTATAATATAATCCAACTGCTAATCAAGAAAGTCCAGGCTCACAACACCAATTTATAAGTTTTTTAGGCCTTTAGTGAGGTAACGGATGCCTTTTCAATTTCCGTAAGCATGGGTGACAATTATGACTTTGTGTCCTTTTTCAATCAGGCACTGAGAGAGCTGGTAAATGTGGCTTTCCACGCCTCCCATATTTGGGTAGAAAAAGTCCGACACCATGCATATGTTATGAGTAGGAGTTCTACATGTGAAAAGACGTTCAGGGCTAACAGGGTAGAACAACGCTGAGGGACCATGGCGGCGCCCACCTCCTCCTCGATAGGCCATGCTGAGACAGTTTAGGCATTAGTCCTTTACAGCAACCCCGTTAAGATGTCATTGAATACCTGGAGCTGGAGCTGTCTTTTTGAGAGCAGTTTTTTCAAGTGCCACGGGTAGCACATGCTGCAGACATCCACTTTTCTCCTCCTGTACTCAAGGATGGTGATCATCAAACTACTCGCTTCATGTCAAACTTTCTTTCAGTTACATGGGCCTTTCTGCCATGAGGGTCCGTCCCTTCAGTTTGGAGTCGGCGAGTCCTAAGTTTTTTAAAGTTTATTGTTTTTTTCCATTTTTGCTACAATAGGTGAAGGATTTTTTTTTCTGAAATTTATTTTGGAAAAAAAATATATATATGGCCAGGAGATGAAGGTATATACTTAATTAACTATATGGTTTACTAAATAAATGCATTTCTATGAATTTTATATGAAAGCCTGAGGTGGCATAATAAAAATGACCCATAACATTCTCAGCAGTTTCACCTACTCTCAATCTATCAAACATATTCAAACACTAACAATTCCTGCACGGTTGTTTAATATTCATGACATTTTGCCTTCATGATAGGAAAATATTCTTCAAAGTTAAAAGTGTATATACATCCATGGAACTTAGATAATATGGTAGACAAGATAACCTGAAAAACCTTCCATTACAAAACCAGTTATACTGGGTAAAATATGAAATAACAGGTACAGCAGAGCTTGAAAAAATAATGTGAAGGAAATCCCAGCAATTAAAAACAGAATAAAAGGCATAAAACCAGAGAATTACAGGTTACTTGTGTTTTAATGACAACACAAGAAATGGAGACCACGCCTATGGCTCACAGAAGCCAGGAGTTAGAACTAAGACTTTCCATAAAGGGAGCACCTGCAAGGGCTGGGCCTTTAGTGAAAAGGTGAACCAGAAAAATAAACCTGCCTACCAAAATAGGACTATAGCAGGAAATTAATCTATCTTAGTCCAGGCTTCTCTTGGGATAAATTAAAAGGTTCTCTTGAGTATTCAGAATTCAAAGCCAGGAAATGCCAAGTGGAGTAATTTATATAAAAAGTAATACTGGGTTGGTAAGGCTCTGTGGCACTTAACAGAAACAAAGGCAAAACCTTTTTGGATGCATACACTCTCAGCATCTAGTTCACAGGATTTCCACAGAAAAAGCCCAACCAAACAAACTCATAAGTCAACATTGTGAGACACACAAGTAAAACAATATAAGGAAAATCAGAAGAAGCAACAAGTAATAGAAATAGACCCACCAAAAAATTGAATAATAGAAGCTATACAGTATAAGCTATATTTTTGTAATTAAGCACACAAATTATAAAATAATAAACTCAAATGAAAAGAGAAAGTTACAATTTAAAAAGACTAGGGAGAATTTTAAACCAAAGAGTCCTAGACATAATTACTATATAGACACTATTATGAAAAAAGAAAAATCTCATTAAACAGTAGGCTAGACACAGCTGAACAATTACTGGATTAGAGAGCTAAGGAAATTATCTAGAAACTTGAAATGACCAAAAATATGAAAGAGAGTTTATTTTACAGAGAGGGTAATATTTAAATGGCCAACATATGTCTTATAGAGAAGAAATGGGACAATATAAAACAAGAAGTAATATTTGAAGAAATAATGGTCATGGATTTTCTAAAACTGATGAAAGACATGAGCTCTCACATTTGAAAAGCACAATAAACCCTAGGCTGGATAACTCAAAATAAATCTGCAACTGAATGGAGATGATATTAACAACCAGAGTAACTGACAAATGGCTTCTCAATAGCAACAATAGAAACCAAAAATCAGTTGAATGATACCTACAGAGGGATGAAAGCAAACAATATGGAACTTTTAGCAACATTTCCAAATCTGAGTAGAATGCATTACCCCTGCCCACTTTGTTTTGGAATATAATTTTCTCAATACTTTGTTTGCTCAAAGCACATTCATACCCTTACTAATTCTATATCCTCTTTGATTAAAAATAAAACCATATAGTATGAACATTGGAAAAAACACTGAGCATTTCAATCCTCAAATCCTATGATGTATTTGTTCACTTGCATAGAAAGGGTAAGAAATGTCTTTAGTGCTTTAACTTCTTCTTGAACCAGGATTTCTTTCATCAGGATAGAAGCAGCTAAGATTGTTGGTTACTCAGAAAGCATTCCCTAGAAGCTAACATGTGACATATTTTAAAGGTGTCTAGTAAGGATGAGACTTGGAGAATATGCCAACGCTCCAACTCTTCTCCTTTGCCCCCAAGACCAAGGTTGGCATTCTAACAGAAGGGCTGCATGAGATGAATCTGCATTTCAATGTGATGCTGAGTTGTTTCACTGGTGATGCTCAGGACTTTCCATTCTGTGTCTGGAAAGGAAGAGAACACCTCTTGTTCTTTATTTTTCAACCTTCTCACAGTTGGAGCTACCCCTCGGTACCACTCTCAGAATTCACGTTCTTCATAGGGAAAGCGAAGTGGATCTGTTGAAAGCTCGATTTTAAAAATAATAGTAATGATCACACTAAAGGCTGATTGAGGTTTTTATTTTTCTCTTTGTCTAAATTTAGAAATTGGAAAAGTATTATTTTTTTTCTTACCATTTTTAGCCTCTTCTCTTTTTATATGTCTGGGATATATCTTCTGGAAATATCGAAGTTAAATATATCATGTTTTCTATGTGTGATTTTCTATGTGGATTGCCCTCTGCCAGTCACAATCCCAAATATTGCCGCAAAAATTCTTTGTCATTGTTGGTTATTCATTAAATTAAAATAAAATTCCTTTCCATCCAGACTCTCTGAAGATGTAAATATATTACGATAGAGGAAACTCTTGATGTTTTACAGATCAAAATGATACTGAGAAGTCTGGCTCAGAAGAAAAATGCAGCAGACTTTACACTCCCAGGAAAGTGCTGTTTACCAAAAATGTGCCAACTTTCAATTGTGTTAAGCGTCATTGTTTAGAATAGACAAAAATCATTTCCTCCCAAAAAAATGAAGGTGGAGTTATCTTTAGAAATTCCCAGGCTTTATGTTTTCATGAACCTTTATACTTTTTAAATAAATAAATGAAGAATTTCCAGCTCTTATTTAATAATACCAATATTCTTATAGTTTTTTAATAAAATGAATATAAACAAAAACTTCCAAAATAAAGCTGAAAAGTCAGTTATATTTCATGAAAGAGAAGAGATTGTATGGCTGGTAAATTTCAGTTCCTTCCTTTAGATAAATTGCAAGAAGAAGGGAATTCCTCCTGCAAGAAAGAGAACATTAAAAACACAGTGTTCAAACTCTTTTAAACGTGAATTATTACAAAGCTGGAATTGATTCAGTCCAAAAATGGAAATAGCATTTGCACATTTCCAGAATCTTTAGACCACCTCAGGGAGTCACTTGATGCCCCTCTCATCCCTTTCTAAGAAAGATAGGAAGTAGATGTAAATTATCTTATTACATATACTGTGGAAGATATTTTCTACTGACTACAATTTATTAAAAGTATGTGCTAAGTACAGTTCATACATTAATCCAATTATTTTCACTCTTAACTCTACAAAGTTGGTTTTGTTAGCCCTCTATTATGGATTAGAAACGAGAAGCTCAGAGAGGGTAAGCCATTTGCCTAAAGCCTCAAAGTTAGTGAGTGACGGAGGCCAAATTTTAATCCAGGTTTATTTGATTCCAAAGCTCATGCACTCAATTATTGCCCCAGCATAACGGGCCAAGCACTGATGCAAGACATTAGAGAGCAAGCAACCCACAGTTGGCCTCAGAGAGCAGTAAAGTACCACATTTATCTCTCATAAAGTGAAGGAATTACTTGGTGATTTGGCCTAACATAATACTTCTCTCAAGTATACACAGCTGTATTCTTTCTCTATAGTATTTACATGCGTCTTTCATGTGAGCTGTGTGACTTGACTTATAAATTTCATTTATCCCATTGATTGACCTCGTCAGCACTCTGCAAAGTTTAATCTCAAAAAGTCATATAAAAATCATATTCTGTTTTCCCTTCTTTCATTCCCTTCCTTTGTCTCTCTGATAAAACTATAGAAAATATGAATTTTCATTACATTTCTTTGTCCAAATAGTTCATTCAAAGCCTTACAGCTTTTTAATAGAGTCCTGATGAGTGAGTAGGTGCCCACAGGAAACAATGCAGGCAGCGCACTGGCACGCAAAGGCAGACAGGGGGCCACACAGCCTGCCTGGGTCCGGCAGTTTGGTGTGGCTTGAGCGTAGCATAGTAGGGCGTGAAGGGAGATGAGACTGGAATGCTAAGTTGTGCCAAAAAATATAGAACTATACTAAAAACAAAACAAAACTTTTGGCTTCATTATATAGGCAGCAGAGAGCCACTAAAGATGTTTCGAAATGGAGTGACATGATGTAATTTGTATATTAGGAATATAATTGGTGGCAGGATACAGGATTCGGGTTTGAGAAAAGCAAGAGGAAGCAGGGAAATAGGTTAGAAGTTGTAGTAACAGTCCAGGTAACAGGTAATGAGGTGCAGAATTAAGGCAATGGAAGAGGGTACTGAGAAAAGGGGACAGATTTGAAAGTTGTTCCAGCGATAGAAGACACTGTATTTAGTTTCTGATGGAATGGGAGGGAATCAGAGAGAGTTTGATTCAGGGAGACTGACTGGAGGAGGATGTCATGAACCTAGATGGGCAGCAAGGGAAGATTTGTGAGAGAAGAAAGTGAGTTCCATTTTTCATCTAAGTTTGAAGACTCCTGGAGACCTTTGGATGGTTAAGTCTACTAAGTGTCTAGAAATAACTGTCTAGAGCCTGAGACAAATGTGCAGATAAGAGATAGAGATTGGACAAGTTGAATTTATAAAGTAATATTTGAAAAAAGACCATACCCTTTTATGTAATGATGTTTACTTTGAATTTATATTAGTTCACACAAACACTCCATCCATGCTTTTGTTCCGGCCCTCCGGTCCAGTTTAAGAACCCATTGTGGCCCTCGAGTCAAAAAGTTTGCCCACCCCTAGTCTAGAGCCTGAGACAAATGTGCAGTTAAGAGATAGAGATTGGACAAGTTGAATTTATAAAGTAATATTTGCTCAGAGGGTCCTAGCCCCCAAAGGAATTTTCCAAAAGACCCCTAGCAAAACATCTGGGTTTCAGTTTCCTCTGTTGTAAAAATATATCCTATATAAATAAAAAGATAATATGTAAATGGTTGTCACACCCTCACGCCATCATGCTGTAAAGGCTTAGGCACTCAACACTGGGGAGAGAGGAATGGCAACCAGCCAGGCTGCGGCCCGGGAGAGGGATACGCCATCCGCCCCACAGTTTGGGGCACCAACAGCTGCACCTGCACCTGCAGCTGCAGCCCAGGAGAGGAGACAAGCCGCCCGCCTCGTGGTCCCAGGCTCCTGTGGCTGTGGCCCGGGCAAAGCTGCCTGCCCACAGTTCCCTGCGGCTGCTGCCAGTCTGGGCAAAGCTGGCCTGGGTCCTGGGTGTCTGCGGCCAGCCAGAGGGAGGGAAGCCCATGTCCTGGGTGCCTGCAACCAGCCGGAGGAGGGAATCCTGGGTCCTGGGTGCAGGATGAGGCAGAAGCGGTTAGGGGCAATCAGGCCAGCAGGGGAGCAGTTAGGAGCGATCAGGCAGGCAGGAAGAGGTGGTTAGGAGTTATCAGGCAGGCAGGCAGGCAAGTGGTTAGGAGCCAGTGGTCCCAGATTGCGAGATGCTGTCAGACATCCCCCGAGGGGTCTTGGATTGGAGAGGATACAGACACCCGCCCCCCCCATGCACAAATTTCATGTACCAGGTCTCTAGTAATAATATTAATAATAATAATAGTAATAATAATAATACTTGCTACTTGCTCTACCTAACTCAAATGATTCTGAAAGGGATTGAATGATCTCTTAGTGAAGGTACTTTTAATATTAAATTGCTATACTATGCTAGTAATATTCATTTAGGAAAACCAAGAATAAGACTAACTACAGTGTAATTACAGTAGAGAATCTGACCCATTCTATTCCTCTCATATGCAAATGTACCCAAATGAAACAGCCCATCTTCTTTTTATTTAATTAGAGCCACTCTCTATCAGTGATGGCGAACCTTTTGAGCTCGGCGTGTCAGCATTTTGAAAAACCCTAACTTAACTCTGGTGGAATTTAAGAAGAAAGTAAATTTTTTTTTTAAATATATTTTATTGATTTTCTACAGAGAGGAAGGGAGAGAGATAGATAGTTAGAAACATCGACCAGCTGCCTCCTGCACATCTCCCAAGGGGGATGTGCCCGCAACGTTCGCCATCACTGCTCTATATGATGATACAGGACTTTAGCTCATAGAGCAAAATCTCTTTGATTTTTAAATGCATAGAATTTAAGAAGAAAGTAAATTTTTAAAAAGATTTTTCCCAGGTAACTAAACAACTAGCTGGACTTCCTTCTTTATACCCAAATAGCTCTACCATGGTGGGGGCAAGAGGGAAGGTCAAAGAAAGAAAAGATTATAAAATTATGAGTTTGCATTGCATCCTGCTTTGGCTATGAACCACTAATTATGAAGAACTGGTTGGTGTCCAGAATCTTTATAGTCAGGGTTTGCTAATTACTTGTTTGCACAAGGGATACACGATCCTCTGAAAACCTCTTTTATCCTCTGAAAACCTCTTTTTTTCCCTTTAAATCACGAATTCTTGGAATTAATAGATAATTTTACTGAAAGGATCAGACCAGTTAGCAGAAGAATAGTGGTGATTTGGGGTTATATTCTGCTAGGTAGCATGCTACTTTGAATTACCTTCACAATATTATCTGTAAGAGAGCATTTTCCTTCCTTGCATTTTCTGCATCTATCATACCATTGTTAGCACCACAATGGGGAAACCCTAAAAAGCTGTTCATGAAAATAATTTAAACATGAACTTGTGCTCTTAGATACAACTACACTTGCAGAGCTCCCCCACCTCATATTCAAAAGCACCCACACTTATCTGGTCTCTTTTTCTACATTCTCCTAAAAGAGGGGGGGAGTGCATTCAGTGTGTAAAAATAAGCTATTGTAGCTCAGAAAGGAGATGGGATGCTAATTAAGGGTTCTTTGAATGAACAAGTCATATTGCATTGTCTTCTGGGAGCTGGCTGCCAATTGCATTTTTGGTAAAGAGTCAAGAAAAACATTCAAGAGGGCCCCGGCAGGCTTGGGAGAGAAGCAAGTAGTACTTCCATTTATCAAGTAGGTGCACAAGCCTGTTCAAGTATTGTTGAGAGGCAGGGTGCAGCCTGGGAGCTCCTGCCTCCAAGCTTTTCCTGCCGGTTTTGAGAACCACCTTCCCGAAGAGGGGCCTGCCGCTCAGATCTGTGCGGCATGTAAGCCATACTGCGGGACCCCTGAATGCCTCTTTCCTTTTCAAGACTTTTTTCCCCAAGATTCTTTGTCTCTTCTTGGATTCATCCAGGAGGCAGGGGTTTTAAGATATACAATAGCTCAGGTCTTGCAGCGAAATAATTGATGCTCCGTTGAAAGACACCAGGCAAATTGGTTAGTATGATTATCTTTAACAAGCCGGGGAAATTTTAGGCATTTGACAACTCATAAATGAGGAGGGAAATAAATTGCTCTATTTTTGAAAGGTTTTTTTCCCCCCTTAATGTTAATGTGATGTCAGCGAGAGTAAGCCTTTAGCCTGATTGCCTGACAGCTGTGGGTGTGGGGCAGCCTGTAAACAGGGGTGAAGTGATTTACTTGGTTTGGAAAGGGACCAGAATATAGAGGATGCAAATGTGTTTTTATTGTAACGGATCAGAGATACAGTGAGTCAACCAGGTGAAGGGCCTTTCTTCGTGACCCTATCTTTGGAATAATTAGTACTTAGCATGATAGGATCCAGGAGGTGTGTTTCTGATACTTGGCATGTTCTGTAATTATGTGCTTCTTTTACTGCCGTATTGAATTGTAAGTTCTTAAGTTTTTCAAGTGTGATCATATTCCTTTGGCCTCTATGTGAAGAAACAAGTGTCTTGGACACTGAAAGGTCCGATGGCAGGCAACAAGTGAAGGAGTTTCCCTATAAATGTGCATGTGTGCTTGGAAGAAGATAAGTGCTATCTAAACAATACTTCTCAAGTTAACCCTGCCTCCCTGGCAACTGCAATAAACATCAACTGTCACCCTTTACTTTCTTAATCACTAAAATATGTGCTAAAAATTTTAATAGGTCTTTTGCAGTTGGTTAAAAGACAAAATAATAAATGATATGTGTGCCTAAATCTAATTTCATAGTTTTCTTTTAAGAATATAGCTTGGACATAATAATATAAAATTTAATGCCGGATATAATTCATAATTAATGATCACTTTCTATGGAAGCTATAAAGCCCAGTAATTATAAAATAGAACACTAGTAATAATAATCCTATATAATAAAAGGCTAATATGCAAATAGATTGAACGGTGGAACCATCGGTCACTGACCACCAGGGGGCAGATGCTCAATGCAGGAAATTCCCTCTGGTGGTCAGTGTACTCCCACAGGGGAAGCACCACTCAGCCAGAAGCCAGGCTCTCAGCTGGCGAGCGCAGCAGCGGTGGCAGGAGCCTCTCTCGCCTCCGTGGCAGCACTAAGGATGTCCGACTGATGGCTTAGGCCCTCTCTCTGCATAGAGCGGGCCTCAGCTGTCAGTCAGACATCCCCTGAGGGTTCCCGGAATGTGAGAGGGCGCAGGCTGAGCTGAGGGACTCCCCCGAGTGCCTGAATTTCGTGCACTGGGCCTCTAGTAAATAATAATAATAATAACAGCACCATGTTTTGAGTGCTTTTTATTTGCCTGGCTTGGTTCTAAGTGCTTTCCACAGAGTAAATCATGAAGTAACTGAGGCCAGAGAGATTGAGTATCTTGCTGATGGATTCACAGCAAATAATAAGTAGAACCAAAAGGCGAACCCAGGCTCTCTGGCCCAAAGCCTACACCTTAACCACAATATTATATTGCCTTGTTTGTAATATGATTATTATTATGGTTATTAAACCTTTCAAAGAGCATCCATTATAAAAATATTTTAAAGTAATTTTGTTGTACATCCATTGTAATGGACCCCATAGGTGAAATGACCATTGCTCCTGAAATATATACTCCCATACAGGCATTAATTGTCATTACCTCTGCCTCCCATACGAGAGGAACTTCACCCTGTGGTGTCTACCACATTGCAGATGCTCAGTAGACACTTCCACTCAATGAAGCAGGAAAATGTGACTTGCCTCAGTCATCATGAGAAAACATTTCTTTTATTTCTAGTCATTATATGATCAACTCGAATGTGTGGATATTAATTTCTCAATTCCTAATTAAGTTTTTAGTTCGTTCTTAATTTTTCTGTGGAGTTTTGGGAAATTCTACCTTTAGTTTTTGGTATGGGATTAGTAGCAATAGTGTTTGCCAAGAACATGCAACACTTGATACTTCATTTTAAAAAAGCCCTTTTGAGATGTAATTTACATGCTGTAAAAATCAAGTTTAATGTGTACAATTCAGTGGTTTAATACATTCACAGAATTGTAAAAATTGATACCTGATTTTTAAAAAACTAAATAAGAAACTCTTGAGATGCTTGAATGAGAAGTACTCCAAGGCCAATGAATGTCATTAATACTTGCTGTGTTCTTCTTTCTCCTTCATCAGAAATGTGTGCTATACTGGCCCGAAAAGAGAGGAATTTATGGAAAAGTCGAGGTTCTGGTTATCAATGTAAATGAATGTGATAACTATACTGTTCGAAACCTCGTCTTAAAGGTAAGATTACATGGCTATAGCTATCTACAAAGTAGATGATACTAGAGCAGTGGTCAGCAAACTCATTAGTCAACAGAGCCAAATATCAACAGTACAACGATTGAAATTTCTTTTGAGAGCCAAATTTTTTAAACTTAAACTATATAGGTAGGTACATTGTTATTAACTTTATTAGGGTACTCCTAAGGCTTAAGAAGAGCCACACTCAAGGGGCCAAAGAGCCGCATGTGGCTCGAAAGCCACAGTTTGCCAACCAGGGGAGAGGGATAACATTTATACTTTGAAATTATTATCCTAATAAATGTTACAGATTTAATTTAAACCAATTAAATACTGTAAAGAGGAAAGAGAAATCATAATCCTCCCCTCGTGTATTTCTTTGTTGTCAGCTACAATTAAATATGGAATAATTAAATAAGTGTATATGAAGGAAATTTACTAAGTAGGATGTTATTATATAATTTGCATAAATAAGAGATCTCTTGATTTAACCTTTTGAATGCCTTTAGCTAAAGGCTTGTTCTAGAGACTTTGCCATGATGTTTTTTAGTGTCACTTCGGCTTATGCAGCTCTAAGTAAGACCTGGAGACTCTGAGAGAGAAAATCTGTGCTTGTGGGTGGCTGTGGGAGGCAAGACGAGCCTAAAGTGTTGACGAGATCTTCCACACTTGGAGTTACAGTAATTTATAGCAACTTTCCCCAGACCAGATTACATCAGAGGAAAATTATCTATTTCACTTACGGGCAGCAGATGCTGAGGAATGTTGCCATGGTATTGTTTCTGATTCCAGAGAACAATCCTCTCAAAGGTTTCAGTTCCACCTAGAGCCTCACAGTCATCACAGAGAGACCAGGGGCAGGGCTGCTCTGGTGGTTTTTAATGAGAAGCTGGGGGTAGGAAGGCACCTACCAAAGCCTGTTTTAAAAATATATATTTTATTGATTTTTTACAGAGAGGAAGGGAAAGGGATAGAGAGTTAGAAACATCGATGAGAGAGAAACATTGACCAGCTGCCTCTTGCACACCCGCTACTGGGGATGTCTCCACAACCAAGGTACATGCCCTTTACCGGAATCGAACCTGGGACCCTTGAGTCCTCAGGCTGACGCTCTATCCACTGAGCCAAACCGGTTAGGGCCCAAAGCCTGTTTTTAAACCTATGTCCTAAGTGCCTAGATCATGCCAGGACCCCACATGGACCTTCCCTCAAAGCAATTCTAATCTAGTGACCCCTGTAGCCTCTTTATTACTGGAATTTCTCACTGCTGTTAAAAAACGGAATTTGGGATGAGTGTAGAAGTATTACAGTGATTGCATGTAAAAGTGTGCTTTTAGATTGGTTAATATGTTTTCAGTAACATGTCAGGAAAGTTCAAAGAGCAGGAAGCACACTATCTCCCAATTCTTTCTTGGCTACCTTTTCATCTACCATTGTGTTCATTTGAAATTATTATCCTAATAAATGCTACAGACTTAATTTAAACCAATTAAATACTGTCAAGATGAAAGAGAAATTATAATCCTCCCCTCGTGTATTTCTTTGTTGTCAGCTACAATTAAATATGGAATTATTAAATAAGTGTATATGAAGGAAATTTACTAAGTAGGATGTTATTATCTAATTTGCATAAATAAGAGATCTCTTGATTTAACCTTTTGAATGCCTTTTGAATTTACTAGGATTAGTAAATTACAAACATAGATTTAGTTTATGTTACGTATCACTTTCTATACTAAATATATATTTTCATTTCTTTTTCTGCTTTATTTTCTTTTTTAAAATTTTTAATTAAATTTATTGGGGTGACATGGGTTAATAAAATTATATAGGTTTCACATGTACATCATATGTGTATCATTGTGTATCATTTAATAGAGGCAAGACTGTCAAACTTTGATATCAGGATATTTACAGTAAAGCTTTCTCAAGGTGAAAGATTGTTCTTCAAAAATCACCTAGAGCCCTGGCTGGTGTTGCTTACAGGTTACAACATCAGCCTGAACATGGAAGGGTCTCAGGTTCGATACCTGGCCTAGTTGGGGTGCATGCAGAAGCAACCAATCGATGTGTCTCTCTCATATTGATGTTTCTCTCTCTTTCTCACTCTTTCTCTCTTTCTCCCTCCCTTCTTCCCTTCCATTCTCTTTAAAAATCAATGGAAAAAATATCCTCAGGTGAGGATTAACACACACACACACACACACACACACACACACACAATTTACCACCTAGAAATAAGTTGACAGCAAGATGGGAATGAGAGAAGGCATGCAGTATTGTGGTTTGGATGACTTTTAGTTACAAAAGTAAATGAGGCACTTGGTGGCTGTTGCTATTTTCAGCAAGGAAGTCACACCCAACATGTGAAGCATTACTGGTACACCTCATGGCCTGATCACAAGACTCCAGACAGTGCGCAGCCCCTTCTACAACTCATGCTGGATGTAGAAGAAGACAGACTTGCTTCTGCAGGCCGAGGGCCTGTGGTTGTCCACTGCAGGTAAGGCACGAACTTCCCTTTCCGCCTAAGCAAACAGGCCATCCTTTGTAAAGTCATAGAGTAGCTAGAAGTTGGGTTTTCCTTCTTAGTTGTGACTTTGTCAGTAAGTTAAATATTTATTGAAATTGGTTGACTTCCTCATATTTGAGTCTTGATCAAGATGATGTTTACAGTGACAGTATAAGGGCATTTTTCAGCAAGCAATTATACAGTGGAAGAAATATCACTTCTGAATAAATGGCTCAGGAAATTGGCCAATTCAGTCCTCTACCTTGAAACTTATTTTGATTCATTTCATTTCATCAGTATAATATACACTAGAAATTAACTATTAGTGGCTTTTTTTGTTGTTTCAAAATGGCACCTGAACTATACTTGAATTTTATCTTGGTAACATGTATTATTATTTCACATTTTAAAAGTTAGTTCATGAAAAACAGATGGAAATAAATTATTAAATGGTACATGGTCAAGTGGTAGTTCCCCAAAAAGAAAACAAGCCCAGCTGCTGTGGCTCAGAAGTTGAGTGATGACCTATGAACCAGAGGGTCCCTGGTTCAATTCCCCTTCAGGGTATATGCCCGAAATCTCCAGTAGGGGGCATGCAGGAGGCAGCCAATCAATGATTCTCATCATTGATGTTTCTCTCTCTCTCTCTCTCTCTCTCTCCCTCTCTCTCTCTCCCTTCCTATCTGAAATCAATAAAAAAAAATTTTTTTTAAAAAAAAAAGGAAAACAAAGTGCTGTTACTGAAACATGGGCTACTGGAGGTTCAGCCAACAAAAGCAACAGATGCCCTTGGTGGTCCTCTTCCCTCAAAGCTTTCCTCTCACAATGGATACCTCATCCTCCTTGTTTTCCTTTTAGTGTGCCCCCCAAGAAGCAACTATTTTTAAAGATATTTTAATAACTAGCCACTTATTCTTAATACTTTCTCAAAACACTGTAATTTTTGTTGCTTCATTTAATGTCATGAGTCTTGTAGGATAGCTTTTGATGATATCTTTAATAAACAAAATACATTATTTTAGATCAGAGGTGGGCAACCTTTTTTCTGCCAAGGGCCATTTGGATATTTATAACATCATTCTTGGGCTGCACAAAACTATCAACTTAAAAATTAGCCTGTAGCCCTAACTGGTTTGGCTCAGTGGATAGAGCATCGGCCTGCGGACTGAGGGGTCCCAGGTTCCATTCCGGTCAAGGGCATGTACCTTGGTTGCGGGCACATCCCCATTGGGGGGTGTGCAGGAGGCAGCTGACTGATGTTTCTCTCTCATCTATGTCTCTAGCTCTCTATCCTTCTCCCTTCCTCTCTGTAAAAAATCAATAAAATATATTTTTTAAAAAATTAGCCTGCTATATTTGGTCATACATTTCATTAACTCGCCCCTAATGCCATGGCAGGGCCAGACCAAATGATTTCGATGACCTTAGACTCTCCCATGGGCTGGATGTTCCCCATCTCTGTTTTAGATGATAATTTTAGCCTCCTTCTTTTTTGAACTTTTGTGGTTTAATTAAGAGTAAAATTTACTATATGTCTACTTATTCAAAAGCATCATTATCCAACTTTTAGCATTAAGCTTTATCCTAAACTTAGCTTGGGGCTGAGGAAAACTAACCTAATTGGCCATCCTTTAGGCTGGAACTGTCCCCCACCCAAAATCATAAAACACTGAAGATATATAAAATGAACTAGTTACTTCTCCTGCAAAATCAGCTCCCCTTCTGATTAGTATTTCTAAGAGCGAGACCATCTTTCTTCCAGGCATTCAACCTCTAACATTGACAGTTATCTTTGGCCTTTCTCTTAATTCCAGCCTCAGTATCTAATCAGTCACTAGATGGGCTTTCCCTTCAAAGCTCCCATAATCTTCACTTCCTGTCCAAATACCCAAGTTCAGGCCCTTATGATCTCATTCGTATATTTTAGAAGTAGTCGGCTAATTGCACACACACCCCATTTCCCCAGGCCCATCCCCACTATGGCCTCCCCAATGCACTTCTCTGCAATGATGCTCCTGAAATCCTCTTCCATCACATGGATTCCCTGCTCAGAACTTCTCAATGGCTTCCCATTGCCTAGAACAAAAGTTCATAACCTTGGGTCTATGCATGAGCTACAGGAGTCAGAGAACTCCTTGAAATTACTTAAACAAATTTGAGTATCTAATGTTATGTGAGTTTTATTGAAAAGTGAAATGTCTTAGTTTTCATCAAATTCTAAAATATAAAAAAGTTTTAGAAGATAAAGTCCAAACCTCTTGGCTTTCCATGTGAGACCCTTAATGGGTCTCAGTGTACCTTCCCAGCCTTCTTTCCCACTATTTCTCTCAAACAATTCTCTCTTCAAGCCAAACTTAACCTACTCATTGTTGCCTTAAACCCTTCTCATGCCTGAAATTTTTTCTCTCATTTGTGTTAACCAAAATGCCTGCCATTCATACGGTACAGTTCAAATCCTCTATCTTTAATGAAACAAACTCTTGATAGACACTTCAACTAAAGGGGGCCCATTCTATTTCAGAATTCCTTTGCACTCACATTCACAGAAACAAGCTATTTGAGTGCCAAAGGGGGAGCTATTAATTCAAACTAGGAAGTTTAAAGAAAATCTCTAAACATTGGAATAATGTTGAACAGGATCTTTAAAAATGACCAATGTTTGTGGTGTTAAAAGATGGTAGGGAGGGCATTTTTTCACTGAAGAAATATCATCAACATCAACACAGAAAGGAAAACTGGAAAACTAAAGGCATTTTTTTGCAATGATTCATGTAAATGAAAAAAAATGGCACAAAGGGTACAAGGACTACAATAAAAAGACATTCAGCTTGAAAATTAGTCACATTCATATTATTCAAGGTCATGAATACCGTAGTAGGGAGCTTCGATGTTGTGCTATAATGATTGGGAGCCATCTACAGTTTTGAGTAGCGAGTAATATGATCAGGTCCCTAGCAGCTGAGTGTATTGTGAATTAGTCCAGAAAAAGTCCAGAGACTTGGAACCCATAATGAGATCATTGCTAATCATAAAGTAAGATGTCAAAAACGTGAGCACAGTCTATAGAAAGGAAAGAAGGGGGATCACAAAGCTCAGTAAAGGTGGAAAATAAAGGAACTGGTAACAGGTTGAATGTGGGAGGTGAGGGGGGGAGATGTTGAAAATGTCTCCAAGATTTTGCAGCTGGAAAACTTGGGGCTGACTAGTAATGCCATTGAGGGAAAATATAACCAACTCTGTTTAGATGCACTGAGATGAAGCAAGTGCAAAATAGTAACATCCACAGACTGAACTAGGAGATGGAATGTCAATCTAGAGTTTAGGAGAAACTTAGGGAATTTAAGTGTAAATTTAAAAGAAATTTACATGAAGACTATTAGTGGAGGGAGAGAGAGAGAGAGAGAGAGAGAGAAGGGAGAGAGAGAAAGAGAGAGAGAGAAAGGGCTTGTTAGGTTGATGACATACTGTTGAATGCAGAAAAACGTATAAACTCCCTGGACAGTAGTGTTTCTATCCAACTATAAATAACTTAGAAATATGTACCTCTAGTACTTCCTCTCTCCTAAACTGAACTGAATTTTCAGTTATTCACGAGAATCTTCACCATCAGTATATCCAAGACCAAACTCAAGTCAGCCCTCATTCCAGAATTCCACCTTTGTCTCATGGGGACTACCTTTCTTCCAGTCCTGGTCATCTTTGACTTTTTCCTTTTCTGACTGTTCAACTCCAGTCCTTCAGACTCACATTTGTGATGTCTCTTCCCTCCTTCTTTAGTGCCCATACCTTACCTAAATTCAGACCCTAATTATTCTTTGTAGACCAGTTACAATACACTTTTCACTTTTCTCCTCACCCAACACCTCCCTCCACCCTACTCAACTTACTGCATATAACTAAAGGAGAGAATGTGTGTAATCACTTAGCACAGAGCCCAGGTTGTAATACTCAGTATATGAGAGCTGTTGGTGTTGCTATTGTTATTCATCCCAGCTGTTGTTTCAAATTTAGAGGTACCTTTTAAAAAATATATTTTATCTTTGCTGTTTTCCTTCCACCTTTTTATTCTTTGTCCTTTCTTTTTAGTGCAGGGATAGGTAGGACGGGGTGTTTTATTGCTACATCCATTGGCTGTCGACAGTTGAAAGAGGAAGGAGTTGTGGATCCACTAAGCATTGTCTGCCAGCTTCGTGTAGACAGGTGAGTGTCTGTGGGATTGGGTCATAGAGATCAGCGCATCGTTACCTGTCACAACCTGCTCTGACCAGCCTGACTTTGCAAACATCACAGGCTCCAAAGTCCTAAATCTCTGTAGTGATTTGTGTAAAGTGCTTAAGAATATACATTATATTCAAAAGCCAACAAAGTAAGTGTTGTTTGCAATACTGACCATCAGGAGTCCAAAACCAGCCTGGCCGGGGTGGCTCGGTTGGTTGAGTGTCATCCTGTGCACTGAGAGGTTGCCGATTTGATTCCTGGTCATGGAATATACCTGGGTTTTGGGTTCAATCCACGTACATATGGAAGGCAACCAATTAATGTCTCTCTCTCACATCTCTCTCTCTCTCTCTCTCTCTCTCTCTCTCTCTCTCTCTCTCCTCTAAGCATGCCCTTGGAGAGAGAGAGGGAGAGAGAGAGAGAGAGAGAGAGAGAGAGAGAGAGAGAGAGAGAGAGAGAACAAGACCAAAAGCTTATGCTTAATCCTTCTTTGTCTCTGATGCAGGTTGTTTGTGGTGGTAACTCTTCCTTCTTAGTCTACAGCCCTATTCCTTACATACTCTGTATTTTCATTTGACTTAACTGAATCATCCACTTTTGACTCCAAAGTCCTCATCTTGATCCTTTAAAATGAGGTATATGTCATACTACCAAGAGCGCCCCCTTTTTTAATTGTGAAAAATACGCGTAAAATTTACCATCTGATAAATTTGGGGTGACATCTTAGTGGGTATAAGGTGAAACAGTCATTTTTATACATAGATCATTTGATCACTTTTGTGATGATCCCTGCTTATGTGTTGAAAAGAGAACAAAAAAGAACTTTTCTTCCTTTCACCCCAACAATGCCTACCTGGGTATGTGAATAGGTGAGCCAGTGATGGAGAAAGTGCGCAGGTGCTCCTTGAGAACAGACACAGACAGAAAGAAGGCTGTTGTACCAGCATATGAGCAGCCGACCTCGGCTCTGTACTTCAATATGCTGTAGTGGAAGAAGAGCTGCTCTGAAAGGCTGAAATACTGGGCTCTCTTCTTTCATTCATACAGCGAATACTGATTACTCACCTCCTGCCCAGGGCATTGTTCCAGATACTGCCAGTGCAGCATTGGATGGCATGAGTGAGGCTCTACTGTCCTAGAGTTTACATGCTAACAGAGAGAGAGGAGATCATAAACAAGCTAAGAAATAAACAGGATAATTTCAGACAAAAATAAAAGCTGAGAGGTAATAAAAAAGAGAGAGAGGGAGATTTTGCTCTGTGACCTAGAGTTTCCTAAAAGTAAAATTAGAGTCACCTTTTAAGATTCATTTGATAAATATCAAGCACCTACTAGGTCCTGAGATTTCGATGAGACAAAGATTTTTCTTAAAATTCAATGAAATAATATTCATAAAGCACTTAGAACAGTCTGGCACATGGTAAGCCTTAAGTACATGTAAACTGTGTTATTATTCTCTTCATTATTATTAAAATTATCAATAAAGTTTTTCCTGTCTCTAAAAATGAAACATTCAGATCCCCCTATTGGCTAAAGTTTTCCCTCTCTATTTCTATCTGTCCTTGACCCCTTTTAGATAATAATTTCTAAATCTTGTAAGTGTATCTGTCATCTATTTTTCTCTTAACTTTGGCTTATTGGAGGCTGCTCACTGTGGTGGTTATGATTCTAGGCTCTAGAGACAGGTTGCCTGGGTTTGCATCATGATTCCCACCATGTTCTGATTGTGTGGCCTTGGGCAAGTTAGAGGACTTCTCCATGCCTTGGTTTTCTCACGTGCAAAATAGAAGTAATAATACTATCTACTTTCTATTTTTGTTGAAGGATTAAGAGAGAATTTTCAAAGTGCCTTTCACACAGTAAGTGTGCAGCCAAGTTTAGCCACAGCTATTATCAGTATCTATAGCAAGAAACCTGAGCATGTATCTGTAAACAGGAACTAAGAATCTATATCCCACAGGGTTGCGGTGGCATTAAGATGGATTACACCTGTGAGGCACTTTGTAGAACACTTAGCCTATGTTTCCTTCCCTCTCTCTACCTTCCCCTCGTCCACCTTTCCATACCCCACATGTAACTGCTTCCAAAAATGCTTTCTTTTTTTTCCATTTTTATTGATTGATTTTAAAGAGAGAAATATCAATTTGTTGTTCCACTTATTTATGCAGACATTGCATAAATTGATTCTTGTATGTGCTCTGACCAGGCCAGAACCTGCAACTGAGCTACCCCACCAGGGCTCATGTTTTCCTTTTGTACCTGAGAAGATCAATTCCAATGATCTCTCCCTCTCCTCTTACAACCCTTCTCTTAGTCCCCCCAGCTCCCCTTGCCTTCCATCAGTACTGTTCACCCTGGCTCCAATAGAATCTGGTGGCTTCACGTCAGACTCTGGGACCTACCTTCACCCAGAAGAGGGGCCCTCATCAGAAAGTAAGGGGCAGCACCCCATCAGCTGGAGCTGCTCCCACAATGACCTTGATCTCTCCTGCTTTGTGCTTCTGTAAACAAGACTCCTGCTTGGGAACCAAAATCCCCCAGGTACTCTAGTTGATATCCCTGTGCCTTGCTCTCCTACTGGCTATTGCTAGAATTCCATGAACACCAGATCTAAACTGACTCTGAACCAAGTTGGCCTCCAACACCTGCTCTGACTCTGTTTGGAACAACATCCTAAAAAGCACTGGGCATGGTTTATGCATTTTTTGGCCCCCGTTACTCTTAATCTTGCCTATTCGCCCTCCCATCAACCACCTCCCCCAACTGCTTTTGTAGCCTGACCTCCACCTTGGTTTCCACTTCCTAGTCACAATTTGTCAAGCCTACCAAATTGTCCTCTAACTTTGAATGGAATCATAAATACATTTTTTTAAAATCCTATCACAATGCCTCCTCTATCTGCTCCTTCCTTCCTAAAGCAAATGGTCAGAAAACTTAGCCTTGGCCTTCCATCAGTACCAAGGTTTTCCCACAAGGCTTGTCCTTTCTCTTCTGATAGGATCTTCAAAACATAGCCAACTTCTCTGCTGATCTGAAGCCATGGACTCCCACCCCCCTGGATTTGAACTACTGCCAGTATGTGTCTCGAAATCATTCTGACTTATTCATCAACATCCCTTCTACATAAAATTCTTTCTGAGCAGCTGTTGTTTATCAAACAGATCCTCTCCTTTAAACTTTCCTTGAAAGCTTTTTCTTTTTCCTTCCTTCCTTCCTTCCTTCCTTCACAGGATCAGCATCCATTTTCCTTTGTTGTCCCTTCCGTCTGCAGTGCACTCCTGTAGTCACTGTGAAAAGGGATACAGAAAACCTTCCTCCTTTCCTTCACCCCATCCAACCTGCTGTTCCCCCATCCTTCTTGCTTCTTGCATTCAGCTTTTTCCCGTCATACCTCATTTTAAAAATATCCGTGTCTGGCTGACTGCTGCCACTGGCCATGTTCTTAACACATGACAGGAAAGGCAGAGATGGTCCCCGTTCTGCTCTTGCAGCTTTTCGACCTTTATCAGTTCTTCAAACCTCATCCCCACCCTAGACTCCGCAGTTGTCCGTCCGTGCCCTTAGCTCTGGATCTGCCTTCAGATGTTCCAGAAAGCACTCTTCATACTCAGAAGTGTATTTAATCTTTGCCTTTTTTCATGGTCTTCAAAGCACATCTCCTTTAACTCCCAAAGTGAACCCACCAGTAGGAAAATAGGTATTCTTTGGCTTCTTAAAGAAACAAAAAAAAAAAAACAACAAAAAAACGAGGAAAGAAAGAATTCATGGTATCAAATAACTTGCCCAAGGTCATGGTGCTTAGAAAATGGCAACATAGACTTCTTTGGAATTCAGGACTTCTGATTTCTGACTCAAAGTTATGACTGTTGTAGAGAAAGTAATCAGGCTTTTGGAATATGTTTATTGTAAAGCTGCTAGAAAAAACACATATCTCTTTGGTAATGCTTTGCCAGTTTTAAAAAATGCAATGACACCATAATTTTTAAAACAATGCAATGACACCATAATTTTTAAAACAATTTTTAATATGAATGAGAGCTGTTTCACAAATAGAGTGATGATATCAGCAGTTGCTGTAAAAGTATAATTTTTTTATCTTTTCATATGGACATTCATATGTCTTCTTTCTTTCCCTGCTTCCAATATTTATTTATTTATTTATTTATTTATTTATTTATTAATTTCAGGTGTACAGCATATAGTGATTAGACGTTTATATAGCTTACAAAGTGATCCCCCAGTAGGTTTAGTACCCACCTGACATCATGCATAGTTATTACAATATTATTGACTATATGCCTTATGTTGTAATTTACATCCCCATGACTATTTTGTAACTACCAATTTGTGCTTAATACTCTGGTTTCTCTTCTGAACATATAAATCTTTCATCTTAAGAGTATAATTTGAGGGATATAGGAAAGTTGCCTCATCTCAAAATATCTACATAGGGAGGATGCCAAAAATACCTGTGTAAGGTCAACATCTATATTACTGCTAATTAGAGAGCCAATCCTTGGCTAAAAGGATCACTGCTCTTTAAAGTCCACTTAACCTAGAGATGGGAGTTGAGGGTGTCACTTTATACCTTCTCAGCTATTAACATTTTAATGTAAACGAAATAATCTATTCTTTCCAGTACAACAGCTAGAGAGAGTATAGCTGCCTGCATTGTCAACACATTCAGAACATGGGTTTCCGTGAAGGAGAATTGAAGAGAAGTCTCCAGAAGCTGGGTGTACCCGAGGCCCTGCAGTCGAGGAGACTGCAGACAACACCTGGTCACTGGGGGGGGGGGGGGCACAGGAAGGGAGCAGAAGAGCTCTAGCAAGGGACACCTTGCAAAGAGCAGCTACCTCATTTGGGAGACCCAGTACCATAAAAAGTATTAAATATTTTTAGACGGTGACAGCAGAGCATTAACCTACCTGCAGGGTCCTTCTCAGCACAGGGGGTGGAGCCTATGTGAGGGCACAGGTCTCAAGCCCATGAAGCCAGGCCCACCTCGGGGTGTTTTTAGGTCGGGTGTTTGCGGATGGGCCTGAATCCTGTGTCCGGTGTCCTGCAGAACAGACACCCAAGGGCTTTGCTCTGAGTGCTGCCCCTGCATCCGGTGTTTGTTCATTCATTCAGACATTTACTGAACACCTCCTACTGAATGTACATTGGGCACCCAGGTGTAGGAAGATAGATTCCTTAACAGACTCTGTGTTTCTCAGAGCCACAGTTTCATTATCCATTAAATGATGAGAGCCTGCTACGTGCCAAACGCTCTTAGACTGTATTCAGGGAAAAAAATTCTCAATTAAGTTAGAGAAAAAGCTATATACTATATTTCTTAGAACCCTCTCCACTTGGAGATTTACAAAAAGTATTGATGCATTAAAGGATCTGAAAAGTTCCCCAACCTGGACACCCATGGAACTTCCTTTTAAGCATTCTTCCACATTGGCCCCCTTTCCTCAAAGACTGCCTAAATGGAGAGAAAGAAGTTGTAAAATAATGAATACAAACTGTTCTTTCGGAAGCCCCGTGGTGCAGAGAAGACTGGAGATGGCATAGGGATGTGAGCCTGGGTGGGACCATCCAAAAGGGGAAAGGAAAGGGTGGGACTGGCTGATTGGAAGCATCCAGCTTCCAATGTAACAAGGCAGACAAATGACAGAGAGCTGATACTTCTTACTCTGCAGTGTACCAGCCTTTTCCTGTCCTCTCAGACCCTCTTTAACAATGACCTCTGGTCCAAGAGGTCCAGGCTGCATACTGTCCAGCGTTTTTTACAATCTGCCCCCACCACGTATAGCTGCCTCCACGGAGAAGCCCAGGACATGGCTAACAGCAGAGAAAAGGACAAGGCAGTGACTTCGATACTTAACATGGGGCTTGTTTCATGACCAAGTCCAGAGTTTGAGCATTCAGAAGAATCAAAATCCTGACGCCACCCCCCAACCCCCCAACCCCCCAACCCCCCATAAAAAAAATGACAGTGCCTGATTATTGTGATCCAACATGACAAAAACAGGCGATTTGTATCCAGATCATAAATCCGCATTTTAGAATTCAAATGGTTTAGAGATGAGTCTGTTATGTTAAATGGATATTTCCAGTGTAACAACAATGACAAAGCCATTTGGTAGATTCCTCATTCTCTGGCACGACATTATTTTTATTGGCTTTAAAGCAACTTCTATTAATAGATGCTACAGTTCTCACTGCAGATTCACGAGTCTGTGATTCTCCTTTTAATAATACTTTTGAGCATATTTTGGACTAAAATAGGATCTCTTTTTTCCCAAGTAGAAGGTCAAACTCAGTGCAAGGCACCCACAAGGGTTTTATTTAGAGGTACATCGATGGATTAGTCCATTAATTCTTATAACATTTGTTCATTAAATAGTGAAGTGGGCAACAGTCATTTGGGACTGAGCGCTGCTAGTGGGACTCGTAAGCAGGCAGCCACTACAGCATGAGGTGGACCAGATGTCAAGGAGCCCAGTGCTGATCCTGGCTCTGCCCCTAATTTCCTGTGTGACCACTTGTTCATTCTAGGCCTCTAGGTCCTATTTGTAAAAAGAGAGGTGGGACATATCAGTGGTCCCTTAGTCTTCTGGTATGAGGAGACCTTTTATAAAAGTAAAATAGCCCTAACCGGTTTGGCTCAGTGGATGGAGCGTCGGCCTGCCGACTGAAAGGTCCCGGGTTCGATTCCAGTCAAGGGCATGTACCTTGGTTGTGGGCACATTCCCAGTGGGAGGTGTGCAGGAAGCAGCTGATCGATGTTTCTCTCTCATCGATGTTTCTAACTCTCTATCCCTCTCTCTTCCTCTCTGTAAAAAATCAATAAAATATGTTTTTTTTTAAAAGTAAAATATTTCCTGGACTTCAACCTGACAGTTGAATTTTGAAATCCATAATGCTTATAAATTAATTTTCATTCTAAGACTCACAGCGATTAGTGATGCATATGTATGCATGTTTACTTGGCCATCTGATGATGCTGAGAGAACAAGTGGATTCAAAGACCCCTCCAATAAGATGCCTTTTCTATCCTGGGATTCAGTGATGGGGAAGTGATTGGCTGGCTCCCCAAAACTTCTCTCAGCTATTGCATTCTTTGAGTCTATGAGCCTTTGTTTTTGTAGAGAACAATGGAATTGCAATAACAGACAGTCATAACATTTGCCAAACATCTACTAGGAAAGAGATGGTTTAAAAAAATCTGGCCTTAAGAACATTCTACAAATCTTCATGTCAGGAGGAATCCAAGACCTAAAAAGAATGAATAATATATCCAAAATCACATAACAAATTTTGACCTTTTTTTAAGAATCTGAATTGAACTTCCAATTTTGCTCAAATGAAATTGGCTAAATTTAGGATATTTTTTTTTCCAAAAGGCTATTGTTTTCTGGGGTGGGAAACCTAAGTGGGTTAAGCACAAGTTTAAGAGAAAGAGGAAGTTCACATTCTAATCCTGCTTTTGACGGTGACCCTGAACTAATCCTATAATAAAACCCTAATATGCAAATCGACCAAACAGCGGAATGACCCGTCACTATGACATGCACTGACCACCAGGGGGCAGACGCTCAATGCAGTAGCTGCTCCCTGGTGGTCAGTGTGCTCCCACAGGGGGAGTGCGGGGAGCGCAGCTCAGCCGGGAGCACAGCTCAGCGGCGGTGGCGGGAGCCTCTCCCACCTAGCGGCACTAAGCCGGCAGGCAGACATCCCCTGAGGGGTCCTGGACTGCAAGAGGGCGCAGGCTGGGCTGAGGGTCACTCCCCCCCCGCCCCCCAGTGCATGAATGTCGTGCACCGGGCCTCTAGTTGCTATATAAACCAGGAAAATTGTTTATCTCAAATAATTTCAGTTTAGATTACTTATTATTAAAATCTGGAAATAAGTACTATGACTTTCTTTTTTCTGTAAAAAGGGATAGTTTGCTCAATCATGTTTTCCTGTTGCCGTACATATATAAGTCAACAATTTTCAAAAATGATGGTAAAAAGAAAGGACCCAGTACATTAGTACTAAATTGGATACATTGTAATCATGGTTTATGACTTAGAAAGCCTTTCCATATCCTGCTTAAATCTTCTCATCTTAAGTAGTACTAAATTAGTTGTGACCTTAGCACCTAATTAAGAATTCCAGTTGCTTCCATGGTGTCTAGCTCCTGCGACAAGACATTCATTTAGGCTTGTGCATGCCAGCATTTCACAGAAGTGACAGGAGGTCATTTACACATTGAGCATGAGAGATGCACCTGTCCCTTTTAAAGGTAATAGTAATGATTGATAATAATAAGATGGCCTAGGAAACTCAGAAAATGCTCACATGCACATCCATGTTACAGGAGAATGACTAAAGAGCAATAGCGTGACCATCAGAAGGCAGGAAGGGAAGGACCATATTCCATTGCAGGTTGACGTCTTCAACTTTTTTCGTCATCCTATTTCTTTTAATCCTATTTGGCACCTCTAGACACTGGAAGAACTTGAGAACAGAATTTTGGAAGTGAGACACAGAAAATAATATGCGATCCCAAGGCCTTTTTCTTTTCTCTCCCCCACCCCCACCCAAAACAGGAAACAGTCTGTCTTACCCTCCCATTTAAGAGTCAGCGGCAAGATCTGCAGTTGTCTTTGCACATCCTTACCTTGGAGGCCCGAAGTTGGAATGACATCCAGAGACCTTACTTGTAGCTTCCCAGACAGGATAGAAAAATGCTTCCAGTGTGCGTCATATCATTGTTTACATGTTTTGATTAATCACTGTAGTTTGGTGGTTTTGTCTTTTTTTAACTACAATTATCTAAGAGGAGGAATATATGTGCCATCAGCTTCCTACACTGATGTGTCCCAAAAATATTCTCTGATTCCAAAACTTGTTTAAAATAATTTTAAAGCGCAAATTTCCACCTGTTGGTATAGTTTTATCAACCTAGCTTTTACATTTATCCATATCCCTCTGAGTTCCCAGCTAATCACAGAGATCCCTTAATTTGTGAATTTTGAAGATCTCATTTGAAGAACAGGAATTAAACATTTTGATTTACTTATTTTTAAGGACAATGAAAGCCCTAGAGATCGGTATGGATTTACTTGACATCACAGTTCCTGAGACCATAACAAGAAGTCCTCTGGTAAAACAGATTATGCCAACTGACTCTCTCTCTCAAGTGGTTGCCAAGACAACCTTTTCCTTCTTCTCGGCTAGGAGTTAATTGACTGTTAACCTGGGTGTTCAGAAGAAAATTGGCTAATTTTCAAGGGGGTGGAAATGGAACTCAAGATATACTAATCCACTGAATTTCCATTGAATTGTCACTTGATGTGTGTTGGCTTTTATGCCCTACAAATACTTTGGACCACAGCCATTCCAGAGAAAGTGTTTATGTTTAAAATTCTAGGTCAGAATCAGTCAAAACATTTATGTGTAAGTTCTCCCTCCTTGCCATGCCATGACTTGGGGAAAGCTTGGTCCGAGGTACCCCGAGTTACAGCAGCAGACATTAGCCTTGCTTGACTCCTGCCCGAGCTCTCAGAGATTTTACCCAAGAGGCACATTAACATCCACACTTTTTGTTCTAAATTTACTGTACCAAACTTTACCGAAGGAATTCCAGATTTGAAAATAATAAAAAGCCAAGGAGCGTTGAGTCCCATTGTTAGCCCAGAAGTGAGTCACCGCTGCAGAATTTCTTCTGTCTACTGATTAGACCGGATGCGTGCTGGGTGGTACGGCAGGAAAGGCTGCTGCTCTCTGTATGTGTGAGTTAATAGTCACAAAAGGTCACAATTTTAACATGTTAAAAACCAAATCTCCCTCCTGAGCATCTGGAGGGGTTTTGGTTTTTCTTTTGTGTGTGTGGATGTGTGTGTGTGTGTTTCCCCAAAGCATTCTCCTAGGAGCAAAGGGAAAAAACTAGATATTTTTCCTCTTCTAACCTGAGTTTACCCCCAGCTGACACAGCTACGTGCTTCTCCGCATGCAGACTGAGACGACGCTGATTTTCAGGGTTGTTGAGGTGAATGTGGTGTGAGATAGCTGCCATTTCTGGAGGAGCAGTGGCCCTGGGTCCTCTCTGGCCTGGCCAAACATAGTGTTCTTATTCTGTGGCCACAGAGCCACCAGGTCACTTAGCCGCACCACTTTTGCAATAAATGGAATGACTTTCTTTCATGTGGAATGGGGCATAATTAGGGCGAACAAATAATTTATCATCCGAACCAAGCCACTTCTGAGAAGGAAAGGTGGCCCTATTAATAATTACACAGGTCAGCAGGAGTGAGCCAGAACGGTGCCAGACAAACCAGAGGTATCATCACCCTGGGCATAGGGCGAGCTAAGCGTTTACCAAAAGGATAAGAAAAAGAATATGCAGCATTGATTTGGTACTCACTGAAGGACAACCACCGCGCTTAGCATTTTATGGAGTACCTCCTTTAACCCTTGCCAAACTTGAAACCTTACTAGGTAAATAATTGCTATTTGCCAGGTCAATGGTTTTCAAAATGTTTTTGTGAACAATGAATGGGAAGACACAATCTCCCACAAAACACCACTATGGAAAGCCAATAAAAAGCTGAACTGCCCTGGTCACAGCTGGCATCGGGAGCGAGTTCTAAAGACACAACCTCCTCCTCCACCAGCCTCGGCCCCTCAGGCACCGCTGCAGAACCCTGGGTTCCTGGGATTTCTGGGATAGCCTGCAGCTAGACATCGATATGCTCTGACTCATTGAATCCTCACAATCTGATGAGCTTTATTATTAATGTCACCTTATAAGTGAAGAAACCCCAGCCGGGAAGGAGTAAATGATGTATCCAAAATTGTAAAGCTAGTAGGTTCAAAGGCAAGGATTCACACTTGAATCTGTCAGACTCTAAACCTACTTCTTTCCACATCACCTGCCTCCACCATAGCAGACATCATGGTTAATATTTAGACACATGTTTGGCTCTTTCCGCCTAGGCTTGCCTGACTTAGACGGTATTGTGTCCTCTGCTAGGCGTGTTCTCAGCTCTCCGAGGCCATCAGAGGCCTCATCCCAGGGCCTTGCAGCCAGTTCTGTTGGACCAAATAGCACCAAAGAGTAACAGTGAAAATAGCTAGCAATGTGGTGTCTTTATGTGCTCAGCTGTGTGCTAAACACTTTATGTGGATTCTCCCATTTATGTCTCACAGCAGTGCTGTGAGGTAGGCACTATTATTTTAGTACCTCATCATTTTGAAGATGAGAAAACTGCAAAGATTACAAAATAAGGCAAAGCAGCTCGTAAGTGGTAGAGACAGGATTTGTCTTGACTACAGTGTGTGGTGGTGTCTTTTTCCTCTTAATGTCCCCTACTGGTAATGAACCTGACACCTTAGCATCCCAAACCCAAACCTTTCCAAACTCACGACCATGCTCATAGTGAACTGGGTCCGTTTCCCCTGTTTTTACATGACCTTACTCTTTTTTGATAAACTAACTCCTGCTGGGCAGTAGGTATTGTAGCTTAATGTATTTTACCTCCCGGAGAAACAGATTTGTGTTTCAAGAGGAATCTCCAAAGAGGGACCGTCTTTACCCACAATGTATTGAGTAATGGTGGTGACATCAGGCACTACCCAAATGATGATGGTCTAGCTATTTTGGGCCCCATAAGCCTTCTTCACTGAAGCATCATTTTGAACAACAGGGATGTATGTTAAACTTGGTTAACCTTGGTTGAGTTTAAACCATGATCTATTGGAAGTCAAGGATTATTTTAATGCCTGATCTTTAAAAGGGAGTTAGAAGATGCCTTTTAGAGTTCATTTAAAAAACACACACACACACACACACACACACTCACGAGCATTCTTGCTTCTTACCTTTGTGGACCAGCTTGCGTTAGGAATTTTACACCACTAATAAAGATCCAGACTTCAGCAAGTCCATGGAGCCTTGTCTGAACCTATGGGCCAAGTCAGAACCTTTCTGGAAGATAAATTATTTCAGGGCTCTCCTGAGAGTTTCATAATTAATCTAGCACTATTTTCCATAAATATGTTTTGTACACAGGCACTATATTAGGTTCTTGGGTATATTTTTGACTATTGTCACCCTATAAAAAGACTGTATTTATCTCATAATGAGTAACGTCCCCCAGATAATCTCAGATTTTAAGTTCTTATAAAGGTCCACAGAGTGTTCTGTATACCAATATATTCAATTAGTTATTCCATATTTTCAAAGATGATAGTGATGAGTTCCTGAATTTGAATCAGTCTCCAGTGAATGTATGGTGTGAAGCCCTTTGCCCTCTTTCAGCTGGGAGTTTATCTGTTGTCATGTGACATGAAAATGGCATGGCCTATGTAACCTGGGTGTCCTACTTCTTTATAAATGATAAATGAACATGCTTGTTAAATATCTGGAAGACACAAAGCTGGGAATGGTAAATGGAAGCCTAATGAACTGAATGAATAGTGATGATGTCAGTAAATAAGAACACTGTGCTAACACCAACATGTTGAACTTAATAGGAATAAATAGAAAGTCCTACATTTAATTTTTAAAATTCAATAATGTAGGTTCAGGGTAGGAGAGAGCTCTAATTTTCATATTAAAAAAACCCAACCTGCATACTTTTTCATTAACCTAACGCTCCACGTGCTGAGTACTGGCCACCAGGTGGACACGGTGGGATCTGACCACCAGATGCATCTGCAAATGTAAGTTAATTGGCCGATAATGTGCAACTCAAGGGAGAAAATGTTCCCACTGACTTGATCTCATTGGGAATAGACACAACACTCTAAGAAGGTCATAGTTGATAAAACAGCCTATAGAAGAGGGAGACTAGACTGGTGAGTGACAGGGAAACCAGGCTGGATGGAAATATTGAATGACCACAGGATGTTTAGTCTAGAGAAGAAAAGAGTATGGGACTTTGATGGTTGTTTTCTAGCATTTAGGGAGCTATTGTGTGACTACAGGAGGAGCCTTAAGCCTTTTTTGGGTTATTTTGGTTCATCCAATGGGGTGACAGTTAGAAAGGGGTGGATTCATTTTGATGTCTTCATGTTTTCCTGCCAACTTTGAGGAAGGCTGCCCCTGAGGAGCCTCACCCCACAAGGATTCCAGCAGAAACGGGCTGACCATCTGCCACGGAGACTGCTCTCTCTGCAAGGCTAGCTTGTGTGGGCGATTGACATGAGTGATCTCTGAGGATCTCTTCGATGTTAATTCTTCCATTTTTATTTTTCAAGTTAAGGGGGAAGTAACTTAAATTTTCATGTACCTTCCTTAAGCCTTCAGACACCCAAGGATTTTGCTAGCCTACTACCAAGTCCACTTCCTCATCTTCCCCACCTTCACTGGCTGAGACAACCTTGACTTAGTTAACAGAACGTCATAGAAAATACACTCCGAATGTCAAAATACACTGCTGACCCATTTGTAATAGTTATGAAGACCTAGACTGTGTCTCATTCATTCACCAGTTGGACATGTAAATACCAGTGATCATCAGAACAGACAGGAAGGAGGAAAGCTTGCCTCAATTGAGCTGAATAGAGAGAGGAAATTCACAAGACCAGAGCCCATGAGATCCATTAGCACATTCAAGGCTCCATACATCTGCAGTTCAAGGGGGAGGAGTAATGGTGCCCTGAGCTGTGTGAGTGCTGGAGGGAGGGAGGCAGGTACCTCTCAGTCCCTGCAGCTGCCCTAAAATTTACTGTGGCTGTATCGCTCGAGTTTCCCTGTCAATCTTCCAGACACCTGCTGTGTTCTAGGTGTGCCCAGAGGTCACCATCCAGCTAAGAGGAAGATTTACCACGGCCTCAGCTGCCCATTTCTGTTGCCAACTTATGACCAAGGAACACTTGGCCAGAAAGTTGCCTTCAGTACAACAAAATGTACCGTTCTAGGGGGAAAGACTGATGAAACACTTCTGCCAAAAGTGGATGTCACCAGAGACTGCGTATTTACCTCTTTATCTCTTACCAAATATATCACTTTGGCATCATGTAGATCTGTTTAGTTTAGAAGGGTGAGTCTTACTATCTGAATTTCTTGTATGCTTACATGTATAGAGGTTGACAAGTAAACATAGATACAAGCCCAGTTTTAGTTATTACCATTAACCAAAAATCATGTTACAGTGAGGCAACATACCTTTTTTTTAAGTTGAAGTGCTTACATGATCTTATATAATAAAAGGCTAATATGCAAATTGGCCAAACGGTGGAACGACCAGTCGCTATGATGTGCACTGACCACCCAGGGGCAGATGCTCAATGTAGGAGCTTCCCCCTGGTGGTCATGTGCTCCCACAGGGGGAGCACTGCCCAGCCAGAAGCCCTGAGCCAGGCTCATGGCTGGCGAGTGGCAGTGGTGGTGCTGGGAACCTCTCCCACCTCCGTTGCATTGCTAAGGATGTCCGACTGCCAAGGAGACCAGGCCTAAGCCATCAGTCAGACATACCCCGAGGGCTCCTGGACTGTGAGAGGGCACAGGCTGGGCTGAGGGACACCCCACTCCCCCTGGAGTGCATGAATTTCATGTACTGGGCCTCTAGTCTAAAAATAATTATTTAGAATGGTAACAACAGCTAAAACATAATTTCAAAATTAATTGTATGATTTCAGAGTTAGGGAAACTTTATAGAACTAAAAATAGTTACTAACTGTGATGCAGTTATTCAGTAAGCAGGAAAAATAAGTAGGATTTTATATTACTATCTGGTAGCTCTGCCAAGTATAAGAACCTTTTATTATTATAGAGAGCAAAATATGAGATAGTTGTTTTATATATAAAAGTATAATGAGAAACATCATTATTTCTCACAAAGGCTGCTACCTTCTACTAATCCAATAACAACGGGTGTGCTGAGTAACTAGTGATGATAATGTTGATAACAGAGGGGGAAAAGCAAGAACCAATCCCCTTTTCCAACTCAGTTAAAGGCTCACCCACTATTGTATTTAGACATCAGTATGCTCCACCCAGAGGCTGAGGTTGTTTCCATATAACACACTCAGACCATTTCAAGGTAGTTGTTCTTTGTAGTTGTAGAAGGAGGAACATTTCATAGTTGAGTTTTGTTTAGTAAACCAACTTTCATCAATTTTAATCCAAGTGTATGAACCATTTTAACATGAGATGAATGACAAGACACCTGAGAAGTAATACTAACATTCCAGATGTTCATTTCACTCACTCATTGAAATAATTGAACCTTCACAAGAACCCTATGGAATAGGTGCTATAGTTATCCCACTTTAAAAAGAAGGAAACCAACGCACAACAGGTTTTAAGAAACTTGTTCGTGATCCCACAACTAAGAACTGGCAGAGGAGAGATTTGAACTCAGACAGCCTGGCTGGTTTCCAAGTCCAAGTACTTAACCAAAAGGATGCACTGTCTCCCCAGTAATGGTAGGTCGGTGAAAGTAATCAAGTGTCTAGTGTGTACCAGGCGCTGTGTTAATCCCTTTGTATATGTTAGCATATTAAGTTCACCAGTTGGGTCATTCGGAAACAGGTAAGAGGGATAACAAAAGATTCACCAAGTCTCCTGTTGATTGGCGTAACACCCTAGCTTGGATGTGGTTTCTGTTACTTAAGATTGCAGGATGTTAGCAGTAAGAAATTACTGTATTATCTTTTCCTTGCAGAGGCGGAATGGTCCAAACCAGTGAGCAGTATGAATTCGTGCATCATGCTCTGTGCCTGTACGAGAGCAGACTTTCGGCAGAAACTGTCCAGTGATTCTCTGAAGATGTACCAGGCCATCAATCTCTAGGGGTGACTAATCAATTACCCACTTGACGCTTCTAGAAGAAGCTTCCTGCAATGAAAGAGAAGCCCTGAAGTCAAGCTGTGGCATGGACAGTGGAAGATGGCAACACAAGAAAGATTGCCAGCCCCTTGTGTATGTGAATGCATTTGTGAGCAGCTCCTAAGTTATTCTGAAGGTCCTATGCTGATGGAGGAATGATAGACTTCTCCCACAGCTAAGCAGGATTTTGTTTTGTCTGTATTGATTATCTGCCACCCGGAATGTGTGTATGAAACACCCAGTGATACATGTCATCAGATGATGACTGGAAGAGCTGCTGAAGAAATAATTATTGTGTGTTTAGATGCTTTAATGTTTGCAAAATCTGTCTTGTGAATGGACTGTCAGCTGTTAAACTGTTCCTTTTTTAAGTGCTATTATCTTTCTCAGTTACCAGAATCTTGCCGCTAAAAGTTGCAAGTGATTGATAAAGGATTTTTAACAAATGAGTCCTTGTTTTTGAAAAAGAATCAAAAGCAGTAACTATTTTATATGGAAATGTGTCTTGATAATATTACCTACTAAATGTGTATTTATCAGTACCTCCTATCAATCAATTACAGAGCACAATGATTGTCGGGTATCTATGTATTTATTCTCTATTATTGGGCATAGAGGTGGTTGCTTCTCCAGAACTCTATTCACTGTATTTCTACATTGTGAGTCACTTTACTGTAAAAGGGAAAAACAAATTTGTAGCAACTCTGACGTATCAAGAACTTTAGATACTTGTCTCTCTTTTACTAAGAGTTTTTGAGTATGCTATCTACCTGGAGTCTCTTGCCCGATAAAAGGCAGTTGCTTTGGGCATGACCACCTGTCACTTTTCCAGAGGTTCTTCTAAAGGCTGCTGCCATGGATATCCTTTCAGAAAGGTTTTAATCCTCAAGAGACAAATAAAGCTAAAAACAACAACACAAAAACTACACTCAGCAAACACTAGATGTTCTGCTCAAATATGAATTTCTAATGCAGCTATGTTGACTTTGTTTCATACTGCCAATAAACTACTCTTAATACTAAATGTTGAGTTAAGCAGGTACTTTTTTCCTCTTCGGAGAGCGGCTGTTATCTTTTGGGGGGAGTCTGCAGTAAATGATGTGAAGGGTTTAATTTTAGTCTCTGCCTCTCCCCAGAAGAGATGACTATCTCAACTGTAATACCCATTGTCATCACTTGAGGGATAATGACCTTGAAGTGCCATCATTATGTGGTTTTCCTTGATAAACTCCCAGCACATCATTATAGGAGCAGTACATGTTTATGTCTTTCCAGCACTTGTCCTAGACCCTCAGAAATCACATGGTGTGGGTTTATTCAGCAGAAACCCATCACCTGAAGAGATGTAATGTTGGGGGAGCATTTAATTATCTGAGATTACAATTCTTTTCTTCCCTCATGAGGTTAAGAGGTGCCAAAGGGATGGATTGGGGAGAAAACTTTGGAGTTTTATTCCACTCCTGGAGGCTGAAATTTTTTTTCTACATAAAAAAAGAGAGGTAATCATAATCCCTTCTTTCTAAGGAAACAGACAAAAGGACACTGGTGTAAAACTTCCCCAAACAATTCAATAGGAGGAAGTGCTCGTCACTGACTTTCCCCCCCATGAAGGCACATTTCCTTCCCTGGTCTTTGCTTCTCTTATCTGGGAGAATTTTTCCCCCCAAAGCGAAGCATGAGCAGTTGTTTAGTGGAAAATGGAGGCTGAATTTTACATGGCGCTTCTTACCTGCTTGATCTTCTGGAACCCAGGTGAGTGGGCCTGCCTCAGGGTCCTGACCCGTTTCTCTGGCAGCTGGCAGACGAGATTCTGTCCTTTGAAAAGTGCCTGAAATGAAGCGGAAATGGAGCCAGGTCTCCATGGCAGTTTAGCCGAAGATGAGGAGGAGGGGGGATAAAAGGAGCCAGGTCTGCCCACACTGTTGAAATTTCTCTCCAAACGAAAAGAAAAGGCCTCCTCACGGCCTGCAAATACCTCAGGCAGCTCCTGAAATGGCACCTTCACAGCAGAGAGGAGTCCTGAGGAGATATTTTTATTATATAACAAACAGTCTGGGCCATTCTCCATGCTTTTGTCCAATTAGGTTATGATTTTGTGTTGTTTTGTGTGTGAGTTAAAGAAAGAAAATGTAAGCAATATAATTGAAGGGGATGAAGAAGTGTGGTGTGTTTAATTTGGAAGTTGCTATTTGGCAGGAAGGTCTGAATATTTTCATGGGAGCGCTGGGCAAATGAAGTGTAAGCAATTAAAAATGGTTTCTGAGCCCAAATGTCTCACTTTTTAATACTGACGTTTAACAGCTAGGTATTTAATTTCTTATATTAAGAAATGCTGATAGTTTAATATGTTGATATTAAAGGGAAAAATTGCAGATATTGTTACAAAATAGAGAAATGATTCTAAGACTATACGAAATTTAGTTTGTGACAATCAATTCTTTCATTGGTTACTGTTCGCTAGGAAGGTGTGCTTAGAAGGATGTGAAAATTTCTTTTATTCTGGGGTAAATGCATCCAATTTTTAAATTTTTATTGAAACTGTGTAATTTATATACAAATATTTATTGCAATAATAAGTTAGGATTGCAAAAAAAGGGTGCCCTCTAAAGTTGGGGGTCGAGGTGGGGTGGAAAGAATAAAATGTTTAAAAGGGAACTGAGCTTTTCACAATTTCAGCATATTTAATTGGACTAAAACCTCACACCATCGTCTTTGAATAGTTTTGTTTCTTTTCTAAGCTTCCTGTCAGTATTTCAATGGGCGGGGTGGGAGGGGGGGGCAGGATTCTTCCCTAAGCCATGTGAAAGTAAAAGAAAGGGAGGTAAGGGTGACATTTTGACACTGTCAGCCTTGTGGTTTTAAGTTCCATGTGTTGAGTCTGGGAATATTCACTTGAAATGATTGCAATAGCAAAAGATAAGTGAGCCTCCCATTTTCACTGGGCTGATGTGTGGGCGGGTTGCTTTGTTTTCTGATGGGCCTTGTGATCTGTTACCTGGTGCTAGATGAGCTTTTCATCTTCCAGAGGGGTTTCAGATCGTCCATGTCCAGAAACAACAGTGCCTTTTCGAAAATAAGATCGTGTCCATGGGCTCGTGCAATGGGACTGAGCAGAACCAGCAGTGGATGTGGACTGAGGACGCAAAGCTCCTTCACCTGAAGTCTGCACTGTGCCTGGGCATCTCCAACTCCTCTGGTGGCCCTTCCCGATCAGCCATCTTTGTCCACTGCTCCCAGGCCCCCCGATGGACTTGCTATGAGAAGACAGGGTTCCTTGAGGTAAAAAATGCCTCTCTCTTTCTCAAGAAACAAGGCACCAAGGCAGTGGTCAAAAAGGGCAGGAAATACCTCCATAGCTGGATGAAAAGAGATGTCAACAAGGAGGGAAAACCAGTCAATGAAAGCCTCTGCTTAAAAAAAGGTGAGCTATTCCTTTCAGAATCAATGCTGAAAGTTCTGCTAACTGTCCTATTTTGTCACATTCAAGGGAAGTCTACGTGCCCCAACACAATTGCTATGGAAGATTCATAAGCTAATGGAAATGGATCATGTGGTGCCCACCAACGTGGAAAACTTCTTTATCCTCATTAAAATAAACCCAACTCTCTTTCTCTCTCTCTCTCTCTCTCTCTCTCTCTCTCCCACCCCCCTCTCCCTTCTTTTATTTCTTCTTTTATTAATTCAACAAATATTTCTTGAGTTTCTATTTCTTGAGTTTCTTTTTTGTGCCAGACACTAGGCACTCTAGTTAAGCACTCTAGGCATAGACAAGCATACATGTGTAATGTAAAGCCAATGATCAGGAAATTAAAAATTTTGCTGATGTAGATACTTCTGTTCTTTGTTTATGAAGAACTATTAGAACACCAAAATGGTGCTTGAGAAGACTGGAAAGATAACAAATTGTGCTTGTGCTTGCTACCTTATAATTGTGCTAAAGCAAGTGTTATACCTATATACATTCAAAATAGTTGTGGGTGTGGTTTTTGTTTTTTTGTGCCACAATTGTGCAAATTTTAACTCTGGTTTTTTTAGAAGTCCACCCCCCTCCCAACATACATTACCAGGTATGTTTATTCAGTGGTTAACTGTAAATGGTTGATTCTATCCACTTTACTCTTGAAGTCCATCATTGGACATGTTTTGTATGAACGTCAAAGGAGGTGGTTTTTCCATGAATTACCTTCCATCTTGAATTCTCCACTGAATCTGTATGTACTTTTTGGCATCTAAATAAACGCAGTGGGCTCTTTTATGATAGAAGTTGAGTGTTGTAGTCCCTATTCTTATAAAACTTGTGACTATGAGAATAAAATAAAAATATAAAAATCAGTTAGAAAAGTCAACTTTATCAGAGAATACGAAGCTGCATAGTATTCCATTGTGTAGATGTACCACAATTTCCTACTGCTCTACTGATGGGCACTTGGGCTGTTTCCAGATCTCAGCTATTGTAAACAACACTGCTATGAACACAGGAGTGCATATATTCTCTCTGATGGGTGTTTCTGGCTTCTTAGGATATAACCCGAGAAGTGAGATCACTGGGTCAAATGGCAGTTACATTTTTTTTTTTTTTTTTACATTTTTAATCTTTTGAGGAAACTCCACACTGTTTTCCATAGTGGTCGTACCAGTCTTACTAGGGTTCCCTTTTCTTTACATCCTCGCCAGCACTTGTTGTTTGTTGATTTATTGATGATAGCCATTCTCCAAGGTATGAGGAGTTACCTCATTGTTGTTTTAATTTGCATCTCTCTGATAATTAGTGACACTGAGCATTTTTTTATATGTCTCTTGGTCATCTGTATGTCCTCTTTGGAGAAGTGTCTATTCAGGTCCTCTGCCCATTTTTTTAATTGGGTTGTTTGTCTTCCTTTTGTTGAGTTGTATGAGTACTTTATGTATTTTGGAAATTAACCCTTTATCAGATATATCATTGGCAAATATGTTCTCCCATACAGTGGGTTCCCTTTTCATTTTGATCCTGGTTTCTTTTGCTGTGCAGAAGCTTTTTATTCTCACATAGCAGAATTTTCACTGATACAACTCCTAGGGCAAGAGAAACAAAGGAAAAAATAAACAAGTGGAGCTAAACCAAATGCCTTTTTTAAAAAAAGTTGATAAGTAAATATTATAATCTAAAGTACAAATATGAATGTTGTTCATCCATAAGATGTGAACTATTTTATTAAATTCTTCAGTAAAGGACACTTTCTGAAATTTTAATTATTCCTTTTACTATTTCCAAGAGTTATTTAGGCTATTATAATCTCCTTCCCTTTCACTTCACCTTTATTCTAGCCCAATCTTGTTTAATATGTTTAATTTAGTTATATAAATATATATACATATAAACATAAAGCATTCTTTGTCTAAGTCATCATCTGTTTTGTTTATCTCTTTTCCATATTATTTTCCCACTTTTAAAAGGCACATTATATTTGGCATCTTCCTAGAGATAGAAAGTAACAACATAGTTAAAAATTCCTACCACCAAAATGAGTTTTATTCAAGTTATTATGTTTTCAACATGCTTGAAAATTAAAGGAGAGAAACGAAATTAAAGGAGGGAAACTAACAAATTGTGTATTGTCTTTATAATAATTATACAAAATTCCATTTCTATTATTGATTATATTTGAGCCAATCACTGATTTTTTAAAATATATTCAAAATCTGATCTTAATATGGTGCAGTGATTGCAAATCACCTTATAGGTAAGCTATTTGCAACATAAACGCAAAACTTTTTAGACTGGACAAGGATAATTCACCTTTTCTGGAATCATGTTCTAAGAGGAATTGTGTATAATGTGAAAACAATGTAGCAGCAATGGTACAATAAAGCTTTTTAAAAATAGCTTCAACATATTGTTCCATTGTGTGACAACTTTTCCTTGCATTTGTCAAAACACATCTTGCTCTTTCATGAACTGTAAAATGTATGTACCTTTTAAAGCACAACAGAATTTATAGGTATCCAAACAGCCAAAGATCTACTATTTTTATAATTTCATGGCACCCATTTCAACAAAGAGTTCAGGAGATGGAAAGATGAACTTCTTTTGATCACTTTACATCTTTCTATAATGGATTTTCTTAGGTTCCTTCTATTTTATAATCTTTTCATACCC
>NW_005871204.1:2049842-2052573 GCF_000147115.1 Myotis lucifugus
TCTCTCTCTCTCTCTCTCTCCTCCATCCTTTACTCCCTTCCCACTCTCTCTAAAAATCAATGGGAAAAATATTTTCCAGTGAGGATTAACCAAAAAATAAAAATAAAAATACCCACATCAGGAATAATTAAATTTCAGTTTTTGCTTGTGGTGTGTATGTGAATAAAATCATATACTTAGATGTATATTAGAATAGCCTGAGAATGTTGTTAGAAATGCAGGTGCTGGGTCCCACACCAAATCTACTGGATCACAATTCCTAGGGGAAGGGCCACGCTCCAAAGGTGATTCTGATGCCTACCAAAGGCTGTGAACCACAGCTTTAAATTTCACAAAATTTGGAAACAATGTTAAACTAAAACTTCTTTCCTGCTTCTGAAATAGCACAACTTAAAAACACAGGCGCCAAATGAAGGGGTACTTAACTTGGATATTCTGTAGATTCTTTCTTTGGAAAAAGGTGGTGGCCTAAAATGGAAATGAACTTGTTTGGTTAGGGGTGTTTTATAAATAAATGTAGAAGGTTAATTAAAGACAATTACAGAAGACTAGAAATTTTTCTGTAGGATATTTCAAAACCAAATGCAATGGTAGTAAGCTGTTATTCGCAGAGGACATTTCAAGAATGTTTTGATCATTTATCTAATTTTGGGAGAGTCTTGTTTCATCCATTGAGTTAATTATGAAAGTTGACAAATTTTTCTAAAAGTTCTTAGGGTGAGCACTTAGCAAGTGCTCCTTAGCAAGAAAGAGTAAACATAGGTCTACATGCTAAGACATTTAATTACATGCTAGGTATTTGAAAGCTGTTTTTGTCTTAACCCATCATTAAATCTTTTTTTTCTAAGTTCTAAGAGCTAAAATTGCCACAGGTGGTAATCAACTCATAGGATCAGCATTGGCCAAAGTTCAAAATGACCAAAATACTAATCTCTACATACAGAAATTTTTATATCCCAGCAAAAGAAATATCTACTTAAAGGGACATTCAATTACCTAACTCAATTAAGACAAGTTTTAAGACTGTTTCATGGAGTTGGAAGTCTCCCTAACATTATAGTTGGGTTTGTTGTGTTCAGTTGGGTTTAACACTCCAGGGATAAATAAATCCCCTGGTCTGTGTTCAGAGTGGCTCCCCCAAGCACAATGGCAGTGATAGTGGCACCGGATTCTGAAAAATAAAAACAAACAGAAATTAAGGGGGGAAATCTATCAAAGCCTAGATCTAGTAGAAGTGCAGTAGGGTTGACATAATCACACAACACCCAGTTATATTTAAACTAGAGGCTGGGTGCATGAAATTTGTGCACAGGGCGGGTCCCCTCAGCCCAGCCTGCACCTTCTCCAATCCAGGATCTCTCTCACAATCCTGGACCACTGGCTCCTAATCACTCACCTGCCTGCCTGCCTGGTCTCCCCTAACTTCCCCCGCCCCCAGCCTGATCATCCCTAACTGCCCCCCACTGCCGGCCAGGTTGCCTCCAACTGCCTTCCCCGCCAGCCTAGTTGCCCCTAACTGCCTCCCCCACCCCCGCTGGCCTGGTCACCTCTTACTGCCCCCTCCTGCCAGCTTGGTCGCCTCCAACTGCCCCCCTCTGCCAGCCTGGTTGCCCCTAACTGCCCCCCCGCCGGCCTGGTCACCCCCAACTGCCCCCCTGACAGCCTAGTCACCCCTCATGGCCCCCCCGCTGGCCTGGTCACCCCATGGAGCCTGCTTGTTCAGTCATTTGGTCGTCCCTCACTAACCCCCCTGCCGACCTGGTCATAGGCAGCCACCTTGTGGGGGTGTGACAGTCAATTTGCATATTACCTCTTTATTATATAGGATTTCAGATAAATGACAAACAATTTTAGTATATTTATAATATACGATATAATATAACCTTTGTAACATTACGTATTTGAGATATATTAAATATACTGAACTATTGGTTGTTTAACACTGTAATTTAACTGGGCATCATGTGTTTTTATTTGCTAACTCTAGCACCTTATGTACAGGTTACTTTATATAACCCTCCACCTCTCATGGAAAGAATGTTTAGTAGCCATAATTATTTTATTAACTTTTAAGAGCACTGCTATTTACATCTTGCTAAATTTTAAAAATACCTTTTCCATCTTTATTCTCTTTTTATACCAGACCCCCCTCTTTTTTATATACATTATCATATGAAATGTTAGTTTAAATTGGAATAGAAATGAATGAGGTCCAAAAAAGGGGTCAGTAAGGTGGACCAGAACAGGGAAAATGTGATAGCATCTTCAAGAGACCTCCACCTGACACATACTGATTGTTTAATAAATAGCTGTTTGAATGAACCAGTAAAGAAGCAGTAAAAAAGATAAATTTTCTTCTTCCAGTCTCTAACCAGAAACTTTCAAAGTTATGATTATCTAATTGGGCAAGATTTTGTGGGTTTTTATATCCCAGAAAACTGTGATTCACTGTGGATCTGATGGAAGCATCTAAACATACCCCCTCGGCCCATAATGTACAGGCCTTTCAATACTACCATTCTCAGTGGTTCTCAACCTTGGCTGCACATTAGAATCCACCTGGGAATCTTTCTAAAATCCTGATTTCTGGGCCTCATCCTCCGGAAATTCTGTTTCTTTGTTATGGGGGTGGGGCCACACCCTTAGTAACAAAAGAAACAGAATTTCTGGAGGATGAGGCCCAGAAATCAGGGATTTTAGTAAGATTCCCAGGTGATTCTCATGTGCAGCC
>NW_005871204.1:2052673-2066348 GCF_000147115.1 Myotis lucifugus
CAGCACCACATCACCAGGAACTTGTTAGAAGAGCTGAATCTGACACTATCTGTTGAATCAGAATTTGCATGTTAGCAGGATCTCCATGAGATAGAAGCACATTTTAAAATTATAGCTAGGAAAACAATTCACAAACCAATTTTTTTAAAGTATAGTTAATTCCACCTTGCAGAGCAAAGCTGTAAATTAATTAATCCTACCAGCTCTTAAACCAATTAACTGTTCTTTCAAAGAGAAGGAGCTTAGAAAGTAGAACTATCCCATGATTTGGTCTCACATAGTCAGGATCAGAAACAGTTTGCACTATGGTTAAAGAAATGCCGTTATTTCTTAAGGAATCGGCAATCTTCGTGGCAAAGTTCGGCAAATCATTAACAGTGATTCTCAATCTGCTACTTTGTTTAATCACAGAAATTGTGAAAGTCCCCCACAGAAGAAAAGTACATATGTTCATATATGCAGAATTTTGCATGAGGCTTTTAGAGATTCATTGAACCCCTGAAACCAAGTCAGCGAACCCTAATGTTCATAGAGTGAATTTAATTCTCTCTCCTACACAGAGCTGGGATGTTGTTGCTAGATAAAGGATGGGTGAACTGAACAGGGTAAATGAGCATGGTGATACTCAATGTATCTCTGATTTTTCATATAACTAAAGCTTATCCACACATCCATCATTAAAGAGTCTTCTTTTTTTAAGTAAAATTGCTTTTGTGTGAAGAATCCATAAAACATGAGGGTAATTTTAGCAACTGTCCTTTCTTTACCTCAGCTGGCCTGGGAGCAGAATTTTCAGTAAGGAGCATTAGAAACACGTCTCCTCCCCAAACCCCCACTGCGTTTAATGCTGCTCCGTACAGCCCGGAACAGCTCATTAGCAATACCACAGAGGCCTTCACCAGAACTACTCCCGAAAACTCCAGCCGAAACAGCAGCCAGGGGCAGCCCCCCAGTCTGCAGATGACTGGAAGTACAGAGACATCGTCGGTTCCCTGGACTCCTCGGCCCTTCTCCAGCACCACTGAGGAGGTAAGAGGACAAGGGGTGTGGAGGTGGTTTGTGAAGCTCTCAGAAAGCCCGTCACTTGAAAGGCCTTGCTTTGTGGGGAATGTCCCTACTCAAGCAGACGATCAGGCGCTCTGTATCCTAGCTGAGAATTGTACGTGAATGCATTTTTTTATAATGAGAAAACTCTTTAAAATTGAATGAAAAATTCTACATCTTTCCAGCATGGACATAATTAGGCCGCCACGGCCACATTTCTGAACTGAAGTCAGGGTTCATAGTCGTATGCATAACCTAAAAGCAAGAAAGAGAACTTTAAATCAGTACCCTGTAGGTCCCCCTGCGTTTATGTCACAATCACATGTGCTCATAAATTAGGGAGGAGAAATAGTCACAAAGCAATGGAAGGTTTGGGGGGTCACTCTCATTGATTTGTGAGCATGGTCAAGGGAAGCTAAGTCTCATACCAATTGCACATCAGCATCCATAGAAGGGCAGATGGATCAAATGGCCGAGGGGCCGAGATGACAGGGCATAAAGGCTGCTGGCATACTGTTTCTGTTACAGGCTTTCGTCTCTTCGATTTTGCTTTCCACTCGGGGTTTTAGGCTACCCTTTTAGGCAATACAGAATAATTAAGGTGAATCAAACAAGCTAAGGTTTCATTGCTTATTAGGATAATCAATCCAAAGAATTTAAAGAAAACAAAAGCCCCACGCTATGCATATGACTTGTTCATTTTAGTGCTCTTTCTTCTGCTTTGTGCAGAATTTAATATTGCATATGGTTTCCAGATAGTGAGTCGATACTTCATTATTAATCACAAAACAAATATAGCCAGTCCTTTGAACAATTATTGGGACTTTATTTTTATCTCCACTTTTCCTTTGCTCTAAACCAGCGGTTCTCAACCTGTGGGTCGAGACCCCTTTGGGGGTCTAACGACCCTTTCACAGGGGTCACCTAAGACCATCGGAAAACACATATATAATTACATATTGTTTTTGTGATTAATCACTATGCTTTAATTATGTTAAATTTGTAACAATGAAATTGGGGGTCACCACAACATGAGGAACTGTATTAAAGGGTCGCGGCATTAGGAAGGTTGAGAACCACTGCTCTAAACCTTCCCTGTGATCTGGCTCTTCCCTGGCTTCTGGAAGGCCTCGGGACTTTTCTGGACACTCTCTACATCTTTAAAACTCAAAATTCACTCTCAGTCTATTTACAAAAATACCCATTTCAGGATAACCCAAACTCTAAATTCAATTTAAATGTTCGCTTCTCCTCTCTCGTCATCTACTATCAGTTTGAACTTGAAGTAGAAAAAGGAAGCATGTCCAAATTCTCTCACTCTCCAGCTAGCTTTTTACCCCCCTCTTCTCATTTGATCACTATGGTTTATGTTCTGTCTGCGCTTAGAAAGTGGGAAGGAAGACAGGAAATGGAAGGAGAGCTGGTACTTATGAATGCCATTATGAACTGGCACTGTGCTCTCCCTCATCTTCCAAATCCTGAGCCCTCACCACTTCCTTTTGAAATGGAATGCTTCTTGGTGGAGTTCTTTCTCATTTTGGCTGACTGTGCCTTAGCCAAAACTGCATTCTAACATCGGTTTAGAAGAGTATTCACTTACATATGAGCTTAAGTATTTATATTATTTTTTTTATGCTAATGTATATATTTTTATATAATATTTATATTCTAGAGGCCCAGTGCACAAATTCAAGCATGGGTGGGATCTGGCCAGCCCACCCCAATGGGGGCCCATCAGGCTCGGGGGAGGGGCTGTGGGTGGTTGGCCAGCTGGCTCTGCCCCCGATTGGGGTGTTGGGAGCCAATCGGGGGCGGACCGCGGGGGGGGGGGCTGGGGGGCAATTGGGGCCTGATCACGCTGGTTGGCTGCCACAGTGCATGTCATAGCCACCGGTCATTCTGGTTGTTCTGGTCATTCCGCTGTTCAAGTCACTGGGCTTTTATATGTACAGATAATTAGGTGCATCAAGTAAGAAGCATGCTGAATAAAAACTACAATGGAAACATATATGCCTGAACACCAAAGAGTTGTCTTTTAGAAAAAAATGTTTTTCCCTATTTTGTCCAGGTTTGACCTTGTAAAACAAACATATGGAGAGCCCAGAGGTGGCCGGGCTCCGCTGGGATGAGTGCAGGACACCGAGCTAGAGCTCAGATGCAGGCGTGCCAGCCTTGGGCCCACCCAGCACTGGGTTACAGAGCTCGGGTGAGCCAGCCCCCACAGCTGGGTTGGCAAGTTCAGGTCATGGCAAATACACTGTGGGGTTTTTTGTTTGTTTGTTTGTTTAGCCCTTTTCTAAAGTGAAATCCACTGTAACGTCCATGACCTTTCCTGTGGGGCACCAGAATGACTATGCAACTAACTATCTCATGTTCCCGTTTTCCTTGAGCTCAGGCAAAATCTTAACTCTGTCCTGGGAAGTTGAGTGTGTGTAGAAGCCGCGCCCTTTACAAAGGCAGGTTCTAGAACTGCAGTTTTCCAGGACCCTCAGACTTCAGGCAAGACTGCCATGCCTGGTCATTATTTGATTTAGCGGAAGAATTTGCTTTATAACAGTCAAGTAGGAACAGCTGTAGTTAGACACTTTAAAAAGTAAGTGAGTCACTTGTGAGGTAAAATGCCTGTCCTTCCAAAGTAATTTTGTTTTTGTTTTACTCTTGACAGGATTAGTTTTTTTTCTATTTCATTTTTCTTTTTTATTGGGGTGACTGGTTAATAAAATTACATAGGTTTCGGGTGTACAATTCTATATACATCATCTGTACATTGTATTGTGTGTTCACCACCCAAGTCAAGTCTCCTCCCACTTATCCTCCCTATACTGTCTTCTACTTCCCCTACTTCCCTTACCCTCTGGTAATGGAAAGTAACTTTGAAAGGTACTCTACCTCAACACCCAGAAGGGTATAAGAGAGAAATAAAATCATTTGACTTAATTGCTTGGAACTGCGTAAAAAGAAAATCTCTGTGTGCCAGTTGTTTTCTTTATCAGATAGCACCTGGTGTGTGAGGATGTGGGATTGGCTTCGCAGAGCTGGGCCATGAGGAAGGTAGGAACTCTACCTCTTGATGGGAAGAGCTTCAAAGCCACATGGCAAGGGCCGTAGATATTGGGTGGGAGCCATCTGTGAGCATCAAACAACCCACCATTGTGGTACTATTAGTGGTATTGGTATTATTAGTATTTCACAGATAAGATGCATTAAACTTAAAGAGGTTAAGAACTTGTCCCAAGTTGGATGATTAGAGAATAGCAGAGCAATAAGAGTACACACACACACACACACACACACACACACACACCTGCACACCCAGTCACAGTCTCTGACAAAAAGCTCCTGTTAATGAAGGTAAATGCCAAGGAGAACACAATTTGGAACCCAGCAATCACTCATTAATGCTACTGCAAAGTTTTCCTAAGTTGACTCAATTTTTCCTACTTTTCTCCTTTAACCTCTTTCCTCACATCTTTACCTGCAGTGTTAGGGATCTATCTTTGGAAGGTTGTAGATTTGGGCCAATACTTGGCTTTAAAAATCTCTCTCCTTTCTCTTCCACTCTCTCATTCTCTCACCCTCGACATGAACTAACACATAGCAGGTGCCTGGAAAATAGGGTTTAATTACTGTTAGCTACTGTTCTTGTTGTTACCATTGTAAGAGTATAATGTGGCTGTGTATGTCTTTACATGGACAAAGTTGGTGGAGCAAGAAGCTTGTCTGTAGTATGAGTGAAGAAGCATATAGATCAGAGGTTCTCAAAGCATGAACCCAACCCAGAACTTGTTAAAAATGCAACCTTTGGGCTCCACCTTAGACCTACTGAATCAGAAATGCTGTGTATAGAGCTCAGCAACCGTGTTGTAACAAGCCCTCCAGGTCACACCAATGCACTTTTAAATAGATAAATTTGGTCCCAGACCCACAGCATCTCCTCCATGGACTTCTAATGGCTTAGTTACCTACCACTGAGGGTCCTTTTTGTGTTATTAGATTATGAAAGGATAAGGAGGGTAATGCTATAAAATTTAAATAGTCAAATATCAGAAATTCATGTATCTAATTAGTCTCCTGCAATTACTTTCTAGAGTATACATTCTTTAAGGAATGGGGCTCAGGTTGAGTAAGTGGAGCCTCGAAAGATAGGGAACTGTTGCTAGGTCTTTGTGTTACTTAGAAAAAGATGTTTTTAGGCAACAGTTCCACCATGAATGCACAGGACTTGGTAGTGGAACATGGGCTGATTTCAGCACCCAGTCAGCCAGCATCCTTGTCTGCCACCCACGTGAAAGTATACCATGTCCTTGTGCACAGACCCTGTTGCAGATCAGGCCAGATGTAGGTGTCAGAACATGCCCTGCATAGACCAGCCATTCCCTATGGGCAAGGTGAGACAGGCCAGGAAGTCCATCTGTTGGAGCACATGAGTGATGGTGTAGAACAGTGGTCGGCAAGCTCATTAGTCAACAGAGCCAAATATCAACAGTACAACGATTGAAATTTCTTTTGAGAGCCAAATTTTTTAAACTTAAACTATATAGGTAGGTACATTGTTATTAACTTAATTAGGGTGCTCCTAAGGCTTAGGAAGAGCCACACTCAAGGGGCCAAAGAGCCGCATGTGGCTCGCGAGCCGCAGTTTGCCAACCACGGGTGTAGGAGGAAGAGTTAAAGGTGGAGAAGTGGCCTCCAAAGAGGGGGAGGATGGGCCCTGTACCTCACTTCAGCTTCAAAACCCGATGAGCCTCCAATCTAGACCCCCTCTCAGCCAAGTGACCATGGAGGAGGTGGTAAAGAGCTAGGGCTCTGGTGTCAGAGAAACCTGGTTTAAATCCTAGTGGTGTCATCTCCTAGTTCAGAGGTGGGGAACATCGGGCCCGAGGGCAGTGTAAGGCCTGAGAAATCATTTGGACTGGCCCTGCCAGGCATTAAGGGTGAGTTAATTAAATGTTTGACTAAATATAGCAGGCTAATTTTTAAGTTGATAAATTTATATGGCCCTCAAATGATATTACAAAAAGCCAAATGGCCCTTGGCAGAAAAAAAAGACTAGTTACTCAGCTCAAGTCATCCTTGCTTCCTCTTTAAAATAAGGATAATTAAGGGTGCTCTATCTGCCTCATGAGATGGTTGTGAGGATTAAAATCTGATTAAGCAAGATGCTCAGTACATTGGCTATATAAGACAAGTATTCAATAATGTTACCAATTAATACTAACTTCTCTTTTTTGCTCCATCATCTCTACCCTGCTGACTCCATGGGGTGGTTTTGAGAACCACATTATTATGTGAAAGTGCTTTCAGAAGGATAAAATGTTGAACAAGCATTTAAAATGTTCCTGGCTGGCTCTAATTCTGCTCAACATCCCTAAATCTTGTTTGGAGGCACACCTCTTTCTTCCCCTCCCCACCCTGCCCCGGCCCTGGCCTGGGAGAGGGATTGCATTTCCTCAGTTTATGAATAGCCATTGTGGTGCTGGTCTGGGTTTCACGGTTCTGTGCTTCCTTCCATTTGGCCTTCAAAGGAAGGCCCATGGGAGTCTCCAAAAAAGTGATAAGGCAAATGCAGAAAATCCTCCCTTGCCCCACTCCTCAAGTCTGGGGTAACCTCCTTTATTGTGTTACTTAAAGTATACAGGAGAGTCTGCCCATCGCACCCGTCCTGTGGCCAGAACTGAAGGTGAGACAATATTCCCCGTTATGGAGGCAAACACAGGGAAGGAGAAAGTGCAAAGATGTAGCCAATAATAATAATAATAATAATAATAATATAAATTTTAAAAATAAAATCCCCTAATCATTCCTCATGAGCAAGGACTCTTAGATTGTCTAGTGTGAATGGAATAAAATGTGATTCTGAGACTGCTGACCGTGCGAAAAGGCCATGCGAGGGAGTAATATACTATGGGAAGGATGTGCTGCTGAAGACCCTAACTTATAATTAGCATCATTCAAGCCTAATTTGGGCAAACGACTGTAGTTTTCTTGGTTTGCCTAGTGGGTTACCATGTGCCAATAGCATACTGGTTTACAATTCACTCGACCCTCTCCAGCTTTAAAATTTCAAGGACTGTTATTTTCTTTCATTTTATTTTAATTATGAGTGATTTGCACTATTTTCCATTTTATGCACAAAAAAGACTGTGTTCACAGGGTGTCATAGTATAAGTCACATGCACATAAAATGCAGCCGCGAAACAGAATGTGTGCATTGAAATGGGCTTTTTAACTCACCTCTAGCTCTCTGGCACACGGGGTTCCCTGGGCAGATAAAGGTTGATGCGCTGGGCAGAAAGAATGGCAAAGGAAAGGGAAGAGATCAAAGGGAAGAGAAGGCAGGATATGCTAATTGAGACAGGAAGTCTATGGCTCTCTGCCCTGGCCTTACACACACATCAGAATCATCTGGGAAGCTTTTTAAAGATACACTTTCTAACATTCTGCCTCCAACCTCCTGAATCAGAATTTACTGAGGTAGGACCTCAACACCAGAGTGTAAAAATCCCCCCATTGATTCTAATGTCCAATTAGCTTAGAGAATAACTGAATAACCAGCTTGTTAGGGAAAACATTGAATGCAAGAGAAGAAGTCAAGTCCTGCTGGAGATGTGTAAACTGAATGTAACCACAGGGAAACGGTGGACACGTGAACTTGGAGGAGGAAACTATTGAAATAAGCAACCTGTGTCATTCACAAAGATCACTGTCATAAAGATCACTTCAAAAGGCTGAGGAATTGTTCCTGATTCAAGAAGATTAAGAGATCTGATGACTAAATGCAATACAGGACCCTGAGTTGGGTTCTTATTAGAGAAAAAAAAATGCAGACAGGACATTATTGAAATGATTGAAAAAACTGAAATACCAATTGTTGATTAAAGAATCAATTTTGAATTGCCTGAATTTGATTAACTTTACTAAGATTACACATTTAATTCATCAGCCTACTCTGAAATCGTGCAGGTAAACATAGTATATATGGGGAGAAAGAGAGTGATAAATATGGCAAAATATTTTTTTAAAAACTAGTGGGTCTGGGTAAGGGTATGTGGAAGCGCTCTGCACAATTCTTTAATCTGTAAGTTTGAAATTATTTAAAAATAAAAGAAAAATTTCAAAGAAAAAGAGTAGTTTGCTGAGGGGCTTTAAGAGGGTGGGATTCAAAGGATGTTACTGAATTAGGGACAGTCCAGTGGCTCAGCCTGAGTAAGACCGGTCTGTCTTCTTCCAGGACCAGGGGAGAGGGGGTGGGGTAGGAGGAGAATGAACAGGGAGAGAGAAATGATTAATTTGCAAGAAAAAGCAGTAAAGGCAAGGATCAGCACTGGCGGAGGAGGCAGCTGATAAGTATGAAGAGAAGATAAAGAAACTGCCTCTGGAAGAGTCGGCCCAGTCCTTTCCACCTTGGTCACTTAGCCCAGCTACTTCTCCGTTGCACACGCATCTCCCACGCACAGAACAACAGCTTTGAAACCCAGTTATTGTGGAATATGATGAAAAGTAGCTGAAAGGGGAAATGCTATGAATTCCAGGAGCGTCTTTGAAGTAAAAATCTTTTCCATTCTTCCTGCACTTTGGGGGATCTGGCAACAGAATGTTACCATGGCTAAGTCCAGATGAGGTGCCCACTGGAGAATGTTCTGTTTGGAGGTACACGGGAGGCACTTGTTTGTTTATCAGAATTCTCTGATTTGAATCTCTGATAGCTCTGGGCCGGTGAGCACACCCTCTGTGTGTAGTTTTACTGGGTGCCTGCCCTTCATCTGTGTGTCTGTGACCATTTATGTTTGCTCACAGCCCAGAACAACAGATCTGTGGAGAAGGTGCCAAGAGTGTGCTTTGCTGAGTTTTGACCTTAGTGGCCCTACCCAGGTGACATCCGGATTATTGGAGAAGGATTAGCTCTTCTGTGGAGTCACGATCCATCCATTTGGAGCAGGGGCTGCTTGGGCACTAGTTTCTCCCAAGGCTTAGATGCTAGCTATCCTTGGATTCTGTGATGCTAAGGGTTCCAGGTCTGCATGGGAGCAGCTGAAGAACACAGTTTTGTTTCAGATTTACAAGTACTTAATGTTTACTCTGTCCGTGCATAAGTAGACATGGAGTCTCGAGAACCTGAGGATGTGGGGGAGATAATGAAGAGATAGGACTCCTTCCTTTAAGAGGTTTATAATCTATCTGAGGTTTTTTATCATCACATTTTTGAAAAACATGATAAGATTCTTTGATCCTCCACTTTGATCGAGGGACTTTGAGATGCCCATTGTCTGCCTCTTTTGCAGGGAAGGTGGGTAGGAGCTGTGTGAATGAGGCAGGCAGAATGTGGACCCAACAAGACTCCAGCTTTTGATTTTTTTTTAAGGCAAAATCCAGATGTTTTTACATGTAAAAATCTATTTTCTCAACATTACTTACTTATTCTAATTTTTAAAAACAATGTTAAGATTACACCATAAACGCAAGAAGAGGCACCTGTACTGGCCAAAGAGTGAGTCCTGTTCGCGACCTCCAGAGAATTCATGGGGAAGTAAGGTTCTAGCAAACACGATACACTGAACAAAGAAGACCAAAGAGTTTTTACTCTCCAATCATTACTTTTTAAGGAGGATGAAGGGATGATTATTTTTGTTTGTTTGTTTCTGTTTTCCTTTTTCTTAAAGCCAGGATTAGCCATGTTTTATTTACCTACTATCTTAGGGTCCTGAAACCTTAATGTATAACAGCCTTGCCCCTGCAGACAGCCCCACCGGAAGCATCAATGCCTTGACTTGGTGCATTTGCAAGGAGACTCATTTCCCAGGGTGGGGCAGCAGGGATTGCCATGTGGGAATGAAGGTGGAGCAGAGGTGCTTGAGATTGAAAAGGTAGGTAGTCTGGTTTTAAGTCACATCTGGTTTTAAGTAATTCGTCAGGATATGATTTAAAAGCTATGACAGAAGCTCTGCAAGGCCCGTTTCCTCCAGATTTTAAAAAAATTGGTGGAGGGGAAGAGGGTGAGAAATTGGTGTAGAAAAAAATATCAGGAAACCTTAGAGATGTGCCTGGGAGAGAGGGTGGAGCCTGCTGTTAGAGACATATCCGGTACTCTCAGCCCATCCCTTCCAGGATTTAAAACAAATCTTGGCAAAGGCCAAAAGTCAGAGCAGCCATTAAATGCCAAATGTGGTTTGTGCTGATCTACTGAAAAGATTCTCTTGGGTACGAGATTGAAAGCAATGATAATTTATCACTTGGATCTTCTCAGAAAGACATTCTCCTCTGTGGACTTTGTCATTCTCTGGCATTAATGGGTGCTCAGCATCATATACTATTATTATTACTAGAAATCATAGTGTCTTACATTTGTTGAGTCCTTTAGCCAAAAACTGTTATACATATAATATGCACCTTCTCATTTAATCTTTGCAACTGCCCCCTTAAATGCCTTCATTATTTCCATTTTTCTGGAGACCTATGACCTAGGAAAGTTATGACCTAGGAAGCTAGAAAGAGTGCTTCAAATATAAGTTTCCCAAAATGGCATCTCTAAGCAGAAGAAGATAGTTACAGTTATTTTTTAAAAATATTTATCAAAATTATCTTACCTCAAATTTTAATACACCTCTTTTAAAACACATGACCCCTGCTGCAGGTTAAATTTCTATTCACTTTTGCTATAATTTACTGTTGAGCCAGTTCAAATTAAAACTTAGAAACAAATTTGCCAGATTGTAATGGTTTTTAGTTGACACAATCCCTGATTGCTTGGCTTTCTTCTTTTAAAAAAATATCTGGGGAAACACACATGAAAGTTGCATCACAAGAGTACTTCCTCTTCCTCAGAGGAAAAGGCATCAGAATTGGCCTCTCATCTAACATTTATTAAGTTTGCTGTGTGCTGGTCCTTTTTTTTAGCATCTGCAGTTTATTTTTATTGAGGAGTTATAAATATCAAAATGTGCATATTATATTATAAATATATATTATGTGCATAATATATGTTATATAACATGAATAAGGATTATATAAGTTTATATATGTACATATATATCCTGTGTTATATAAAATACTACATTTTATGTCACCAATTTCTTTATTTGACACATTCTAAAATTGTTCAAGATCTTCTAATTCACTGACATAGCTTCTTATATCCAGAGAGATCTCAGTGAAATTTAAAAGAACAAGAACAATAAACTATCATTACTCTCTTTAATATAAAATGAGTAGAGGCCCGGTGCACGAATTCGTGCATGGGTGCAGTCCCTCGGCCTGGCCAATGACCGAGGCCTATGGGGGAGGGGGGACATGGGAGGTTAGCTGTGGGAGCTCACTGGCCACCAGGGGGCAGCTCCTGCATTGAGCATATGCCCCCTGGTTGTCAGTGCGCATCATAGCAACTGGTTGACCGGTCGTTCCGGTCATTCGATCATAATAGTCACTTAGGCTTTTATATATATAGATGTCTGGTGCAAGGTTTTGGATAGAGGGATTGACAACCTAAGACTTTTGTTTGGAACTTGTGTAGTTCTTTCTCACCAGCTAGAGCAGGAAGGCTTAAGACAAACAAACAAACAAACAAATAGAAAACAGATTATTTGGCCCACCTCAGCATTTCTGATTCCTCGGGGCTGGCAGAGCCTTAGAGTTTATACTTCTAGCAGGTGCTCAGATGATGCTGATGCCACTCTTTGGGAACAATTGTCTTAAATTGTCCCTCCCTCTTTTTCCCCTTCTCCTCCTTTAATCTTCCCTCCCATTCAGATCATTTTCCATCTCTTTCCCTTTCTCTTCAAAAATCAACCTTATGGGCCCCTTCCTTTGCCCTTCCCTCTTTTTTTTCTTCTCTTCTCTTTCCCATCTTCCCTGCCAAGATGATATCTGAGGCATCCAGATGGAATATGTTTAGAAGGACTTGTTCAGAGTATTTATTCACATAACAATATTTACTGAGCAACTTACAAAGATTCATTTATTCATTTATCCATTCATTCCACAAATATTTGTTGAAACTATACTTTTATGCCAAGCTTTGTGCAAAAAGAAGAAGACAAAAAAGACTCTGTCCTAAGGGAATTCCTCATATGCCCTGGGAAGGCAGATAGTGTCATTAATGTTCTGAATGAAACAAATGGGTTACTGAAATGAAGACTGATAAAAGGATACTTTTTCCTTGTGAGGTCAGAAGGGGTCTGGCCCCTTACGGGTGTGTTTAAGCTGAGACCTAAAGGTGGAAAGGAAGATAGCCAAGCAGAGCACCTGGGGAAGAGTGGTCCAAGAAGATGAAATAGCAGGCACAAAGGCCTGGGGGCAGGAGAAAGTTGGCTCCATGGGGGCGTCTCCAAAACTGGAACTAGAGTCTGACAGCTAATGCTCAGTCAGTTTTTGCTGAATAAACAGTGAATTATCAGACCTAGGCTACTGAAACATTGAGAGCAAGCAGGAGGGAGGTAAGAGATGGGCAGAGACCAAGTCACAAAGGAAATTTCAGGTCATGGGTGAGGTGTCTGAATTAACCAATCAACGTTACCAATCTGCTCTGCTCTTCTCTCATCCCCACAGCCTTCCCACCCTAGCCTAAACCCTGAAATGAATGAAGTAGCTGTTCTCAAAGTGTGGCCCCTAGACCATCATATCATTTGACATCTATATTCTTAATGTGACAAGAGCCATGCTTTCATCCATGAATTCATTATTAATGAATGTGTAAATTATAACAATTATTCATTGACTAGAGGCCCAGTGCATGAAAATTCATGCACTGGAGGGGATGTCCCTCAGTCCGTCCTGTCCCCTCTCACAGTCCGGGAGCCCTCAAGAATGGGAGGCGACCCAGCGATCAGGGGAAGGTGACGCCCCATCACACCTCTGCTGCTGCCACTGCTGGCAGCGCAAGCCTCAGCCGGCCCTGGTTACCTGAGCCTTGGGTAGCCCTGGGCGGCTGGGCAGCCACCATCCGAGGCTAGCCTGCACCTAGGGCCAGCCCTAGGTGGCTGGGGGGCTGAGGGCGGGTCCAGCTGCACCATGGGCCTGCTCCCCTCCACCCCCTCCGGCGGGGATGAAAGGACTGGGGGACTCCAGCAGGGTTGAGGGGACTGGGCACCGCCATCTTGTGGCTATGTGTGCCACCATCTTTGTGATGGTGTGACGGTCAATTTGCATATTCCCCTTTATTAGATAGGATTGCTATGACAACTTGTTTAAAAGGCAGCTGCTTGTTCAGTCATATCTAATCAAAAGCAGCCCCGCCTTTCTGGGAAAGGCTTCCTAGTGGCAAAGAGAAGAGGTTGTCCCCTGAAAAGTTACAGGGTGGCTGATCCCAAATTCCTGGAATGCAGTAACTTCTAAAGCAAACACAGTGTCGTTACGCAGGATAAATAGGTTCAAACGAAGCTGAGGAATTCCAAACAAAGATGAGAGCAAAGGAAAAAAGGAATCAATTTATTTACACTTTGTACAGTAGTTTCAAATAAACTTGTAGAAAAGATGGTATCTGGCAGCCCCATGTTGCCTTGAATTGAATTTAAACTTTCCCTCATCATTTTATATATTACTTTTTATGAGTTATTTAGGACCCACTAACTTTTGGGGCACTCTGTTTGAGTGTTAAAATCCACACAGAAAGAAAAAAAGAAAGAAAGAAAGAAAGAAA
>NW_005871204.1:2066448-2069700 GCF_000147115.1 Myotis lucifugus
GGAGGGTGGGAGGGAGGGAGGAAGGAAGGAAGGAAGGAAGGAAGGAAGGAAGGAAGGAAGGAAGGAAGGAAGGAAAGAAGGAAGAAAGGAAGGAAGGAAGAAAGAAAGGGAAGAGAACTGGCACACTAGCAGTTACATAACTTTGGAAAAGAAATGTCTGTGACTACTGGTCCTTTCCTTCATGCATTGCTATGATTCTTCATATAATTGACATTAAAATAGATAAAGGACAGCACATGATTCTAAATATATGTGTCTCTCAAAAATCAAATAAGTGCATATAAAGAAGTCATTCCTTCTTTTCCAATTTCCTATTCCCAAGGCATTATTAGCAGCTCACTGTTAGTAATACAGAATGTGGAAGCATCTAAACTGTTGTGAGGAACCTTTGCCATTACTTGCTTAGTTAGTCCTCTTAAAATGTTGCCTTTTTGGTGCATTTGCCTGCACAAAAGGAAGGATTATAAGAAAGGATTGTTACACAGTCTACTGGAAATGAAAGTAACTTAAAAATTAACTTATAAGGTTGCTTGCATGTGGTGTTTTTTTAAAAAAAAGATGCTTGGTTTTTTTGACCCAGTGATCCCACTTCTAGGAATATATCCCAAGAAACTAGAAACACCAATCAGAAAGGACATAGGCACCCCTATGTTCATAGCAGCACAATTTACAATAGCTAAGATTTGGAAACAGCCTAAGTGCCCATCAGCAGATCAGTGGATTAGAAAACAGTGGTACATCTACACAATGGAATACTATGCTGCTGTAAAAAAGAAGGAGTTCTTACCATTGGCAACAGCATGGATGGAACTGGAGAGCATTATGCTAAGTGAAATAAGCCAGTCGGAAAAAGATAAATATCACATGATCTCACTCATTTGTGGAATATAATGAACAACATAAACTGATGAACTTAAATAGATCCAGAGACATAGACATAGAAGCATCAAACAGACTATCCAACCTCAGGGGGAAGATGGGGGTGGGGGGAGGAGGGCGAGAGATCAACCATAGCACTTGTATGCATGCATATAAGCATAAGCCATGGACACAGTCAGTAGGGTGGGGTGAGGGCATGTGTGGGGAGGTGGAAACAAGCGGGGAGAGGTCAATGGGGGGAAAAGGATTCATATGTAATACTTTAAACAATAAAGACTTTTAAACATTTAGTAAAATAAAGGAACAACAACAACAACAAAGATGCTTGGGAAAACTTGTAGCATACAGGAAGATTCCAAATATGAGGAACAATTTATGAGAAAATTTTATAAACCTCAGTGGAAAAGACAGGGATGAGCAGTAGAAGTTAGGAAAGCACAACCTATGTGAAGAATACATTTTCAAAAGCGCAAAAAAGCTGATCTGGGTGCAATCTATAACTAGGCAGCCTGACACTTGTACAGCACATTAGAGTTTGCAAAGGTGCTTTAACATATGTGATCTATTTATTCTTTGTCATAGCTCTGGGAAACATTTAGAATAGGTATTACTCCAGTTTTACAGATGAGGAAAGCACATTGTCCTCTGAATACAGCACAAAAAGAAAAAGATGTTGAAAAGCAAGAAAGCTGAAAAAAAGCCCCTTGTGAAGGCTGGAGGCAGCCAGGAGGCTTGCAGTATCTGAGCAAGGGAGGAGAGTGCGATTTCTGGTGGTGCAGAAAGGCATGCCGGGCTGTGAAAGCCCTTGAACTTGGGGGCAAAATATGGAGAGCAAAGGCACTTTTCTAAGAAATATGACCTGAACAGTGAAATAGCAAAGATTCAGTTTTTCCAAAAACTACACACATGCTTTGAGTTTGACCTTTGAGTGTTTGTTAACTCAAAGGAGATTTGAAATCTTTGGTCTGACTGCAGAGGAAAGCCCATAGAATCTCTGAACGAGTAAAAATTTCATGTTTTCATTAAGAGATTAAATACACACACACGTTTCCTAAAATAATTTAAATAATTTTTACTTTTTCCTTCTTTTCTTCAAAGTAGTTAGCAGTTGATAGAGTAGCCTATAATATAGCTTTCTGTGTATATAATCTATTTGAAAAGAAGGGAATATGTCATCTTTTTCATTGATTTAGCTCTAGAGTATTCTGATTTGAAAAATTAAAATGTGAAATCTCATCTCTTTTGACAGCTATTAGGGATGGCACCCCCCAAAAAGCATTCAAACACTATAAAAGCTATTGCAATATTACGTTATTATCACCTGTTAATTAACTGTATAATTAAACATTTTTGCTCTTTGGTTATTGGGAACTGTTCTAAAATCCATTTTCAGATACACGATCATTCAGATACTGAGGCAGTTGCTAAAAAGCATATAGTCAGTCCTGAAAAGTGAATAAATTTCTTTTTTTTGTTTTGTTATATGTGGGGGAGCTGAGCCATCAATAGTATCTTCCACAAGCAAGAGTTTATATTTCTTTCTTATATTCCTTGGACATTTATGGTTGAATTGGCTTTAACCACTGGATGATGAGTGGTGAAACTGCTTTGCCTGTGGGTTGAACAATTGGCAGTGATTTTTGTTCTTGGTTAGCACCAGTTGCATAACATTTAGGGAGGACACAGACCTCTACATAAGAGGAAGGGGAAAGTGAATGGCAGAAAAAAATAAAGGTCAAGTTGACAATGGACAAGATCCTTTGGGGGTCTTTTTCTCTCGCTGGTGTCAGAAGGATGCGCATTGGGACAAAGGAATGCTTTGAGGTGAGAAGGGCCAAAGCACTCTAATAAAAGACTTCAGGAGAGTGTAAATGACCCCGGGAATTCTGTCGCGGTTAAGTTTAATCCTGGGCAAAAGAGGCCCTGGAGAAAGCAGACGAGGAAGATAGGAAGGAAGACAGGGAGGGGCGGGGGGCACTGGGCGTGGAGGGAGGAAGGGGCAGGGGTCGGGGGCTGGAAAGTGAGAGGGCGCAAGTGCTGATTGTGGCTAAGGCGGCGGGGTTGGGGACCACAGAGTGGGGAAAAGTGAAAGTCGAGGGGAGGGGAAGAAGGAGGAGGAAGCAGCGTCCTGGGATCCCGACGGGACCCCTAGCCGGTGGGAGGGCGACGCGGGGTAGCGGCGGGGAGGATGACCCGCCTTGAGCGCCCTTGGCAGCTGCAAGGCCTTGGCGCTCTGGAGCACACTCCATTAGTGGTCCTATGTTCCTTTTCCGGTAGTCGCAATATTGCCCTTTGTTCGCGAAGTATGGAGCCGGGCAGCACGCACAGGCTGCCCCAGCCTGACTCACCCTTGCCGAGTAGGAATGATAGCTT
>NW_005871204.1:2069925-2141696 GCF_000147115.1 Myotis lucifugus
GGCCCCCAGCGCGGCCGTCGGGGCCACCGGGCACCGCAGCCCCTCGGCGGAGCCAGGGAGGGAAGCCCTGGCCGCCGAGCGCGATGCTGAGCCAGGGAGCCGGGCTGGCGCTGTGCACCGCGCTGAGCCTGCTGCAGGTGAGTGGACGGGGAGGTCGCGGGCCGACGCGCGCCAGGCCCGCCCCGCAGGACCCAACTCCCACGCACCCCACTTTCTGGTCTCCTCGCTTATGTTTTGGGGAGGGAGGGGGCTGGATTTCTTTATCTCCCCTGGGAAGAAAGATCCTCCTCTGAGCCTCCAGCCAGACTGTCCAAGGCAAAAAAGCCACTTTTTTCTCCTGCTGCTCTGGGGAAGGAGCCCCAGGGAGACGTTGCCACCCACCTCCCCCCGGGGTGCGCCCCGGGATGCGCTGAGACTGGGGGGAGGGTTGAGTGGCGTCGCGGGGAGCTCGCGGTGGAGCTGCTCCTGGGCAGCCCAGGCTGCGGGCTTCAGCTGCTGTCTCTGGTTCCTTTGCAGACCGGACTGGGGGAGCCGGCGAGGTGTAACTTCACCGTGACCGAGTCCAGGGTCTCCAGCCGGGCCGCGTCTCTCCAGTGGAGAACTCTGGGGCCGCCCTGTAACTTCAGCCTCATCTACAGCAATGACACATCGGGGTTCACGAGGTGCCACCCCGTGAGGATAGACAACACCACCTATGAATGTAACCCCAAGGATTTACAAGCGGGAACCGTCTATAACTTCAGGATTGTGGCTCTGGATGGAGAAGAGAGAACTGTGGTCTTGCAAACAGGTAAAGGGGTGACAGGTGCTTGTTGGATGGCCAGCCCTGCCTCATCCAGCTGGTGCTTCATTTGAGTCCCAGGCATACAAAAAATAAAGGTAAAAATGCCTGTGGAGAGAAATGTCCTCAGGTCTGGCCAGAAGCAGCGCGGTTGGCTTTCAGAGAGTTCCTTAGTGCTGAAAACAGCGGACTCTTCGCTTCTAGGATACAGCAAAGAGACACTGTGGAGGGAGTCTGTTAAAGTGATGTGGTTTGAGCTTCCAATCCATTAAATTGTCAAGCCCTGGAATAATTATAAGTAAATGTTTTTAGAATAAATAATGGAAGTGCAATGATTAGGGATATGCCTTTCCTCAACTTAGTTTTATTTTTGGAACCAGGATATAAAATCTTCAGGAGTAGAATAGAGCCATTCATAAGAGAATATTAGACAAGTCCTTTGAAACAAGTGTATGAAAATAATTTTGTATTACGTAACTAAAACTGTGTAGTATCAGAGAACGTCCTTTGGTTACTCTGCACTGGAAGTCAGTTATTTTCTTTACACTTTTGGTAAATTCTTCCATGCATATATGCATGCTAAGTTTGTCTTTCCTGCCTCCGTTTGCTTATCTGAATAATAAGAGTGGTAGACTTGGTCATTTAGCTCCAAGTTCTTACGGAGTGCCAGCCACTTAGGTAGGGACTCGCATGCACCTTACCTCATTAATCCCCATGCCACCCCCAGATGTGTTCTAACTTCTCTAACGACTTTGATGTCTTATGACTTCATTCATCTTCCTTTTAACATTATCTTTATTTATTGCAATAGTGAAGACTTACTTTTATCTAGAAAGTCAAATTTAACTGAAAAATTCCAGAAGTTAAATTTAGGAATGTGTTGTCTTTTCCTTACTATTCTTTCACATGCAGCCTGAACAAAGATCACTTCTTCAGCTAGAGTTCTTTAATGAGGTGTGAGAACTTTCCGTTCTCAGGATCAGGAAATGGGCTCATGAAATTAGTCAAGCGAATATTAATTCTCTTATGTTTCGAAGAAAAGTTAAGAATGCCCAGTTACATCACTTGACGTACTTCACATGGAACTTTTAAATAATTTCTGAGATTTGCAAAAACTTAAATTGGAAAGAAATACCACTTGTTAAACACTTAGTTGTATTTTCATATAGAATCAAAGAATGGAATCAACCATGTAATTAGAATATTTTATAGAAGTTTAAGCAACTTGGGTTTTAGTCATAAAGTTGTTGGTTTCTTGGTATGTGAGGATAGTTTTGTGAACATTCAGATTGGTAATGCTGTGAAATTTATGACAGAACTTCCAGATGTATGCATTACATTTGATAAGATCTGTGTTGAGTGGACCAGATGATTTTAAAAAATAGGTGAGCCTTCAGAAGCTTATGGGAGAAAGGATGAAGACATTCATAAGCCAGAATACAGTCACTTGACCCATAGGTTTTACTTTTTGGAAATAAACGTTGATGGAAAAGGACATAGTGTGGAGGTTACTAGTTAGAATGCCCTTTCAATTTAATTATACATGTAGGTGTTTCAAGTCCAGAGACATTTGTGAAATGTAATAAATATTTCAATCTTATTAACTGTGTCGAGTTTTAAAAAAAAGACTTCATCAGCATCCAATGTGTTAGCATTCAGGTTCTCATCATTTTTCCTAAGGAGTTACTTTTACAGTACCACAGGTACACTTCACACCACAAATTTTATGTGCTCCATGATGAATATGAAGAATGAAACTTGCAGGTGATGTTTGTATAATGATAATTTTTCACACTTATTTGTATGATGGTATAACTCTTCTTAGGATTCTCCACACTTAACAAATAATTATATTTAAGTAAACATTTTTTTGAAACTTAAGATTTAAAATCAGGTTTCAAGGAGGATATTTTTTGGTTGGTTGTTTATTTTTTGTTAATAGTGCCATCTATATTTTAAGGATATGTGTGAATTTTTCATTTATTTAAGAGAAAGGACCAGTACTCCTCTATATTAATTGCTAAACTACAGAGATGAGATCTACAAATTATACTTTAGTGTAATAAAACAGGACCAACTAGTGGTATATAATACAAACTCTGAGATATAACTTCAAAGAGAAAAGTCATTCAAAGTGTGATGTGCTATCTTTATACCAATTTGCCTGTCTTGTTGGGCTGCAATAAATCAGAGTGAGAGCAAGGCATGACCTGGCTAGAAAGGCAGCAGTTACTTGGATTATCTCTGTATCATCCCAAGTGTGATTTGTCTGATTGTTTTTCCTAATAATTTTCTAAAAGAACTAGTTATTTTGGTGTCATGTAGCCATGACCTTAAAGATCAAAATTTTAACTAAATGAAAACTATTTCAGCAACAACCAATTTTCACTCCAGCTTTTAAATCGGAACAGCAAAATGTGTGCATTCATATTCAGTTCAGCAAATGTTTATTGAGCATGGATACTGCAGTGACCAACATCAGGTAGTGATTGGTGAGCATATAAAGACGACAAACAATACATGGTGCCCTTGCAAGGCTGTGCAGAGGTGAGAGAAGGTCATGATGAAGGTGGTGTCAGACCTTTGCCGCTTCTTTCCTGGGTGAAGACCTTGCCCTGCCTCCTGAATGTATGTCATGCTTTCATGACCACGGAGAAGACATTGGGAAGGTCTCAGGTTTCTTCAGCCACTAAAACATCTGTGCAACAACCATAATAAGTTGAAAGCCAAATTACTTAGTTGTGATTTCATCAGAAATCAGATATGAAGAGAGCTGATATTGGAGAACCCCGCACTTTTGCAACACTGTGTCCTCAGTTTTGAGCAGAAGCTGAGAACTGATAGCCCCTAGGGATGTGTAGGTGTCTACATAATAGCTGTCTTATTTGGCTCACGTAGTGTTTGTGAAGAGTTCAGTTTGTTTCACCAGCATTAAAAAATGGAAAATTTACATAAAAAAACAGATGTATGGATTCTCTTAAAATATTGGAAAATTTGGCAAAACTGGGCCATCAAATTCCTAGAACTCTCTAGAGCTGAATTGTGGCTTCTCTTTTCAGATACTAATTCACTTGACCATTTCATATGTCCTTACCTGAATGCATCCTAAGGACATTTGAGTTTGTTTAAATGAAATTTTCTGGTTTTCATTTAGAACTTTTGGGGGCTTTTATCTTCCCATCAATAAGAAGTAGTTTTTTAGCAACTAAAATGGCATCTAGTACATGGTACAGGTTCAATAAATATTGATTAAATGGATTGCTAGATAGGTGAATGAATGAATGAGTTAATGAATAGATTAATAGTTGGATCTATGCATGAATAGATAGATAGATAGATAGATAGATAGATAGATAGATAGATAGATAGACAAGTAAATATGAATGAAAGAAATGAATATTTTAGTAGGAAAATATACATATACTAAAAATACGGCCTATTCTCCTTGCTTTTGGGTAAGTTAAGGAGCCCAGGGAAGTAGACTAGTGGTAGGGAACTTCACCCATAGGAGGAATATCTTAGCGGTATATGCCCTCTTGTTAGTTAGTTTCACCTACTTATTCATGAGAGGAAAAAATCAGCACTTTTAATATGGTTAACTCCTTTGTCTTTAATAAAAAGCATTTTAGAAGCTGTAATTACCAAATCATCATATCAGCTATTATTTCCATTTCAAAATGTTGTTTATTGTACTAACCTACTAGGGCTTCCATAGCAAAATACTACAGACTGAATGGTCTAAATAACAGAAAATTATTTTCTTACAATTCTGAGGTCTAAAAGTCCCAGATCAAGGTGTCAGCAAGTTTCTTCTGAGGCTTCTCTGATTCGCTTGCAGGTGGCCACTTTCTCACTACGTCCACACGTGGTGTCCCTCTGTCTGTGTTGTCTGTGTCCTGATCTCTTCTTATGAGGACCCCAGTCATATTGGACTGGGTTTCCCCTAACAATCTTTTTAACTTTATTACCACTTTAGAGGCTTTATCTCCAAATACAGTCACATTCTGAAGTATTGGGGGTTAGAGCTTCAACATATGAATTTTAGAGGAACACAATTCAGCCCATAACACTTATATAGCTTTAAACATAGGCCATGATTTCTGTAAGCTATTTGCATCGAAATCTCTTGCAGAGCTTGTTATGAAGGCATATTTTTGGCTTCTGCCCAGCCTGTAATGAATTTAGAAAGCATGCAGTCTAGGGTATTTGATTTTAAACAAATATCGAAGTGAATCAGTGCACACTGGAGTTCAAGAGCTATTGGCATAGTTTTTCTATTTTTCATTGGCATCAAAATGTTGGTACCATTCCTCTTTATGCATGGTCAAATCTGAATAAATAAAATAAATATTACACTGACCACATATTGTTTAATTTTATCCTTATGACAGTCCTGTGAGGGAGTATTATGAAGGCCCGGGTTGGAGAGTGGTTAAGAGTTGAGTTCTGAAAGCTGCTGCCTCCATCACTTACTTGACAAGTTGCCTTGGGCAAGTTATTAACCTCCCCAAGCCCAATCTATAAAGTGGGGATAATAATAAAAATATTGCCTACTTCATAGGGTCTTTAAGTGGTTCATATGAATTCTAGAATGGTTTTTATCACATACTAAGTGTGTAGTAAGTTTGCTATTATTACTTTCAGGTTGGAGATAAGATTGATATTCCTAAGAATTAACAGATCACGAATCCACACAGCTAATAGAGGATAGGCATAGAACTTGAACCCCAATTCACTGCATCCAACTCCAATTCTTTCCACTATTCTGCAAAAACGGACATAGTTCTTAAGCTGGTATTAGTTCTTTCAAATTACTACATGACACTTTGTTATTACTTTCCAAGTTGACTTTTTAAGGAAAAAAATACTACAAAATAAGTGTGTGTGTGTGTGTGTGTGTGTGTGTAGCCTACACAAAGGTGGAATAATGATTAAATGTGTTAGAGTGTGAAGAAATTATAAATTATTAGCAGCGATTGATTTTCAATTGCTTTGAATTCTTGGTGATGGATGCCAGTATTTAGCAATCAGCTACTTGCAGTCTATTTCAGGAGTTCTAAAGTCAAGCTGAGCTGCATATAGGGAACGAACCAACTTACTGCTCTGAACTTGATCTTCTTTTGCGTGCTTAGGAAGCGTCCTCCATTAGTCTGACTTCTGTTGGTGGGCATGGCATTCTACAGGTTAGCAAGAAATAAATAAAATCTAATTTGTCCAGACAGAATGAGAGGAGAACACAGAAAAATTGCTTCACTTTCCATTCCCAGACACCAATTCGCTGGAATCCCCCAGGGAGATAAAGAATAATTCTGACATCTTTCTGACCTTGTCAGAGAAGTCAACTGCCATTTACTGGGAGCCCAACATGTGTGAGGGCTGCACTTACCTCTTTACCTCCATTACCTCTTAGCACTTAAACCCTGCAACGTACTGTGGGTCCCATTGTAGATAGGAAACTGAGCATCAGCAAAGGTCAGCAGCTTGCCTAAAGTCACCTTTGTAACGGACAGTGTTGGGATTTGAACCCAGGTTTTGTTAGTTGTTAATTGCCTGAGTAAACTGTAAACTCTCAGATGGCAGACCATCTATTAATTACCTGTGTAGAGCCAAATATGATGACCTGGAAAATAAGGGGGGGCATCCTGCACTTAATGATGATGCAAATAATTGTCAAAAACAGCTTTAATTTCCCTTTCAAGGTTGTTAAAACTTTGAAAGGAAGTTCCTTCTTGCCTGAACTGCATTTCTAGTGTATTAAGGTGATAAATCAAATGCATGTTAACCTGATGTGTTGGCATAATATAGAATATCATCTTAAAAGACGTCAGAAAGCTGACTAGTATAGTCAAACAGCAACAATCACAAAGTAAAAGAGATGTATTTAATTAACTGGAGACTGTGAGCAATTGCTTTTTCACTTTGTTCTGTAGGGCAAAAGCCACAAACCATCCGTTGGTGCAGGTTTTCAAAACTGAGAAAATCTATTGTAAACTCTCAGATCTTACAGATAGGCTGTGGTGCTATTATGACTTCAAGAAGAGCGTTTGGTATTAACCCATGGGTGCCTGCACTCTTGTGATAAGGTTGATTTTATTTCCAAAATGAATACTATCAATTTGAACTCTAAACACTCTGGAAATTCCTATATCAAAAGGTATTTTAATAGCCATGCAAAAGAATTTTTTAAGAAAATATTGCTTTCATTATATGTATATATGAGTTTCTCCCTCTTCCTGTAACATTAAAAAAAAATGAAAAAAAAGGAAGAATTCATTTTGGTTCAGGAATTTAGCTACACTTCATCTTTTCCTCTGAGAACAGAAAAGTTGGATTGACATCAAGCCAGTTTACGGAATTCTAGGACTTCCAAATACTGGTAGATTCACTGAAATCTGGCAGATGAATATGGCAGCACTTTGCATTGGGCATTTCAGGTCTGTCTGAAACGCAGAAGCACAAAGATGTCTTAAATTTATGGCTAATGATAAATTTTGATGTATTGCTTGAGATTAAATTATTGATTTATGGTTTTCAACAATTCTTATAGTTTACTAAAGGCCCGGTACAGGAAATTCATGCACGGGGCTGGGGGCGGGGGTCCCCTCAGCCTGGCCTGAGCCCTCTCGCAGTCTGGGACCCCTCGGCGACCCCTCGCTCCTTACCGCCAGCCTGCTCGCTGCTCCTTAGCACTGCCACGGAGGCTGGAGAGGCTCCTGCCACCTCCCGCCACCGCTGCTGCACTCGCCAGCTGTGAGCCCGGCTTCTGGCTGAGTGGCACTCCCCCTGTGGGAGCGCACTGACCACCAGGGGCAGCTCCTGCGTTGAGCATCTGCCCCCTGGTGGTCAGTGTGCATCATAGTGACCGGTCGTTCTGGTCGTTCTGCCATAACAGTCCCTTAGGCTTTTATTATTTATATAGATAATACTTCACTGGTTACTGTCTATGAGAGTGTTGGGTGGAAAAACCAGAAAGGCTATACTGCATACCTATGTGCATTGATACCTCTAGCCATCAGCATACATTACATAAGTTAAGTGGGGTTTTCTAATTACATACAACTTATCATAAGTCCAGAAGATTACAGACACATAACTAAATTTCCAAATAGCATTTTATATATATATATATATATATATGAAATTAGCACCCTGGATGGAAGTACCTAATAAAATATTGAAAACGTTTTTTTAATACAGCAGAGCTTTCATTGGACTTAGCTTGAGATGTCTGAAAACTAACTTTGCCGCTTGCATAGCAATAGTGGATAGCTGCCAGCAAAGGGCTTTATCACAGCATAAATGGGGTTTTAAGTGTTTGTTTCCAGTGCAGGTTCTCGCAGCCCAGGCACTTCCCAGTCTCATTGTTCCTTTGTTCTAGCGGATGTACAAAGGATTGACTGTTTTGTTTTCTGGCTCAGAGAGATTAGATAAAGTCTGCATTTTTGAACTTCACCCTCTAGGCACGGAACCTTAAAATTCATTTTCTGGAGCTCCTATTTTGCAGATTATATATGTTTAGATTATACTGAACATAACATCATTTTCTTTGGCCTTTATCTGGCTCAGTTGTAGACATTGATGACGGTACGGTATTGATCTCATTGGAACTATCCCTGGAAAGCAGCTGTCCCTCTCATCCTTGTCCTTAAAATGCCTCTTCAGCAAAAATGTATCATCTCGGTTGGCTATGACAAGGCTGTTCTTGAGTTTTGTTGGCTATTAGAATCTTATGGTAGTGAAATACCATCCTTGCCAGATAATAAGAAAACTTTCTGTGAGGGATAATTATGTTCTTTGCTTTTGTTATGATGTCCTTAATTATAGACTATTATCTAAGATAGAAATAATATTGCCAGGAATAAAAAAAAACAACTGTTTTTCCTCCAGAGCTTTTAAATGCGAACCACCTTGGGAATTTTTTATTTTATCTTAAGGGTTAGAGAGTTATTTCATGGGAATAAATTGGTAAGATTTTTCTCAAGATTGGTTTTCATGAAGAGAGCAACTAAGGCTTTTATCACTTTGATTTAAAAACTTGTATTCCACTTTTGCCTTCAGTTATTCAGAGGAATTTTTTTTAAAGAAGTGCTCACATTTGTTCTTATTTATTTACTAGGGGCCCAGTGCACGAATTCGTGCACCTTGAAAAGAACTATGGGCAGCGAGGCTGTGGTGGGCACAGGGGTGGGTCTCGGCCCATTCTCTGTGCCCCTGCCCAGCCCCTCCCATCACAGCCCCCGGTCCCCTGTCTACTGGCGGCCCCGCTCCCATGTCATAGTGACCGGTTGTTTGGTTGTTCGGTTGTTCCACCGTTCGGTCTATTTGCATATTAGGGTTTTATATAGAGAGATTTTTTGTTAATCCTCACCTGAGGATAGTTTTTCATTGATTTTTAGAGAGAGTGGGAGGGAGAGAGAGAGAGAGACAGAAACATTGATTCTGTCATGAGAGAAACACATCCATTGGTTGCCTTTGCACATGCTCCAACCAGGGCCGGAGCCTGCAACTGAGGTACATGCCCTTGACTGGAATCGAACCTGGGGCCCTTCAGCCCACAGGCTGACACTCTTTCTACTGAGCCAAACCCGCTAGGGCCAGAGGAATTTTTTTATGACCAAGTAGACAGAGTAAATTTATATCACTGAGTGCCCATTGTATGCCAGGTAAAATCTTCTCTGTATTTTGTTACTCCTGAAAACCCCAAGAATGCAGGTACTATAATTATATTCCCCAGACAGATGGGAGAAGGGAGGCTTAGACAGACGAAGTTACTTGCCCAAAGTCTTATGACCGATACACGATGAAACTGAGATTTGAACTGAGTTCCTTCTGACTCCAAAGCCCATGCTCTGTGCTACTACAACCTCCTGCTTCTATGACAAGATCTTCTCCTGATTATAGAAGTAATAATAATACTAACACTGAACACTTACTATGTACAGATACTGTTTTTAGTGCTCCAGATAAAATACTCAATTTAATCTTCATAGCAATTCTACTAAAATGATAGTATTATCATCAGCATTGCATAGATGAGACAGCTGAGGCACAGGAGGTTCAGGAATTGCCCGGAGTACACAGCTACAGAGCAGGGGAGCCGGGTGCAAGCCCAAGTCATCAGTTTCTAGAGCCTACACTCTCAGGTGAACCTGTGCTGGGCTGGGGTGTAAACTACACAGTCTTGTCCTCCAAGTTCACCCGTGCTTTCCTGGCTCTTAAAGTTACTGCTGCCTCAGCTTACTTGTCAGCTAACATGTATATTATTGTTAATTGATGATGTTATAAAATCTTGTGTGGTTTATTTAATTTTTGCAGTATCATGTGCTCATATAAATCATAGCCAAAAACATAAACACATTATATAGATCACAGGCTGAATTTAGTCTATGTATGGTGTCTCTAGGTTACCCATAGATAGTCTTATGAACTCTCTGATCATAAATGCCTTTTGAATACAGAGTAAGATTAGCTTGGTCCTGTTTGTATTAATATTAGTGTCACAAACAAGCACCATTTAAAAATATATACTGTTCTAAGAACATTGTAGAATTCCTGTAGTCATTTTGTGAGAAAACTATAATTTTCCAAGAGATAGATAAGAACTGAGATCTCTGTAGCCATGCCACTAAAATATCTGACCTGACTATTGGAATCTAGTTTTCCCTATCTTAATCCCACTTCCTAGACCAAGAAGCATGTGGAATTTCTGAAAATTACTCATATGTGAATGTCTCTCAATGTTTCTACTCCCAGCATTCAGGGTAGGGAGAGTCTCATTTCTCAAATGGTCTCTCTGCTCACTAAACACTGTTGACTTAGTTGCTAACCTGGAGACATGCTGTTCATCCTATTTCGAGTTCCATAGCGAAGATTCGATACATGGGAAATGGGACTTTGCAAACTGACCCAGGCTTTGAGAGTTGAAGCTAAGTGAACAGCTGGGTGCAGGATAACCGATTTCCACCTACTCTGGGGGCCTCAGTAGCTCCAATATGTCCCAGAACTCAAATTTTGAAAATTTAGTGACATAGGAAATCCCAGCTGTTGAGAGAATTCATTTTGGTGAGCAAACCTAGCCTAGGCTCATAATCAGGTCTATATCTTTTGTGGGTTTCTGATATCTAAAACAACCAGAAGTTAGCTATACTTAGCCATGAAAACCCACAACCTTAAAAGGAAAAATTTGAGTACAGCTTTCAAAATTATTTCTTAATGTCTGTATTTTCTGTTGATTTTCATAATTTACCAGGCATAGCCTGGATGTTTGTCAATGTTTGAAAAGTGCTGAACTTGCAAGCCAAAGACAATATCACCTTACTTGGAATTCCAAACTCAGAATTGTCTCAACCAAAAAGTTTTATTAGAAAAAGGACTTTATATGACTAGTAGCTGAGTGGGTTTCTTTTTTTAAATTAAATGGTAAGTTCGGAAGTGGAGTAAAATGCTGATTTGTTCATGGGCAACAGATGTTTTAAGAACAATGAATCTGGATTATAGCAAGGTAAGCATGTTTTGCAGAAGTCTTCATGCCACCTTCTCTTTCTTGGTTTTTGCCTTGCAGACCCTTTGCCTCCTGCTAGGTTTGAGATCAGTAAAGAGAAGACTACTTCAACCAGCCTGCACTTTGGGTGGACTCCTTCTTCCGGAAGAGTCACCTGGTATGAGGTGCAGTTACTTGATGGTCACCAAAAGATGCAGGAGGCCCAAATTCAGGAGAGTACTTCATGGAATGAATATGCATTTTCTAACCTTACTGCTGGTAGTAAATACAATATTGCCATCACAGCTGTTTCTGGAAATAAACGGTCCTCTACAATTCATATCAATGGATCAACAGGTAAGATTACAGGTAGTTGGGTATTTAATAGTCTATGCTCCTTTCACATTATATTAAGTTCAAGAAATGGAAGTAAGAATGCTTCCACATCAAAGATAGGTACACAATACATACATACATACATACATACAACATGCACAATGTTGTGTGATAGAATGGAAAGACTAGACCGAAAATAAGGAGGTGTGGCTGTGCTGCTAGCTTGCTGGGTTATTTTGAACACATCATGGCATTTCTCTGGGTCTAGAGTTCTCTCCAAAATAACGAAGTGTTTCCTAATGGCCCTTCTAACTCAAATTTTAGACAACAACATTTTCCGAGTTTGTGCCATAAAACTAATTTGTTAACTGTTTTCCTCCTTTGTATATTCTTCTCATCACATCAAGTCATGATGTTTTCTAAAGATCTCCATGCTTGGAACAAGTCTTTGCTGGCACCCAGACACCCTAAGATCAATGATATCTCACCATCTCCTCCCACAAGAGGCTGTCTTTCTTATCATTCACTCTCGCCTCATTTTCTCTCCTGCTTTATTGCTCTCTTTCCATTTTTCCTCTCCTTTAGTTCTTTACTTTTTCTTTTTCCCTTTGCTGCGATGCCACATCGTACTTCATTGGCAAAACTACAGAATCACTATATGAAGTTGGAGAGACAAACAGATAAACTATGATGTAGCTTTAGGCTGTGGACTTTGAAAAGAGCATGAATCTAGGTTCTGGTGAAATCTCAAAAGTGCTGTTTTCATTACTTATCACACAAGTTAGATGTACAGAGAAACATACATGAATGTGCAATTTTGAATTAAATGTGTCTGTGTCTTCTACAAGGAAGTTATGAATGACACTTTGCAAATGCGTTTTGTCCCATTAGTGCCATCCCCGGTGAAAGATATTGGTATTTCAGCAAAAACGAATTCTCTCCTGATTTCCTGGTCCCATGGCTCTGGGAATGTGGAAAGATACCAGCTGATACTAATGGATAAAGGGATCCTAGTTCATAACGTTGTTGTGGACAAATATGCTACTTCCTACACCTTTCATGGACTGACATCTGGCCACCTCTACAACCTCACCATTGTAACTGAGGCTGCAGGGCTGCAAAACCGAAAGTGGAAACTGGCCCAGGACGAGTAAGTGCCCCAGCTAGCTGAACAAGAATGATGTGCAAATCAAGGGAAATGTTTAATAAACAAGGCTTATTAATGACTAGAATAATGATAATATAGGACAAATTGAAATTCATACATCATAGAAGGCCCTTAATATGTATCCACTTTTCTAATTAGAAAAAGAGGGGTTTCCTTTATTCTAAAGTGTAGACTAGCCCTTGGCAGCATTCTGAAGTAGCAGGTTAATTACTGATAGAGTCCCAGCTTCTCATTTCAGTATGCCAATCTCTCTTCTCTTAACCAGGATTCCACTGCCCTTGTGACTTCACTCACCGTCAACCAGGGTACTTTTCTCAGCACTACGTGAAGACCCACTCCTGTGAAACAGCCATTTCCCCAAAGCTCTGCCCAACAAAACATGCCCTGAGACCCAGAACCCCAGGACCTGTCTCACAGCCTAATATAGCCCGATAAACTGATGTGTGCTGTTTTAATGAATAATTCACATACACACTAATTCGTTCACTCAATATTGTTTGGGTGTGAACTGTATGTTAGGCGTTGAGGATATAACAACACACAAAAGAGACAGAGTCTTTGCCCTCATGGAACTTACATTTTAGTAGATTCTAATCTTCTAACGTGTTCATAAATACACTCTCTTGGGAAATTATCTAATTTTAGCATAAACTCAGATATGTAGTGCCTTAAAAATTATTCTAGCGATGAGAGTTTCTGGAACTTTCAGAGGCTTGTGGGAATGTACTTGGATACCATACATTTACATATACTTTTCACATCACATCTCAAAATGTATAGACATTCCCAACAAAGATATTCCATATACCTTAAGAATTGTTTACGTATATCAAGAGCAAATTACGCTTCTAACTGATTTGTGCAAACTCATTCTTTTAATGAAGTGTTGTTAATTTATATTATGCCATTAACGAAGCCCCAAAATACAGCATGAGCAAGAGGTAGAAAACATATTCACCAAAATATCTCTCTTTTGTGATCATTTTCCATTGATGAAATAATGACACAACTTTTTTTAATTTTATTTTATTTTATTTTTTGAGGAGGAGGAGTAGAAGGAAGAACAAGATATAATTTTAATTTCGGGATCAGTGAGTCATTGACACAACCCTAAAGCTTTAATTTTATCATCCTTTAAAATGAAAAATAAAGTATTTTTAGCACACAAAATTTTGTTTTAGCCAATCAGTTGACCAATCTATTATGTACTTGCTATTATTAGATACATACAGAGGGGAAGAAATTAGGCAGATGACGACCTCTTTGAGAATTTTGACCAAGTGCTCATTTACCAATAGGACCCCGAGGCTCAGTGAGATGGGCAGAGCTGCCCAGGGCTGCCCAGCCAACTCAACTCAGTCTGAGCCAGAATTCAAACTCCTACTGCCACGTTTGTGCTCTTTCCCCCAGCCAGACAGCCTTTCTTTGGTTTTGCAGTATTATATTTGCCTCATGAAGATGTCATTTTCTTCTGTGCAGGGAGTGTGGCTTGTCAAGATTAAAATTCAGGTCAGCCCTAGCTGGTTTGGCTCAGTGGATAGAGCATCGGCCTGTGGACCAAAGGGTCCCAGGTTCAATTCCTGTCAAGGGCACATGCCCGGGGTTGCAGGCTCGATCCCCAGTAGGGGGCATGCAGGAGGCAGTCAATCAATGATTCTCATCATTGATGTTTCTATCTCTTTCTCCCTCTCCCTTCTTCTCTGAAATCAATAAAAATATATTTAAAAAAATAGAAATAAAATTCAGGTCAAAATTTGGCCACAAGACTGCTAAGCTATCTTAGTTAAAGTCACTTATCCTGTCTTCCTAATTAGCCCCCACAGAAGTCTCAAATCTGAAGGTGACAAATGATGGCACTTTGACCTCCCTAAAAGTCAAGTGGCAGAGACCTCCTGGAAATGTGGATTCCTACAACATCACGCTGTCTCACCAAGGGACCATCACAGACTCCAGAACATTAGCACCCCAGGTTACAGAAACCCAATTTAAAGGCTTAACCCCTGGACGACTTTATCAAGTTACCATCAGCTGTGTCTCTGGTGAATTGTCTGCTCAGAAGATGGCAGTGGGCAGAACAGGTGAGGCTTGCCCCAGAATATTCCTTGGTTGCCCAAATCAGTCTCTGATCCATCTTAGAAGAGAAGGAAAACTCCTTCCCTAACCTGGGAAGTATGGTCTACAAATTGTAGACCATATTATGTAGACCAATTATGTAGATCTACATAATTGAGGGTGTCTGTGGTCAGGCCCCACATACAGAGTAAAGCAGAGGGTTAATTGCATTTATCTGAGTTATTTAAGCAAATGTGTTTGGATTGATTCCTGCCTGATTTACATAACTGGCTCTGCTCTGTGCTATTTCACATCACACCACTTAAGTAGCAAAAATGCATTCGCATTGATACTAATAAATGAAATATTTCTAATCAGCATTTATAGTAAGGGCCAGTTAGCACTTAACCATATTTTCACTAAATTATTTTATTAATTTAAGTCACCAAACATTTATCCAGTGCCTTCTATGTGTAAATTATTGTAGCATGAGCTTTGGGATTTGTTAAAATGGCAGGGTTCAGCAAACTATATCCTTCTGCCAAATATAGCCCCATGCTGAGTGGTTATTACATTTTTAAGCGTTTACAAAAAACACAGAAAGAAAAATACGAGACAAAGACCATAATGGTCCACAAAGCCTGAAATATTTACTTGCTGACCCCCTTGCTCTTAAGGATTATGTTCTAATCACACAAATGTAGAACAGAGCCACACAAAATAAAAATACGGCAGTACATTTTAATAATGGTAATTGTGTTGCTATTTCCATGCGTCAGGCACTGACTTTACGCCATTATTTCATTTAGTTCTCACAAGAAAGGTCCTATTATCATCACAGTTTTACAGATAACTTGTCCATAGTCATCAGCCAGTAAATAGTGTGGCTGGAGTTGAAATCAGGCTGTCTGATTTCAGACTCCATTCTCTGTGTTGTTAGAGACCCCAAGTAAGAACCATAAGTCCAGAGAGACAAGAGAACAAACATTTCTTTCAGAAGAGCAGTAAAGACTTCCTGAAGAGAAACAAGGGAAGGGGATTTGAGGTGGGAGGGATGACATAAGCAAAGGCAGAAGAGTCCAGGAGGCTTACATGTCTGCAGAGCAAGCTCCGGGAGGCCAGCATTAGAGAGAGTGGGGCAGGAGGGAGAGTGGCTGCGGGAGTAGTCAGAAGACTGGAAGGATATGGAGGCTTATTGTGGTAGAGAACTGCAAATGCCACACCAAGGACTTGATTTGTTCTGCAGTTAATGGAGAGACCGTGAATGTTTTTGAGCAAAGGAATAAAATCAGAGCTGTATTGCAAGATTAGTGTTTTTCAACTGAAAGAGGAATATTTTATGACCACAACATGCAGTCTTTTCAAAAAAATGCCCTATCCATCAATGTCGCGGTCATTAGATGCAACATCAATATTGTCTCTAGAACTGGTGTGCAAACAGCGTTCATATTAGTAGGTTATTAATTAACAGTATTGCAGAAGATCGCATTACTGATATACTACTAAAGTGAGTCGGGCATACATTACTGGAGTGTCAACTGTCTTCATAGTGAGGAAAGAAAACACTCATTTGCAATCCACGAACATCAGGTGGGGATAGAAATGGTTTGAGTTGCAGATATTAGGTCTCGTATCTCCTGTTGCCCATGAAGAGTGAATAAGTATCCTTATTTTTGGTTTTTAGTATCTCCTTTTTGACATCATCTCACCATTTAGTTCCAGAGAAAGTTGGGAACCTGGAGGCAAACAGCAATGGTTCGGTGAGGTCCCTAGTAGTGAGCTGGTCGCCCCCTGCTGGAGACTGGGAGCAGTATCGTATCCTGCTCTTCAATGAATCCTTGGTGCTGCACAACATCACCGTGGGAAAGGAAGAAACACATTATGTCATAGATGACATAGGGCTCATACCGGGAAGACAGTATGAGGTAGAAGTCATTGTTGAGAGTGGAAATCTGAAGAACTCTAAGCGTTGCCAAGGCAGGACAGGTAAGCAATTATCAAGGTGCTAATGACTGATGGAATTTTAATTTGGTCCCTTTACCAAGTAACCCAGGTAGCTGTCAATGTCATTTTCTGAATCTTAGATGTTATATATTTTCAGACTGAAATAGGGTTACTAATGTTTAATTTTGTCAAATAAGAACATTAGAAATCTCTTCCACTAGTAACACCATTATTTTATACAGTCATGAGCCGCATAACAACATTTTGGTCAGTGACGAACACCATATACAACAGTGGTCTCATAATATTATAATGAAGCTAAAAGGTCCTATAACCTAGTGGTGTCATAAACATTGTGACATCACAGCTCAATGCATTATTCACATGTTTGCAGTAATGCTGGTGTAACAAACCTGCTCTGCTAGTCATGTAAAAGCATAGCATATACCGTTATGTGCAGTACATGCTACTTGATAATAAAAGACTGTATTACTGATGTATATATTTGCTACTATGTTACTGACTTGTATATTGACTATACTGTTACTGATTTGTATATTTGTATATTCATTACATAATGTGAACATTATTTTATCTACTTATTAAAAAAAAAGGTTGCTGTAAAACAGTATGTCATGTTACAGCAGAAGCAGCCTCAAACATCTCATGTTTACTGCATTATTTGTTCTGTACTTAATTTAATCTTGTGTTGTTTTGTTCGTCATGCCTCCTAAGTGTATAAAATCCACTGCTAATGTTGCCAGGAAGAGGCCACCTAGAGAGATTGACCTGGAAATGCAATTGAAGTGATTAAGGACTACGAAGGTGGAAAATCAGTGATGGTTATTGCTCATCAGTCGGGCATGTCCCATTCCACCATAGCTATCATCCTGAAGAACAAGAACAAGGTGATGGAAGCTGTTAAAGGATCTGTTCCATTGAAAGAAGCAAGACTAACAAAAACTAGAGAAGGGCCTATATCAGACATGGAGAAACTTCTAATGACCTGGATGGAAGACCAGGCACAGAAGCATATCTCTTTTAGCACCATGACAGTCACGGCCAAAGGAGAATGTCTGTTTGCGACGTTGGAAGAAAAGGCTGGACCCGACTATGATGTTGAATTTCCTGCTAGCTCTGTGTGATTTAAATGATTCAAGAATCATTATTCATTACATAATGTGAATGTAACTGGTGAGTCTGCGAGTGCCAATGTGAAGGTAGAAGCATGTTTGGGAATTCTAGATAAGCTGATTGTGGAGGAAATTACTTTCCAAACCAAATATTCAATAAAAATGAAACCTCCCTATTCTGGAAACAGATATCTAAAAGGACTTTTATCCATAAGGAGGCCAAGTCAGTGCCAGGTTTCAAGGCTTTTAAGGACTATTATTCTTCCGTGGGAACAATGTTGCAGGCTACAAATGGAAAACCCTTTGTGATCTGGCACAGTGAGAGTCACGGGACCTTCAAGCATACCAACAGGCACACACTGCCACTGTGCATTCTCTTCCAGAATGCCTTCCTGAATTGCTATGTTTGGAGAATAACATACCTTTCAAGATTTTGCTTATTGTTGGTAATGCTCCTGGATCTCTTCCTTTCATTGGTGATCTTCATCCCATATCAACACCACCTCTTTGATCCAATGAATAGACCAAGGAGTCATAGGAGCTTTGAAGGGCCTGGGGAGGATTTCCCCCCAGGCTACTGCTGCAGCTGAGGAAGACACTGAGAAAACACAGATGCAACTCTTGAAGGACTCAACATCTATGTCTTCATCAAGAACCTTGCTTCGAATTGGGGTGATATCACCAAGGAGTATATGAATGGCATCTGAAAGAAGAAATTCAAGAGGTTTGTCCCTGACTTCAAAGGATTTGCCAAGGGTGAGGAGGTTGTAAAAATCAGCAAAGCTGTGTTTGAGGTGGCAATCAACTTTAACCTGGGCGTGGATGAGGATGACATTGAGCTCCCAGAGGTGCTTCCTGAGGAAGTGACTAATGAGTTATTGGAACTGGAGCAGGAACACATAGATGAAGGAGTAAGAAAAAAGGAAACCAGGAGAAGAAAGAGAACCCCCAAGTAAATTCACAGCGAATGGTTTAACAGAAGCCTTACCAACCTCAACAAGCTCTTACAAAGTTTGAAAGCATGGACCCCAACATCGAAAAGTTTGCATTAATAGAGAGGAATGTTCATGATACGTTGTCTGCTTGCAAGCAAATCTGTGATGAAAAAAAAGAAACAAATCAAGCAAATTACCATGTGCATATTTCTGAAAGGAGGGACACTTCTTCAAGTAGAGACTCAGGCTGGTCCTTCAAGAGGGATTCTAGAAGAAGGCATTGTTATCACAGGAGATTACAGAAAATGTCTTTGGTGGGCAGAAAATTCACAAGATAATTTTGCACACTTGATTCTGTTTTATGGATTAGCACTTTACTCTTAACAATGTCTCCTAGAAGTTTTAATAATAAAAAGTGGAAGAAATTTCAGTTATTTGGATAATTGGAGTCTTTAATTAAACATTATTATTAGTTACCAGCTATATTATTATTACTCTCCCTTTCATGAACACATCAGTGTTCCTCCCTTCGAAATGAAGGGGAAAATCACTTTGTCTTTCCAAGCTAGGGAGGCAACAGACACTCCTAATCCTCCCAAAGTACTCAAACATGGATCTCCCTCTGTGGTTTTGTGAATGACAAGATCAAATGAAATATTTTCATATCATAGAATACATATGAAGACATAAGCACTCATAAAGTATTATGTGGCCAAAAATGAGAGACCCCATATTTTCCAATAGTATTATTTTAAATCCTTATTTCTGTTTGTCATATAAAGAAATATCTTGTGATGAGTTTTTATTTTTTTCTTAATGTTCATAAGCATTCAGAAAAGAAATGCTGAATTGGAATACTTCTGTGGATGGAAGAAAACAGCTCTAAAGAATATGTGAGTGTTTCTGAGTCAGTCAATGACCCAAGTCTCCATTGCTTTTCCTCAGTCCCCATGGCTGTCCTCCAGCTTCGTGTCAAACATGCCAATGAAACCTCACTGGGCATCATGTGGCAGACCCCTGTTGCAGAATGGGAAAAATACATCATTTCACTAGCGGACAGAAACCTCTTGCTCATCCACAAGTCACTCCCCAAAGATGCCAAAGAATTCACTTTTACTGACCTGGTGCCTGGACGAAAATACATAGCTACTGTCACCAGTATTAGTGGAGACTTAAAAAATTCATCTTCAACGAAAGGAAGAACAGGTAATATTCTTTATAAACTTTAGGCTTTAGAAGTATCCTGTCTGCTGAATTTTTTAACACTCAACTTATAAATGTTCACTAAATGCCTTTTATGTACTGGGAATTGATTTATGGATCCTTTCTGGTTTTTTGTTTTTTTATTTTTACTAATTTCAGCTCTTGTCTTTAATAGTTCCGTGTTTTGTTTTACTTTGAGCTTATTTTGCTAAAATTAAAACAGAGCAGAGAACAACATTTCCAAGGAGTTTTGCTGCAAAGGAGAGCAGAGAAATAGGGCAGCATCTGAAAGAGAAAGTATGTTTGAAAGGAGGATTATTTTTTAATGATAGAATAAAGGACAGCATATTTTAGAAGAAAGAGGAATGGTGAGGCTATACAGAGAGAGGGAAGAATTGTTGCCATTATTCTATGAATAAGCAAGAAGTATTGGGATCTATAGCACCAGTGAAAGACTAGGCTTTGGAAATGACATGAGTAGTAAAATTTGAGAGTCAAATGGGAAACAGAGAGTATATGGGTGCAGATACAGTAAATAGATGTAGTGGTAACAGTTATCTTTTGATAACTCTCATTTTCTAAGTGAAATAGGAAGCAAGGTCATCATCAAAGACATCCCGTTTCAATTTATATACTATTGTTGTCCTATATTTTATTTCTCTCTTCTTTTTTAACCTCACAAAAAAATGTAATTATTGTATCCTTGGATTGACCCACCAATTTACCAAATTTTTCTTCATCTTTTCCTCCTGTATCTCAAATTCCATCTTGTGTTACGTTTCTTCATCTTAGAGAACATCCTTCAAATTTCTTTACTGAGATGTTTACTGACAAACTCTCTACACTTTTGTTTTTCTGGGTATGTCTTTATATAGTTCTCCACTTTGAAAAATATTTTCCCTGGGTTATAATTTTGTTGAAAGTTATTTTCTTTCAGTACATTAAAGATATTATTTGAGTCTTTCTGAAATTTATTGTTGACATTAAAAAGTTAGCTGTCAATCTAATTTTTATTTCTCTATGTGTAATCTGCTTTCTATGATTGATTTTAAAATCTGCTCTTGGCCTTTGGTGTTCTGCTGTTCACAGTAATGATCTAAGTACAGACTTTTTGTTTATCCTTGCTTAAGATTATTGGGATTTCTATATTTGCAGATTAGTATCTTTCATCAATCCTGGAAATTCTCATCTATTAACTCTCTAATATTGCTCTTGCCTTTTCTCCATTCCCCCTCTGTGTCTCCTACTGGTATTCTAGAATATTATATATATACTAGTATTCTAGAATATTATATATATTTTTTTCATGTACTTGCTTTCTGGGCTGTAATCTGGTTAATTTCCTCAGCTCTTTGTTTTAGTTCATTAATTCTTTCTGTGTTTCTTTCTAAACTATTTTTAAGTCAACCCATTTTCTTTGATTCTCTTTAGTCATATTTCCATTCTCTTCCTTTATTGCTATAAGCTTATTAACACTTATTATTTTACATTTTATATCTGATAATTATTTGAAATCTTCAGAAGTGCACTTCTGTTGTCTATTGGGTTTGTTGCCTTTTGCTCATGGCACTTTATTTCCTTAAATATTTGTGACTTTTTTACTGTAAACTCACATACCTTAGGATTTTATTCTGTGGGAACTCTTTGATGCCTTGTTTGAAAGTGGATTTCAAAAAGAACTTTCTTTTCATTTGATTCTTTCAGGTACACAGGATTACTATCAACCCAGACCTATTTTAATCTAAATTGTTACCTTGAGATTTTTTGATCATCCAGGTCTTATGAATTTAAGTTGCAAGTTTACTGAAGCTGTCTTGAGGTTATGAATTCTCAGAGGAAAATTTTTCTTTTCCATCCACTGTTAAGGAGGTTGGGGTGATGTGGAGAGTAAAAAGGGAATATTTATTTTATTTACACTTAGAATGCAGCATTTCAGGATTCTAATGTTACTTACGAAGTTCCTCAGCCTGGGAAAGTCCTACACTTTGTCTCCTATTTTGTAGATCCTACAAAGCTATAAAGTCAAAGCTTAAATGTATGTTTAAAAGATGACTTCAGGATGAAAGTCTACTTCAGTTATCCAGTTACCTCTTTATAACTTACTTTTAAGTCTCTGAGAATTCCTTACATTCTTGACAACTCATTTATGCATTTACCTCTTTGTGTTTTATTCACTACATGTAGTTGTGTTGATTGGGGGGGAGGGGGAGGAGAGTCATCATCCTGTCAGAAATGGAAGTCCAAGACATTGTTTTAGACTTAGAATCATTTTAATTAAACCTACCACTGCCCTAGCTGGCTTGGCTCAGTGGATAGAGCATCAGCCTGCGGACTGAAGGGTCCCAGGTTCGATTCTGGCCAAGGGCACATGCCTGGGTTGTGGGCTCGATCCCCAGTAGGGGGTGTGCAGGAGGCAGCCAATCAATGATTCTCTCTCATCATTGATGTTTCTATCTCTCGCTCCTTCTCCCTTCTTCTCTGAAATCAATAAAGAAATATATTTAAAAAATAAATAAATAAATAAACCTACCACTTATAGTGCTGGATCATATGGTAAGTATATGTTTAACTTTGCAAGCAACTGTTTTCTGATGTGGTTGTAAAATTTTACAGCCCCACTAACAATGTATGAGATTTCCAGTTCCTCCTTATCCTCAGCAGATGTGTTTTAAAAAATGTTAACCATTCTAATAAGTATGTAGTGATATCTCATGTTTTCAATTTGCCTTTCCCTGATAACTAATAGTTTTGAGCATCTTTTCATACACTTATTTACCATCCATTTATCTTCTTTGGGGAAGAAGATAGTTTCAAATATTTTGTCCATGTTTATTTCTTATAATTGAGTTTTGAGAATTCTTTATTCCAGATATAAGCCCATGATCAGAAATATGCATTGAAATGTTCTCCCCCAGTCTGTGGTTTGTCTTTTCATTAATTTATTAGTGTATTTTACAGAATATACATTTTTTATTTTCATGTCTAATTTATAAGGTTTTTTTCATAGATCATGCTTTTGATATCATATCTAAGAAATTTTTGCTTTGCTTAAGATAAAGTCACAAAGATTTTCTCCTAAAAGTTTTTATAGTTTTAGGTTTTAAATTTAGATATGTAATTTCTTTTGAGTTAAATTTTATATGTGTGTGAGATACGGGTCAATGTTTAATTTTTTTGCATATGAACATCTAATAATTTCAGCCCTATTTATTAAAAGACTGTCTTTTTTCTACTTAATTGCCCTTGAATCTCTGTAAAAAATCAATTGTCTATACATGTGTTGTTCTATTTCTGGACTCTCAATTCTGTTCTATTGATCTATGTGTCTGTCCTTTTGCCAGTATCACACTGTCTTCATTACTGTCGCTTTCTAGTAAGTCTTGACATTAGATGATGTTAGTCCTCCATTCTTGTTCTTCTTTTTCAAAATTGTTTTGACATATTAATTCCTTTGCTTTACACATGAAATTTGGAATTAAAATGGAATTTTCTGATCATGTATATTAATGTTTTTTCCAGCTTTATTGAAAAATAATTGGTATACATTACTAAGTTTATGGCATATAGTGTGATGGATTGATTTACATATATTATGAAGTGTTTACCACAATAAGTTCAGCTAACATCCATCTTCTTCTGTAGATACAATACAAAGGAAAAATATATTCTCCTTGTGATGAGAACTCATAGAATTTACTCTCATCAAACTTCCTATATATTATATAGAAGTGTTAGCTATCGCATTCATATTGTACTTCCCTAGTATTTGTTTATCTTGTAACTGGAAATTTGTACCTTTTGACCATCTTTGTCCAAAATAATATTGTTTAATAAATATGTTTGTATCTGAATCCAAAAGTCAAAGAATCCTGAGAAGAGTTGTGCCAGGGTCAATTGCTTTGATTATCATAATTCAGGGAAGAGGCACAGAGAAGATGTATGTTGATTAAGTGCCAACTTCAAGATTTGTCAATGGATAGACTAGAAATCACAGTAGGTACCAATTAGGAAAAGAGCTCAGGTTCACAGGTTAGACAGATCAGGATTTGAACCCCAAATTATTTGCTAACACTGTAATATAGACTAAATTACTTACATTTTATGATCTTTGGTTTCCTCCTCAGTAAAGGGAATAATAAAATGAACTTAATAGAGTTTTGAGTATCACACAATATAATCTCTATAAAGCATAGAGCCCATAACTGGCACACAGCAGACACTCAGTAGGTATTATTATTATATGACAGTATAATTTATATTATTGTAACATTTTCATGTATACTAATAAAAGTTCTCTTGAGAATGTGCCAGTAAAGAATTAACCAGTTTTCTAAACTACAACCTAATCATCAAGTTGAAGGGATTTCCCAATACCAGCTATAACAACCATCAGCTCAGGTAGATGATGTGTCTTTCAGTTCTAATAGGATAAGGGCAGATAAATATCACATTAAGTAAGCAATCTTCAAAAGCAGCAGCCTTTCATTATTGAAAGTTTTAAATCAAAACTGTTTAATAAGCATGATGTCATCTCATCTTTGGATCCAAAATAATTTTGATTTCCCACATAGGCAGCTTTTTCGTAATAGTAGAGTCTCTGTGGGGGAGTAGTTTGCCATATGCCACAGGAAATAGAGCTGAGAGTCTATAACAAATATATATATATATATATCCTATATATATATATATATATATATATACACATATAGATAGTTAGATAGATAGATAGATAGATAGATAGATAGATATAGATATAGATACACATCTTCAAAACTGTCTCCATATTTTACTTATTTTTATTACACTCCTTAGGGTGACTAAATGTCATCTGTTTTTTCCTCTCTCTGTCTACTGTGTTTTAGTGCCTGCCCAAGTGACTGGCTTGCATGTGGCCAACCAAGGGACAACCAGCAGCCTATTTACTAACTGGACCCAGGCAGCGGGAGACATAGAGTTCTACCAAGTCTTACTCATCCATGAAAATGTGGTCATCAAAAATGAAAGTGTCTCCAGTGAGACTAGCACATACAGCTTCCACTCCCTCAAATCAGGCAGTCTCTACTCCGTGGTGGTAACAACAGTAAGCGGAGGGATCTCTTCCCGACAAGTGGTGGTGGAAGGAAGGACAGGTAAGAAGAGCACATGGACCTCCAGAGTTCCATTTTTAAAACATTCTATAGACAGGTTAATTTCTGATCTTCCTAAAAGCCAAGTCTTGGTACCATCCAGAAGGTAGATGTTGCTCTTCCAGGAATGAAAATGGAGGGCGGGGGGGGATGAGGGTAGGAGACAGTGAATTCTAAATTTTCTAAAATCTCCAATAAGTGACAGAACTCAGAAAAACCTTTGTGATGACATGATAGTCATTTGATCCAAATCTCATCCATTATACATGATGAATTGATATTGACAGTTATATGAAAACTAGAGGCCTGGTGCATGAATTCGTGCACAGGTGGGTCCCTCGGCCTGGCTGGCAATTGGGGCTGTCTCGCCCAGTCCCGATCAGGGCCAATCGGGCCTAGCCGGCGGGGGGAGGTGCTGCAGGAGGTTGGCTGGCCATGGGAGGTTAGCTGTGGGAGCACACTGATCACCAGAGGGTAGCTCCTGCATTGAGCGTCTGCCCCCTGGTGGTTAGTGCGTGTCATAGTGACCAGTCAACCGGTCATTTGGTTGACTAGTCTTAACAGTCACTTAGGCTTTTATATATATAGAATATTTAGCTGAAGTTAATCAACTGATGATGAAAACAGTCATGCAATTTGTATATACTATAGGACTTTATTATGATAGCCATCAAGGGCAATACTATTTACTATGCACTAATTTCTGACACAATACCACAGTTATTAATTTGCAAACTACTTCTAGCCAGGGAACTTCTGAAGGGTATCCATATCTTTTCCATTTTGTACACTTGGCAGATCATAAGCTCTCAGTGAATGTCTGTGGCACTCAGCCCAATTAAAATAAGTCAATGATTATGGTTGACATCAGAAAGGCTGTTCTCACCACAATAGCTCTTTCTGACCACAGCTGGTCCAATCGCCAGACTTGATTCCAAGAGAGGATTCTAGGTTTGTTTGTTTTTGCCACTAGAGGGCAGGAAATGCTTTGCAAAGAGGGAAAAAAAAAAACACCTCTGGTTGTGTTAGTTATTAGACTCCCCAGGAATAAATAAATTCATTGCAAGAAGATCAAAGCTATGCTCAAGTCTAAGCTTTCTAGAAAAGCTATTGCATTCTTTACCATTTCACTCAGTCATCATTATTGATGAGTTTGATTCAAACACTTTTATTTGGATTGTTAGGATGTTTGTTCCCGTTTCTACATAGGGGACGTCCTGACACATTTACATCAAAATGCCTCCACTTAAAATACTTTATGAACAGCTACACCATAAAAAATGCAGTAGGGCCAAACCAGCCGGCCTGTGCGGCTCAGTGGTTGAGTGTTGACCTATGAACCAAGAGGTCATGGTTCAATTCCTGGTCAGGGCACATGCCAGGGTTGCAGGCTTACTAGCATCCGAAAGGCCTCCTTGCATTTTCATTTTGATTTGCCTTCTGATATGAGAGCACTCATAGCATGTCTTGACCTCTTTCTTATAATCAGATTTGATCTCCTGAGTTCACACTGTTTTTTGTGACCATGATAAATCACTCAAACTTTTTTGATTGTGCTTTTCTTTTAAAAATATTCTCCCCCTTTTACAATCCTAGTCCCTTCCAGTGTGAGTGGAGTAACGGTAAACAATTCTGGTCGCAATGACTACCTCAGCATATCCTGGCTGCCAGCTCCTGGAGATGTGGATAACTATGTAGTGACTCTGTCTCATGGTGGCAAGGTGGTTCAGTCCCTCATTATTGCCAAGTCCGTCAGCGAATGCTCCTTCAGCTCCCTCACCCCTGGCCGCCTCTACGATGTGACCATAACCACAAGGAGTGGAAAGTATGAAAATCATTCCTTCAGCCAAGATCGGACCGGTAAGTCTATGAGAAGGTACAGGTTCTAAAAGAGCCAGCTTACCATGTGGCTCAAACATCTTAGATCTGCTGTATTTCTGTAATCCTAGGAGAAAAGGCCACTGAGGTCAGAAAATTGTTACAGAGTCATCATATTTTGACCCAGGAAACCCCTATGTGAGGAGAAATTACCATCAGAGTAAGATGAACAATACTTTATGGCTAGAATTCATATTATATTCAAACACAGTAACAAGTTTTTCTGTTTAGAGAGTACTTTTTGGTTGCTAGACCCTGGCTTTATATTTGTTAACTACCTTAACCCTTAAAAATTCTTTGTTGAGGTAATAGTTGTTATTATTACTCCCATTTTATTTATTTTTTATTTTGTTGTTGTTAAGCCTCACCCGAGGGTATTTTTCCCCACTGATTTTTAGAGAGAGTGGAAGGGAGGGGGAGAGACACAGAGAGAGAAACATCAATGTGAGAGAGACACATTGATTGGTTGCCTCTTGCACACACCAGGGATGGAGCTGCAACCGAGGTACATGCCCTTGACCAGAACCAGACCCGCGACCATTCAGTCCAAGGGCTGAAGCTCTAACCTCTGAGCCAAACCGGATAGGGCTATTACTCTCATTTTAGAGATCAGGAAACCAAAATTAAGGTTAAGTAACTTGACTACTGTTTAACTTGTTGACTAGCCAGTGCATTTAAAATCCTAGATTTAAACCCAGTTCTGAATGACTCCAGAGCCTACTAACTTCTTTTTTTTTTTAAATTTAGATTCTTTATTATTCAAAGTATTATTTATGTCTTTTTTCCCCCATTGATCCCTCCCTGGCTGCTCCCACCCCCCAGCGCATGCCCTCAACCCCTACTGTCTATGTCCATTGCTTATGCTTATATGCATGCATACAAGTCCATTGGTTGATCTCTTACGCGCCCCCCCACCCCGAAACTCCCACCCTCCCCTGCCTTCCTTCTGAGGTTTGAAGGTCTGTTCGATACTTCTATATCTCTGAATCTATTTTGTTCATCAGTTTATGTTGTTCATTATATTCCACAAATGAGTGAGATCATGTGATATTTATCTTTCTCTACTACGTTTTTCATCCTGAAATCCTTCCTGAAATGTCTGTTGGTCAAGTCTACTGTTCATCTTTTTTTACACAGGATAAAAATGTGAACCTTCATAGTTCTGGGACCAGGAACAAAATCTTAGCAAAGGCAATGAATGCCAGGTCTCCGGTGTGCTGGAAAGAACTAAATTTAGACAGCTAGCATTTCCCCAATATACTTTTTTTTTGGAGAATAGTTTGTTGATTTTTAGAGAGGAAGGGAGAGGGAGAGAGAGAGAGAAACATCGATGTGAGAACATAGCATCAATTGGCTGCCTCCTGCAGGCCCCCTACTGGGAATTAAACCTGCAACCCAGGCATGTGCCCTGACCGGAAATCGAACCAGCAACATTTTGGTGCAGGGGCCGATGCCAAACAACTGAGCCACATGGGCTAGGGCTTCCTGGGGTTTACATCTGCGATTTCTGCTTAAGGTTGACATTAATATTTGTCAAACCCTGCTGAGCTATGGGTTGATATTTTCATTTTAAAATGTCGATTTTCTATGCGGATCTGGAACAACTAACAACATCCTATGACTTCACACGTGGTCTGAATCTAGTAGGCACTCAAATCTTTGATGAATCAGAATTCACTTAGATCAAGGATTTTCACCTAGTGCTCCATGGGTAGACTTTAGTAATGCAGTAATCCCAGAAATTGTCCCTGAAGTTGTTGGGGATAGGGAAGGTATGTACTTTTGGGGGGGAGTGCATGGTTTCTTTCAGATTCTCATAGTTTCTGTGACCTCAAAAAGGATCAAGAACCACTGATTTACATTGTTACATCATGCTAGCTTTGAAAGTGTTCGTAGAACAATCTAATCCTGTCTCCATTGGAAATAAAGTCCCAGAGAGAAACTGGCTTCTCCATAGTCACATGGTTGACCAGTAGTCAAGTTCAACCTGCCTCCAGCACTATTTCCATTACATCTTGTGATCCCTGAAAGCACTAGTCAGGGATATAGAGATATTCCCTACCCTCAAATGATTTAAAATCTAAATATACTGATAATCCCAATAATGTCTTAAATCTGTAAAAGCAGATTTCCATTTACAAAGCAGCCTGATATCAGTGTCTTATGTTAATCAACTTGGAGCCTAAAAAATCACCAAAAATTAAAGGGTATGCCAACCAACTACAGTACTGACTCCTTGCTTCCCCTCAGCGTCAACTCATGAATGTTTCCTGTGCATCTGACCTTTACATTGCAAGGCCTTTTGCTAAGATTGTTTTTAAACACAAGAAAAGTGATTCTTTTTTCAAAGCACCCTCTTGAAAAAAGAGGGTGCTTCACCAGCATGAACTTGGATTTGGTGCACGACTAATCGAGGCAAACCATTAACCCTGACAAATCAGTTCAACTGGAGAGTCATGTCTGAGCTACTGTCTTGTTAATTTGGGCTGATTGTCTCAATGTTCTTTTCCTTTTCTAATGTTCTTGTTCTACATTTCGGATGAAAATATCAATATTTCTAATTCTGTATCACATCACCTCACCGTGCAGCAAGGCGAGTCTCACACATTACCTCCAGTTCCACCTGGAGAGCCCCTTATTGCCTTAGCATGGTATTCAGCTTGGTGTTTCTTTCGATAATAGTTGCTTTGCCTTCAAGAAATTGCTTGGATCATTGACCTTTCTTAACCCATGCATTCAACATCACTTCAGAATTTCTCCTCCTTAACTCTGTGATAACTAAATTCCAGCAACACTGTCATTGGTCCAAGGTAAATATCTTGAAAAAAGCATGCCTGTCCTTGCTCCATATCTGTGGTGAGATTTATGCCAATACAAAAACTAACCAGTACACATAAGCCAACAAAGGATAGTAGTGCAACTTGTAGGTGTGAGAAACATCATGAAAAATGTAGCTTAGATGCCAAAATACTGACATTTAATACCTCTCTCTCACACAAGTGGAAGAGAAGACTTGGACGTAGGCTGGGCGTGTGGCCAGAGCAGAAATCCCTGATTTACCAAACACAGACAGAGGCCACACAGACCTAAAAGACATGCTAGTGTTGGGATACAAGTTCAGTACTCTGGATCTTCGTTCATACCTCTTTCCAGTGCTCCTTCTCATATATTGATAATATCCAGTTATAGCCACATAGTAATGACCTACTGTTGAATTAAAATACAGTCCCAAAGGATAAATTAGAATACTCTTAATATTATGCTCTAAATACAGATTTTAAAGTGTTCCTGTTAACAAGTATTGATTGATTGACCAATTGAGAAAAAACCCACAGGTACACAGAATTGTATTTTTGTTTATATATTTATGGGGGTGGGGAGGAAATCTCAGGTGCACAAAATTGGATTAATCATAATTCTTGGTTCTTATTTTTAGGCATTTAACTTAATTTAGATAAAAATCTTAATAAGTTGCCGAAACCGGTTTGGCTCAGTGGATTGAGAGTCGGCCTGCGGACTGAAAGGTCCCAGGTTCGATTCCGGTCAAGGGCATGTACCTTGGTTGTGGGCACATTCCCAGTGGGAGATGTGCAGGAGGCAGCTGATCGATGTTTCTCTCTCATCGGTGTTTCTAACTCTCTATCTCTCTCCCTTCCTCTCTGTAAAAAAATCAATAAAATATATATTTTAAAAAAATCTTAATAAGTTAATATGTACCTAAGATACCACGATCCAAAATAAAAACTAGGAACCTGACACTAATCTATGTCAGATAAGGTGGTTCCCACTTCACTAGTCCATCCCAAGGTAACCATCAATTTGACTCCAATTTTCATCTCTTTCTTGCTTCCTACCTTGCATATTTTATTATTTGTTATCCTAAAATTATAGGTTTTAACATTTTCAGTTGTTTTAACATAAAAATGTATATTTTATGAAGTATATAATCTTTTGGGACTTAGGTCTTTTTAAGTTAATAGTATATTGATAAGAGTCATTCAGATTTTGTGTTTTAATGCTAAGATCAATAAATCTATATTTTTGTGTTTTGAGTTAAGAATAAACTAATTATGACCACCATATACCAGTTCATTCAGCTAATCTCCTGTGGATGGGCATTCTCTCTCACATTTGGTTTTATCAGGCTTTTTAATTTTACCGATCAAATCTATTTAAGATATATTTTTCCATGGCCCGGACTTATATTTCCTTGATCACCAATGATGTTGAACATATCTTCATGTATTAATTAATCATATGTGTTTCCTCTTCCACTTTTCTTTTGGATTGTTTATATTCTTCTTGGTGACTTTTTATCATGTCTTGAATCACCAAGGTATGTTGGAATTACTAATACCATCACCATCATTCATATTAATAATCAGTTATCATGTTTAATGTTCTATTTTGTACATGACATTTTCTGTAGGCTAAAAACAGGATTAGGATTAATTCATCAGATTCTTTTTTTAAAAATCCATTTAATCATTCCAACGATTATAACAGTCTTTTCCTTTCAGAAATGTGTGGTTTAAAGGTCTAAGACTTTTATTTAAAATGCACACAATAAAAAATCTCCTCTCTTTTTCATGTCGTCCCAGGTTGTCATCTGTGATCAATTGCTCACTAAGAATCAGTAAATCTTGAGCAGTTCTCTGTTCTGTTTTCAGTGCCTGACAAGGTCCAAGGAGTCAGTATTAGCAACTCGGCCAGGAGTGACTACTTAAAGGTATCCTGGGTGCATGCCACTGGAGACTTGGATCACTATGAAGTCACCATTAAAAACAAAAACAACTTCATTCAAACGAAAAGCATCCCCAAGTCTGAAAATGAGTGTGTATTTGTTAAGCTAGTTCCTGGACGGTTGTACAGTGTCACTGTTAGTACAAAAAGTGGGCAATATGAAGCCAGCGAACAAGGGAATGGGAGAACAAGTAAGTGGAAAGATTGCAAAATTTGATGGTCGGTTGGGTCTTGAAGGTTACTGAGTAAATAATTTATCTGAACCTTGAATTTTCTCTACTTAGTTATCAGTAAATTACATTCCCAGTAAGTCTCACTCAGAACTAACATCGTTTAGCCCAGCCATGGCCTACAATTATAGGATATTTATTGGGAGATAAAAGCAAATATACTTGGCAAGCAAGAAGGCCAAATGCCCCATTTTTCTTCTCTGTCCTCTTGCATTGTGCATTGTGACATTTAAAGTTCTGTACGTTTTGTTTTATCTTATGATTGAGATCATAACTCATTTTACAATTAGATTCCACCAACATTTAGCATATAAGATTTATATCAGGAAAATAACTACAATTTTAGCAGTTGATTTTCAATTTTTCTTGTTTAATTACGCATGAAGTAATTTAAGTGACTTATGTGGGGAAGAGAGATGTTTGCCAGTTCCTTGAATGTGATTCATAAATTATTGTGTAGGTAAACTTTGATCAGTCACTTTCCTGAAGTGTCTTCTAATACTCCTCCCTAGTCCCAGAGCCTGTTAAGGATCTAACATTGCGGAATAGGAGCACTGAAGACCTTCTCGTGACTTGGTCACGAGCTGATGGGGATGTCGACCAGTATGAGATCCAGCTGCTCTTCAATGACATGAAATTACTTCCTTCTTTTCACCTTGGAAATACTGCAACCGAGTATCGCTTCACCTCCCTAATACCCGGGCGCCGGTATAAAATTCTCGTGTTGACGATCAGTGGAGATGTACATCAGTCAGCCTTCATCGAGGGCTTCACGGGTAATTGGAAATATGGATCTTGAACCTGACCAGTTATAGCAGTATGCAGTTGGCCCTTGAACAACATAGGTTTGAACTACGTGGATCCATTTATATGCAGATTTTTTTCAATAAATATGTTGGAATTTTTTTTTATTTTCTTACTACCATGAAGCAGTGATATCTGTTATTCTAGGCTACCATAAAACCATCATATTTCTGCTTCTTCATTATCAGTGAATGAATCATTACACCTGTAAATAATATTATTTTTTCACATTATTTTCTCATTTCTGATGTCTATTCTTAGTAGTATGTATAACATTTACAGTGTATTGTGTCACATAAGACAGTATTGATGTAGGTACTGACAAATAGACAATTCATCTTGTAAACAGATGGCATAAACTTACAGTATCGATACATACAGTAAGTACTATAAAGGTATTTTATTTTCCTTACAACTTTCTTAATATTTTTCTCTAGCTTACTTTATTATAATAATATAGTATATAATACATATGACATACAAAATATGAGCTAATCAACTGCTTATGTTATTGGTAAGACTTCCAATGAATAATAGGCTACTAGCAGTTAAGTTTTGGGGAAATGAAAAGTTATATGCACACTTTCAGCTGCATAAGAAAGGGGGAGTGTCTGCCCCTAACCCCTACCTTGTTCAAGGGTCAACTGTACTGGTAAGTGTAAATATCTCTGTTGCTTGGGTATCACTTCTTTGGAACTTTATTAGTAGTGTTGCTATAATAGTTAATGTTTATTAACAGTTTTCCATAAACCAGACCCACAGCAAAACACTTTACACATACATTCTGTTTAATCCTCACAACTTTATGGGATGGTTGCTATTATTATCATTACCATTTTTCTGATGAGGAAACAAACTTACAGAGGTTAAGCAATTTGCCTGTAGTCCCACAGCTGGTGAATGAGAAAACCAAGACTTGGACCAAGGCAGTCTAACCCCTTGCTCTATTACTGGCACCGTTCACTTCTCCTCACTGGCTGAGATGCCACTCTAAACTTCCCTCATTAACTTCAGTTCAGGCAGAAGAGTCAGAGAAAGTGGATAAATTGATACCAGTTTTTTCTATGTGTATCCTTTCAGTAGATGCCAGAACATAAGAAGCACAAAAACTTTGGTTGAAATTCCCACAGTTCATTCTCTAAGTGATGATATTTAAATTTATTTTCTTTTTCAGTTCCTAGCACTGTTAAAAATATTCACGTCTCTCCCAATGGGGCGACAGATAGCCTGACAGTGAACTGGACTCCTGGTGAGGGCGATGTTGATTCCTACACAGTGTCCGCATTTAGGCAGAACCAAAAGGTGGAATCTCAGACTATCCCCAAGCACATCTCCGAGCACACGTTCCACAGACTGGAGGCTGGGGAGCAGTACCAGATTGTGGTTGCCTCGGTCAGCGGGTCCCTGAGGAACCAGATAGATGCGCTCGGCCGGACAGGTAAGCATCCACCTGGAGAAGGGCCAAATTGGTCTCCATAATGGGACAATGATGTGCTTAGTTACTCACAAATCAAAAATACCCAAATTTAAAGCCACCTAAATTTGTACAATTCAATATGGTTTTAAGAGCGTTTCTCATATTTCTTTGCATTTTTCTTTCTTAATGGAGATTTTCAAAAGAAATGAAATGTAATTAGGAACCAAATCATTTGAATAAATTTTTAACTTGTTAAAGGCTTTAAAATTTTAACAAGCAGACTTCTATAATTATGCATTTTTCAAAATATTATCACTTTCTCAAAATTCTTTTTTAAGAAAAAAAATGTTCCTATACCATCTACTTCACTTGTGATAGCTAAAGAACAAGTAATAAATCAATGAATAATGTATATGTTTACTTATATTACTATCACTATTAATATATTACTTTCAAAACAAAAATCATCTGCAAGCACCTGCTACATGCCAGACATCTATACTAATAAAAGGGTAATATGCTAATTAGTGTGGATGTCTTCCGGGCGTCCATCCAGACAAAGACACAGCAGCTGCGAGCCCCAGGGCTCAGGCAGCCGAGGGCTCACAGTAGCCGTGGGCTCACGGAAGCCGTGGGCTCAGGCAGCTGTGGGCTCAGGCAACCATGAGCCCCAGCGGCTGCGAGGCCCGGGATTCAGGCCTTGCAACCACTGCAGCCAGCAGTGGCAGCAGCAGCGGGGTGATGGGGGCAGCACCTTCCCCTGATCAGCCCGGTTGCCTCCTGCAGAGGGAGGCCAGTCTGCGGCTGTAGTAGGACATCCCCTGAGGGCTCCCAGACTGTGAGAGGGGCCAGGCCAGGCTGAGGGACCCCCGCCCCCGTGCACAAATTTTTGTGCACTGAGCCTCTAGTATATATATATAAACCTAAGCGACTGTTACAGCTGAACAACCAGAACGACTGGTCAACCAGTCACTATGATGCGCACTGACCACCAGGGGGCAGACACTCAATGCAGGAGCTGCCCCCTGGTTGTCAGTGCACTCCCACAGCCAACCTCCTGTGGCCCCTCCCCTACAGCCAGCCAACCTCCTATAGCCCCTCCCCCTGGACCCCAATCAAGGGGCCGGCTGGCCAACCTCCCACGGTCTCTACCCCCTGCCAGTTGGCCTCCCCAATAGGCCCTGATTGGGGGGCTGGCCATCCAACTTCCCGGGGTCCCTCCCCCGGCTGGCCGACCCCCTGATAGGCCTCGATCACCAGCCAGGCCAAGGGACCCTACCCATGCACAAATTCGTGCACCAGGCCTCTAGTTTAAAATTATCTCTAGTCACACTACCTGGTAGAGGATCATCATCTCTACTTTAACAATAAGGAAAGTAAGGCTAGAAAGTTTATGAAACATTATCTAGATACATGTAATAAGGTCTGGAGTTACTAGTATATTTCAAATCTAGATCTGTCTGTCTCCAAACTTCATGTTCTCTCTACTGTGACACAATACTTCTTAGGTGTCTTCCTTTCTCATAACCATTTATTTAGTTGTGGGGCTTGAGCCTTACTATGTCTCCAATTGACATATTTCCCACCATGTGTCAATCACTGTGCTAGAAAATGAGAATTCAGTAGCAAGATAATGCTTCTGACCTCAAGAAACTTATAACCTATTGAAGGAGACCAAGAAGTAAAAAGGCAATGACAGTATACCATGGTAAGTGCTAAAATAAAAATGAATATGGTGTACTATAGGAGCAAACAGAAAGAGTCAGGGAGGAAGTAATAGTTAAACAGATACTAAGAAGTCATCCTGATGAAGCAGAAACCTTGGCACATTGGGGACCCTTACACTGTTTAGTATGCTAGAATAAAGAATGTGAGCCATGTGGCCAAGGAAGTAGACAAATCAAATTGTAAAGAGCCTTGTATGCCTTATGAAGGTGTTTAGAATTATGGAGAGCCATTGAAGTGTCATCAGCATGGATGTACTATGAGAATATGCCTGATACACATGTAGTTTGAAACTGAGAGGTAAGGAATCAAAGGGACTGGTCAAGTAACTTGTAATAATATATGAGAGAGATGATATTGTCTTAGGGTAGTGGTAACAGACAAGGTGAGAAGTAGAGAGATCCAAGAGAAATAAGATTTAGGAGACAGAAATTATAAGATTAATGATTAATTATATGTAGAAGGGTAAGAGTTTCTGACTTAGATCAAGAGATAGAATCAAAGGACAGTAAGGAAATTATGGGAGGGAGATGAGGAGTCCAATTTGGGCATCTTGAGAGTTGGACATTTGTGAAACATCTAGAGAGAGATGTCATTTGCAAAAATAGAAGACAGGTCTGAAATATGAGCCTAGGACAAAAAATATTATTAACAAATAACACTATTTTTCCTTTCACATCAAGAGCCGTAGTACAAACACTATTATATACTATTGCTTAAGTCAAGGCTTGAAGCTTTGACTTGAGTTATTTGGGAATAAAAGTCCAAACAAGCAACTACATATTCCAAACTATATTCATTGAATGTAAATTTGTTCAGCATTCTTGCACTCTCTAGAAAAATACATATACATCATTCTGAATATTTATCAGTGTCACTTCTATGAATTATTCTACTTGTTTGACTTCAAGAACCTGTCTAAATTCAGAGAAAAAAATGAAAAATCAAAGCAATCCTACAGGTAATTCAGGACAAGAAATATTTTCTTCTAAGGGCACATGGAAAGTGTCAATGCAATAATGAGGCATCACCTTCCATCTGCAGTTGCTTTAGGAGACATTTTCTCAACTGGTTACTTTATCCTAAATGATGAAACCTGTTTCTTTTCTTCCTTTGCAGTCCCAGCATCTGTCCAGGGAATAATTGCAGACAATGTATACAGCAGTCATTCCTTAATAGTAAGTTGGCAAAAAGCCGTTGGCATGGCAGAAAGATATGATATCCTACTTCTAAATGAAAATGGGATTCTTCTGAGTAACACATCAAAACCAGCCACCACGAAGCAGCACAAATTTGAAGACCTGACACCAGGAAAGAAATACAAGATACAGATCCTCACTGTCAGCGGAGGCCTCTTTAGCAAGGAAGCCCAGACGGAAGGCCGAACAGGTAATTCACACAGCCTGCTGTTTTGTGTGAGATATCTCCTTGTCTGCTATTCCTTGGGAACAGTAGCCTCAGAGGGATGAAGCAACATGGGGAGATCACATATATTTCTTGACACTGTAAGAATGGAGACTTGATTGTCCATGTCCACGTCAGCTGGCCTGTGGACACAACTTTCAGCCCGCCGTACTCCAATTTAGATTTTTCATGAAAACTGTCTCTATTAGTTCCCTATGGCTGCTAGGGTAAATTACCACAAATTTAGCATCTTAAAACAACATCAACTTACTATATTATAGCTCTGGCGGTCGGAATCTGAAGATGGGTCTTATGGGGCTGAAATCAAGGTGTTAGCAGGGTTGTGTTTCTTCTATAGACTTTAGGGGAGAATCTATTCCTGCCCTTATCTCTTCTAGAGGTCACTCAGGTTCCTTGGCTCCTGGCTCCCTTCCAGCAGTGGTAATACCCCAACCTCTGTGCCTGTCACCAGATCTCCTTCTTTACTCTTCTGCCTCCCTCTTCCATATTTGACTCTTGGGATTACATTGGTCACCACCCAGATAACCCAGGATAAGCTCTCCATCTCAAGATCCTTAATTTAATCACATTCAGAAAGTCCCTTTGGCCTGTCAGAGGAAAAAGAGGTCAGTATAGCTGGAGAAGAGTGAGTGATAACACAGTGAGGCATGTAGTCAGAAAGGTAACTGGGGTCAAGAAACGATCACAGTTGTAGAAATCCTAAGGGTCAAAAGCTAAACTAATGCAAGGAGGCTGATGAAGAACAGTAGATATAGTCAAGAAATATTTCTACATGAGGTAAGATGGTACTTGGTGGCTAAGTGGAGTGCAGATGGAGGAACAGGAGATTCTGGAGTTCCTACCTGGCATGTTTGGTAGAATATAGGCCAGTGATGGCGAACCTTTTGAGCTCGGCATGCCAGCATTTTGAAAAACCCTAACTTAACTCTGGTGCCGTGTCACATATAGAAATTTTTTGGTATTTGCAACCATAGTAAAACAAAGATTTATATTTTTTATATTTATTTTATATATTTAAATGCCATTTAACAAAGAAAAATCAACCAAAAAAATGAGTTCGCGTGTCACCTCTGACACGCATGTCATAGGTTCACCATCACTGATTTATAGGCCGTGAATTTAGATGAGAGAAGCAGAAAGAGGGAGTTCCAAGGAGGAATATACAGGATTCCGTTTTGGACTGAGTTTGAGATGTCTGAATGACTTTCATAGGGAGGTGATTATTGGTAATTGAAAATATGGGTCCCAGCTCAGAAAAGTGAGAGATAGAGATTTGGATAAAAATTCTAATTAAATCCATATCTTAGTCTGTTCAAGCTGCTATAACAAAAATACCATAATCTGACTGGCTTAAACAACAAATACTTCTTTCTCACAGTTCTGGAGGCTGGAAGTCTGAGATCAAGGCACCAGTAGATTGGGTATCTGGTGAGGGCTCGCTTTCTGGTTTATAGATGGCACTTTCTCATTGTGTCCTCACATGATGAAAAGAGGAGAGAGCTCTCTGGGGCCTCTTTTTAGGGCACTAATTCTGTTCATGTGGGCATCACCCTCATGACCTCATCATCTCCCAATGGCTCTACCTCTTAATACCATCACCTTGGGGGTTAGGTTTCAACATACGACTTTGGGGGAACACAAACATTCAGACCATAGTAATTCATAAAGTGAATGAGGATGATTGCTTAGCTATTGTTATAAGATATGAAGGGGATAGAGGATAGAACCATGGACAGCACCAACTTTTAAGTGCCTGACATAAGGAGAAAAAGGAAGCAAAAGAGCCTGAGAAGGTGTTTGCTGTGGAGGGAAAAGAACTCAGGAAAGACTGAGACAAATGTCCTGGTCTGTTTCCACCTGCATCTGAAGACTTCTGTGGAATCAGGAAGCATCTGCGCCAACAGTGTCAAAGCTGGTGACTTCTGTTGGCATTTGATTGCTTTCACCAACAGGTAGCACTAAATGGGATTGCAAAATCCTAATGTAAACTTTTAAAGAAAAAATAGTTTGGACTTTCCTCTTGCTTCTCTTTCCTCTTGCTTCTCTTTCCTCTTGCTTCTCTTACCTCTCCCTTTCTTTCCCACCAGTCTTTCTTCCCCACAATCCTTCCCTCTCATGGTCATTTCCTAGCTCTCAGACGGCATTCAGAGACAGTTTTTGTTTTGTTTTGTTTTTAGCTCTGATATAGCTCTTAAAATTAGAAAGACATTTAGTCACACAGGTCAGATTAACATTTATTATATACCCCCTCCCTTAAAAAATATATTTGAAGATACTTTCCCATTACTGATTTTCCTTCTTCTTTTGTGGTTTTGTTTTTAAAATGAACAGTTTCAGCATCAATAATTAGATGTATGTATTTACTTTAATGTCTCCATGAAGTCACTATTTGTTAAGGGCAGGAACCATGTGTTTTGAACTATTGCTTGAGTGAACCCATCTAGGTGCCACGCTAGGCTGTGTCAGGGACATGCCAAAACTCAATCTCACTCTCTTGCTCCTCGACTTTTCCAGTGCCAGCAGCTGTCACCAACCTGAGGATCACAGAGAACTCCACCAGACACCTGTCCTTCACCTGGACCACCTCAGAGGGAGAGCTCAACTGGTACAACATCTTTCTGTACAACCCAGATCGAACTCTTCAGGACAGAGCTCAAGTTGACCCACAAGTCCAGAGCTTTTCTTTCCAGAACTTACTGCAAGGTCGAATGTACAAAATGGTGATAGTAACTCACAGTGGGGAGCTGTCTAATGAGTCTTTCATATCCGGAAGAACAGGTAAGACCGGGATCCACGCACTAAGGAATAGCAGGGAATTTATCACAATAGTCGCTATTCTACCCAGGATATAACTTTATATGAAATTTGTGACCTTCAGGCTTTCTGACCCTAAGTCAGACCTTTGATTGTAGTTTTTGCACTGCCTTCTGCTCTGTTGCTTCCACTTGTTTACCTCATAGGTTAATGAAAAAATGAATCTCGTTCCTCTACTTTCATGAGGGTTATTTATAATCCAAGCTCTGCCCTTATTCTTTCTACAAGACATAGATGGAGTAGAGGGCAGGTCCTGAGAAGGACAACTACAAATGGGACCAATAAGCAAAGACTGCTGGGAATCAAAACCACAGCACTGGATGAAATGAACACCAAGAGTTCCAGGAAAACGAGAGGGAGAAACATCTCTCTGGGCTGCAAATAGGAATCTGGACCTTCTCTTGTTCCATAATTTGAGCCTATTCTCTCATTTTTCTATTCAAAATTATTTTTCATTTGACATTAGTTTTTGTTGTTGTGTCCAAAGCACTGGGCTTAAGTCTGGAACATGACAGTGAACAAGAGCGATGACACCCCTGACCTCATTGAGCTCTACATTAGTGGATGGAGAGGGGCAGGGGACAGCAGATTTTAAAGGGAGATGATTTTGGAACACCTGAAATTCTATGAAGGGGATCAACAGTATGACGTTGTGACAGAGAACTACTTGGCAGGACAAGAAACCAGACAGAGCAAGCATTTCAGCTGAAACCTGAGGGCAGCCATGTGAAGAGCACATTCCAGGCGCCCAACAGAAGTCCTACGTTTGTCTTTTAAAGGGAATGAAACGGAGCAGCAGATAAGCCTAAACCGTGAATAGACTTGCCTACGTGTTACCATTTCCAGAGCAGTTTATGCTCTGCACGTTAATGCTTCCAGTTCCTCTAACTAGAGACAACAGTCTTCATTCTTCAAAGGATGATGATGCTCAAATACCCTTGGGACAGGTGCCAGCATAACCAATTTATATAAAGGTAGAAGCAACTGTTAATAAAGATATTGGTGAGAAAGAGCATGCGAGTACTGAGAACCTAAAAGCTGGAGAGGAAGTGGAGACTCAGAGAGGGACGTTATGGTACGGCGGCCACAGTGACATGGGCCTGACTGCAAGGGCTGGGACCTTCTGTGAACACTTTTAGGGCCTTTTATGAGTTCAGGTATTAGCTGCTTGACCAGTTTTAATTAATCATTTCTGAAGATTTCATTTTATATGTCCATTAGGGTTCATGTGGCAAGCATACAAAAGTCACCACCTGTTGTGTTTTGTTCTATTTTAATTTGTACCACATTCTCCTAAACCTGAGTGAGCTGAGATGTAGGCAAGGTCTGACTCTACAGTAGGAGCTATTCACCCATATGCCCAATGCAGCTCATATTTTCACCTGTGGGCCAAAATGCCTTTGTTTCTGTTTTGTTTTTGGTAAGGGCTTTCCCTCTGTTTCAGTCCCAGCCTCTGTGAGTAACCTCAAGGGATCCAATCGGAACATGACAGACAGTCTCTGGTTCAGCTGGAGTCCAGCCCCTGGGGACTTCGACTTCTATGAGCTGATTCTCTATAATCCCAATGGCACGAAGAAGGAAAACTGGAAAGAAAAGGACCTGACGGAGTGGCGTTTTCATGGCCTTATTCCTGGAAGGAAGTACACCCTGTGTGTGGTAACTCACAGTGGAGAGCTCAGCAACAAGGTCACAGGGCAGAGCAGAACAGGTAAGAAGCCCAGTTGCCAATGGCCAAGTATTGGTGGGAAGTAGCTTCCAAAGACGTGTTTTGTTTTGTTTTGTTTTGTTTTGTTGTTTTGTTTTGTTTTGTTTTGTTGTTTTGTTTTGTTTTGTTTTGTTGTTTTGTTTTGTTGTTGCTGCTGCTTTTAAATATATTTTTATTGATTTTAGAGAGAGAGGAAGGGAGACAGAGAGAGAGAGAGAAACATTGATGAGATCTATCAGCTGCCTCCTGCACACCCCCTTACTGGGGATGGAGCCTGCAGCCTGGGCATGTGCCCTGACTGGGAATCAAACCAGTGACCTCTTGGTACATAGGATGAAGCTCAACCCACTAAGCTATACCAGCCAGGGCCAAAGACATGTTTTAATTATGGTTTTAATAAGAAAAAACATAAGCAATAAGGATGTGCCATGTGCTAACCCCTGAACTGGGGAGGGGGGGGGCGGGGGGAAGCACAATGGTACAGTGGATAAAGGAAACAGACTTTGGTTAAAATGATCTAGGTCCTTAGCTTAACTTTGCCACTGACTTAAGTGAAACTGGGCAGGTCACTGAGCATCTCTAAGCCTCAATTTTTCTTGTCTGTAAAATGGGGATAATCACATACATCATCATTGTGTGGCTATGAGCAGTGCTTCCTAAATTTTTTTTTAATTTCTTAGGCACACATAGACAACATTAATATACCTGTGTGCCAATCTGGGGTCAATGGACAGAGCCATCTGAAATTGGACATAATCTTGGACTTTAGTCCTCACAACTCAAAATATGATAGTATTAATACCTTTTCACACTTGTAACCCATTCAGGGCACACCCATTCAGGGCAGCACTCTGGTAAGGAAGCTCTGGTTATGAAAATGAAAGAAAATGTACATAAAACACTTGAGGGCAGTGTCTTCCACATAGTAAAGCTCCTATTATTATATTATATTATTTCCTCCTACAAAGTACATTTAAGTATGTCTGACGTCGCTCAGCTATCTTATTGGCATATGTTCTGGCATAGAAGTGATTACATGATTTTTCATGCTCTTCTACATACAGCTCCAAGTCCTCCTAGTCTTATGTCATTTGCTGATGTTGCAAACACATCCTTGGCCATCACCTGGAAGGGGCCACCAGACTGGACAGACTACGACGACTTTGAGGTGCAGTGGCTACCCAGAGACGCAATCACGGTCTTCAACCCCTACAGCAACAGAAAATCAGAGGGACGCATCGTGTATGGTCTTCGTCCAGGGAGATCCTATCAGTTCAGTGTCAAGACTGTCAGCGGAGACTCCTGGAAAACCTACAGCAGACCAGTTTCTGGATCTGTGAGGACAAGTATGACATGTTTTGCTACTCTCGGTTCTTAAATGGAATGAGGAGGAATTATGTGTTACAACATGTAATTCCAACTGGGCTTGGTTTAAATCCACATTTTTACTTGGAATTGGTTAGATTGAATTCAGGCAGAATTATCTATAGATTTGTTCATTTATTCATATACTAGAAACAATAAACAATAAAGAAAAATCTCAGAGAGCTTACAATCGAGTGGGAGGTACCATCTTTAAAAGCAATTTCATTTGGGTGTGATGAAGGAAGCATTTGGCACTGTAGAAACCCATGTAGTGGCACTGACCCAACGCAAGGGAGCTTCCAGGAAGAAGAAACATCCAAATCAAAACCTAAGGAAAGAGTAAGATCCACCAGGTAGAGACAGGGAAAGAAGTGGAGAATATTCCAGGTAGAGAGACTAAAATATTCCAAGACCAGGAAGGAGAGAGGAACAGAAAGGAGTTTCGTTGGCCAGAGCATAAAAGGTGCAATTAGGAGAATCAGGTCATCAAATGTCTTGTGAGCCATTGTGACGACTTTGAACTTGATCCTCAATCAATCAGAGGAACTGAAGAATTTTTGGCCAAGATGTCATAATCAGATTTGTACTTTAGAAAGCCACTCTGGGTACAGTGTAAAGAATAGGTTAAAAGGGGCAAACTAGAAGCAGAGGGATCAGTTAGGACATATTGTTATAAAACCTGAAGAGAAAAATATTTTAACAGTGAAATATGTATCAGTTTCTTCTCAAAGGCATTTTGGGATTAATGAACTAACCTGAAAGAAACAAAGGTGTTTCAGAATAGGAACCTCAATTCAAGTATTTATTTTTCAATAATACCTAGTAAATGTAGCTTCTCAGATCAGATAGTGGTTATTGAGAAAATACCTAGCTGGAAATTAGAAATTTATGCAAGTAGTTGTTTTATTTATTCAACAAACGTGAGTGCTATAACAATTATAATTTGTGCTCCATATTGTATCCAAAGACCAGATTCAAGAGAAATATGTGAAGAAAAACTAACAGGTTTTGCTTATAGCAAGCTCGGGGTGGGTTTTCAGTGGTTTGCTATGGCTGTGTGATTGAATCACAGGTGCGCAGTTAAGAGCTCAGTAGAGGCTGGGTCCGATCACATCTGGAGTATTGTGTTCCGTCCCGGATGCTAGAGTTTAAGAGTGGCATTTACCAACTGGGGCATGCCCATGAGGAGAGCAACCAGCATGCAGAGGGATCTGGCGCTGAATTTTATGAGGAATGGCTGATGGAACTTTGAGGATTTCATTAGTTAGGGTTGGGTTTGGCTATGGGTAACAGAAACCCCAAAATAAGAGTATTAAGCAAAATAGAAGCTTATCATCATTCTCCTATAAATCACTCCAGTAGCCAGTTACTCACAAATAAGCTCCAGCCATGATGAATAACTGGTAGTTCAGGGTAAACCACCTTCCCACTCCTCCCAGCCCCACCCTTGGCACTTGGGTGCATGGTTTCTCTGTCTAAAATGCCCTTCCCAATATCTGGGCGAGTTGTCATCTTTGCCAGAGGCCTTTGCTATCTCCTGCCCACCACTAGCACCAGCAGCAAAAAGGTGTCTGTGACCACACAGCATCTTCTTTTTCCATTTCTTCTGAGACAGTCTCCTTTCTACCTTGTATTATGGCTGTTTTGGAGTCCTCTCCTTTCCTAGAGGTTAAGGCTAAGGTCATATTCACCTCTCTACTGTTCATAGACCCTAGAAGAGCACCTTGCACATAGTAGGCACTCATTTCTTAGTGAATGGGAGCGGGACCTGAGTCTTGGAAGGCAGGTGGGATTTACAGGTGAAAAGGAGGAGAGAGAAGGAACTGAGGGAAGAGGTGGAAGCTAGTTTCCATATTATCCTTTGTGCGAATAATCAGAGTTATGGGTTAGGCAGGATGTCTTTAGGTCTCAGCTCTGATTTGGTTTGAAAGGAGTTCCAAAGTTTAACAAGCAGTTACTGTTTGAAAAGACACAGTTATTGCTTGTCTCAAATGCCAGTTCTTTTGTGAGCCTTTTGATGGGTTGATGCCATTGATTATTGCCATCTGGGGATTGTTACTGTATTGTGTGCTGTGGTCAATAGGACAATGGGACAGGCTTTTAACTTTTAATCTTTATGAAGGCTTTAACTCCTGGAATGAAATAGGGTGGTCTAGACCTAGGTTTCAAGTTCTATTCCAGAGCCTGAAGCCTCCTTGGAAATGTCTGGGGGATGCAAGGGAGGTCATAGAGAGAGCACCCCAGTGTAGCACCCCTGAGCCCAATGCACACTTCAAACACAGACCAGAACTCCTCTGATTCTACAGACCAGGGAACTGAGAACTATTCTTTTTTAAGTGGCCCCACTGCTAAAATTACAATACGAAAATTACTTATTTAAATCATACAATTTCACTTTATAGATATATAAATAATTAGAAATGGTAGGCATGCAACTGATTGGGGCAGCCTACAGAGTTTCTTATTAACCTCGACAGTCACTTAAGTGCTTTTCTTCCCGACTGAATCTTTTACTCATTGTTTTGTCATTCACAATAAGTAAGACCAGCTTCTCTTCACTGCGTCCCTACTGGGTCAGGCACTCTGTTAGGCAGAAGAAACTGAATGACCATAGCATAGGGGCCTGGAACAGAATGGTCTCCATGCCGAACACAAGCAGTTTCGGTTCCATGGCATGTGAGCAGGGAAGGGCAGGCAGAAAATGGAAGAGGGGGCAGAAGCCAGAGCCCAGAGGGTAACAGGCCAGCAATGCCATTTCTTAATTTCCTCATTTATTGAGCAATTTCTATATCAGCCACTATTCTAGGAGGCTGTGCATGTTTCAACTCATTGAATCATCACAGTAATCATGTTATCTTAACTTCCCCACTTTACAGAGGGGCTCAGATGTGTTAAGTAACTTGCCCAAGAGCACACAGCTGGCAAATAGAATTTGAATTCAGGCAGGCCGAACTGCACTTCTGACCTCTCCTTTACTCTGCCTGACCCTTTATCTGACTTCTGCCACTTGATTTCACTGCCCATGTGCACATTTGTGTTTCCAGTCACATTGGCATCTGGTGATTTTTTTAAAGGAACAGCACTTTAACTTTTAATGTTTCTCAAAATAGGGTGTGGCAGGCAGACATTCCCTTGGAGGTCTATGAGAATATTTTTTTCCTTGAAAAACAATCCAAATTAAGTTGGGGAATTATTTGTGTAGATCTCTGAGCTAGTTGGACCCAAAGAAGCTAAAAATAAAAACGTGTCTCACAGAGTTATGAAAAGTGTCCCTTCCTCTCTCTCCTTTAGAGCCAGACAAAATCCAAAACCTGCACTGCCGGCCTCAGAACTCCACGGCCATTGCTTGCTCTTGGATCCCTCCTGATTCTGACTTTGACGGGTATAGCATTGAATGCCGGAAAATGGACACTCAAGAAGTTGAGTTTTCCAGAAAGCTGGAGAAGGAAAAATCTCTGCTCAGTATTATGATGCTCGTGCCCCATAAGAGGTACCTGGTGTCCATCAAGGTGCAGTCAGCTGGCGTGACCAGTGAGGTGGTGGAAGACAGCACCATCACAATGATAGACCGTGAGTGTCCCCGGAGGTGTGCGTAGTCCTCTGTCCTGTTCGTCATTGCTGTTCACTTGCATACAATTCACTTCCACATTAGCGTGTCTTGTCACTTCGAGGACCTAAAAGGCCTGGGAAATGGAAGCATTTCTCTGTGTAAGGTACCCTGCAGCAAACAAGCTAAAAGATCTTAAGGTCCCTAAATGAGTTAGCTTTTACCGATACAGTTAGAGTGCTCATGGAGCTGCCTCTTTCATTATGTTTAATGTGCCTCTGGCACATCACTTCAGGCCTGCTCCCATTGGGAGAGGAGGGGTTTTCTTGATTACATACAGGCACGCAAGTGCGTGCGCACATAGAGAGAGAGAGAGAAAGAGAGAGAGAGAGAGGATGTATCAGCACCTCACATATTATTTCTATGTAGAAGCAGAGTTGTGACCCTTCTTGCTTCTTCCTTCCTCAGGCCCTCCTCCTCCACCTCCGCATATCCGTGTGAATAAAAAGGACGTGCTAATTAGCAAATCTTCCATCAACTTTACTTTCAACTGCAGCTGGTTCAGTGACACCAATGGAGCTGTGAAGTACTTCACGGTGGTAGTGAGAGAGGCTGATGGTAAGTGAATTCCCTCAACTCCAAGATGCAGCATTGCTTTCTCAAAAGCCACTATGGGGATGCAGGGAGATGTAACAAAAAAACTGCTCAAAGGCTCTTTCAACAATAAAGCCTATTATCTACAGGGTGTAATTATTCAATGGGTGAATGATAACAATAGCAACCACAACTGTAATAACGGTAACCATCAGTTACTGAGCCCATACTATGTGTCAGGCACTGTTGGAAGTGCATTGCATGTGCAGACTCATTCAATCTTCTTCACTACTCATTCAGTCCTGTTCACTGCTCTTTTGGTCTGCCATTAAGCAGCAATATGCTATAACTGTCTTCCCCCGTCTCTGTCTCAAATACCCCCACCAATCACATGTCCCAAACCACCCACCAATTCGCAAAAATACTCAAAAGCTTGAGGGAGGAAAAAGATGATCATAAAAAGCATGCCTCCTTTCTCTACTGCATTTTCTTCAATGTATGCTTTATTCTCTAGTTCTTTCACCCTCAAATTATTCTGTGTCTACTTAATTCCTGTGGACTAGGCAAATACTAGGTAATAGTTGAAACAACGTTCCATACAACCACCGAGTATGATCTTCAGAGATTACTATATACATCTCAATTGGCAAAATACAGGAGTATTGTACATTGGTGTACACATGCCTGCAAGTGTATTTGCCATTGAGGATGTGTGTTATTTCTCCAAAACAGATGTTTGTGTCTGGAACGGCATTGATATATTTTGCATGTTTTATGTTTTTCAAAATTCTTTAAGGTCTGCACAAGAGTTTCTTAAGCATCTTTGACAATTGTAACCCATTTGTGGGCAATGGGAAACTTTAAATCTGACAAATGTTGGAGCTAAATAGTATTTTAGATAGCTAATGGTCCATGCGCTTTTACATCTTATTTAATTGTATTAAATCTGGGTATGCATAATCAATTAAATAATTTCAAGGGTCAGTGGTGCATCCCAGATTTCTTTACACCTCATAACTGGAGATAAATTGAACTGTGCAGCGACTTTAGATTTAAGTGGGCTGCAGTGAAGGTGATGTTTTACTACGTGAATATAAGGCAGTGAAGAAGTCAGACCCCAGAAAGCAGCCTTGTGTTCTTCGGCAGGTGGGTTTCAGTTATTGATGCCCATGGAGAGCGGCGGTGCTCCCCTGGTGATCTAAGATAACAATCCTGCTCGTATAAGTGGCATTTATCGCGTATGCACGCATCCTAAAGGCCACATTCCTTTTCAACTACTGCCAACAAGATAATATTTCCAAGATCCACTCATTTTGAGCAAATTTTATGAAACAAGAGTCCAGGATGCAATGAACCCCTACCATACCACTTCTTGAAATTCATTGTAAATAGTATGCAATCTCCATAATATTTATCTTCCTAATTATGCTTTCCTCCAGCCAATATCAAAACTGGTTTGCAGAGCCAAAACACACAGCAGGCTGGGTGGACAGGGGAAGAGTTCTGGGAAGTGATCGGCATGAGGGGCCAAATTTGAGCCAGGATTAAACTGTACTCAAGATAAGAGTCCTGTACCCTGAGCAGTTATCAGCAGGGCGTGGCGCCTGGAACGTGCTGGTGGGGCGACTGCTCTGGCCTTGGATTTGATTTCTCTTATCTTTTTCCTATTTCCCAGGTCATAGGGATTTCCTTATTAGCTTAGCTACAATGATTATTGGCAAGCTTATTGAGTGGGTTGACTCTCACAATGGGGAGTGTTTAACTTTCTGGAGTTGTGGGCATGTTATCATTTGGTTTAATGAGATATCCTCTCACCCACACATTTTATTTGCAAGAAAAATATATATATCTTTGTTTATACACTATCATTCATGTTAGAAAAAAATGAATTAAATTTATTTTCATTGGGAGAATTTCACAGCATCCTTCGAGATCACAAATGCTGGAAATGACCAGAGAGGGTGAGGAGTCAGCCTTAGAATCCTCAGTAGAAACCACTGAGGCCACAAGAAAGTCAGTCTTCACTGTGGGTTTTGTCCTCCAGGCAGTGATGAGCTGAAGCCGGAACAGCAGCACCCTCTGCCCTCCTACCTGGAGTACAGGCACAACGCCTCCATTCGCGTGTATCAGACCAATTATTTTGCCAGCAAATGTGCCGAAAGTCCTGACAGCAACTCCAAGAGTTTTAACATTAAGCTGGGAGCAGAGATGGAGAGCCTGGGTGGAAAATGTGATCCCAATCAGCTAAAATTCTGTGACGGACCGCTGAAGCCGCGCACTGCCTACAGGTTAGATGTATTGCCGTCCTCTTGCTGGGAGGGATATGCTACATTACTAGGCGCTCGGCTGTCTGGGCCGCTGATGCACACAAGCTCCTGCAGATTAATCACCTACGTTACAAGAGTGCTCTATGTTTTACTGGGTAATTTATAAAAGTTGTGTTCCTGCCTCCATTCCCAGGGAATGTGTAAAAAGGACCTTGAGCGTTGTGGAAAAGCTCTAATTCATTATGTGAAGAATTGAAGGTTCTTAACAGATTGTTCTTTCTCCTAAAACTTCCTTAGTACAAGCCAAATCAATTCTCAGGTTAACGATTGTGACCATGTCCAAGTAGAAAGATAGAGTGTAGGGAGATGCAAGGAGTATGAGCTTTTAGCTTCCACTTTTAATGAGGACTCAGATTACACTGATTCATTTACCCTCTAAGGCATAAAAAGATGAAAGTGCTCTCTGGTCCAGACAGAACTCTTGAAGGCAGAAGCCCCTGAATGATTGGGAACATCTCTTCCTTACCCTAAGAAGGCAGATTAAAGGGGCGGCTGCTTGGCCCCAGGAAGCACTACTGCAGCCAGCAGCCCCTCCCAGCTGCAGGAACTGGCAGAAGTGCACAGCATCCCAAACCAGGGCCCTCAAGAGAAAGAGAACCTATAGATACAGGCATCCAAGATTGGCACTTCTGCAAGGGATGTACCTTCTCTGTTGTGTGTTCCCAGAGCTGATACTAACCAATAGGGCCGCCAATCAGGTTCTCCGTGGGCAGTGTCTATTCTTGTTGGTCAGTGCCCTGGTATGTTGACTCATATTTTGAGTATCACCCCTGAGTCAGCTTCAAAAGGAGACAGTGACCTGACATCACACCTGAGAGCACTCTTTTCTTTTTAAATCCTCACCTGAGGATATTTTTTCCATTGTTTTTCAGAGAGAGTGGAAGGGAGGGAAGGGGGCGGGGAGAGAGAGAAACATCGATATGTGAGAGATACACAGACTGGTTGCCTCCCACACTCGCCCTGACTGGGGGGATGGGGAGCGAACCCACACCTCAGGGATGTGCCCTTGACCAGGAATCGAACCTGAGACCCTCTGGTGTGCAGGCCGATGCTCCAGCCACTGAGCAACATCAGCCAGGGCCTGAGAGCCCTCTTAGCTCCTTCCTCACATCAACTAAAGAAGGCCAGTGGTTTTCTTCCTAAAACAGAGCACTCACTTTGGGCAGGAACTCTGTGGAGTTACCTCTGCCCAGGACTCACCACAAAGATGATATTGCCACCCTAGCCAAGATTTGCACATCCAGAGCAAACTTACTAGTGATGTTTACTTCAGGAAGAGACCATTATAAGTTTATCTGAAGGAGGTGAGATCTCGGACAGAGCAAAGGAGAAATGCAAGAGATCAGAACGCTGGCATCCTTCAGGTCCTATAAGAATCAAGAGTGTCTGAGCTCCTTAGACACTTGGGCTCAAGGACACAGCAAAAGCCTCCCAGGGGCCATTTTCTCTTTGTGAGGAGGAAAGGTGAGGCTGTTTTTGTTTGTTTACTTGTTTGCTTTTTGAGAGAGGAGAGAAAATGACTCATCACTACATTTCAGAGAGAGAACAAGAAGCTATAGACAGTTTGCATCTAGACCAGAGCCTGCCAGGCTCCGGGCACATTCCTTCCTGCCCATAGCAGCTGCCACAGGGCTGCCATTTTTTGGTCATTAGCCTTATAAACAGTATTTCAGTTCTTTAACCCTCATGTTTTCATCACAGAACATTGCAGAGTTGTCCTGGGGAACAGATCAAACCTAGTCATGTGCCTTCTAGATTAAGGTCTTCCAGTGATCCCCGTTCACACCACAGCCTTCCAGAGCAGGGCACACAAAGTCCTCGCCTTCTCCCCTCCCACCTTCCTCGTCAACGTTGTCTCCCACCATTTTCCCAAGTATACCTTACCCTTTTCTACTCCTCACTCCTCAGAGTTCTCTTGAACATGACATGGCTCTCTTTAACCCGAGGCTTTGCACATTCTTTTCGCTCTATCTAGGATGCTGCCAATCCCTTCTTTGGTGGCTGAATTCCTTCAGACAGTTCAAAAGCCAGCTCAACCTTCAGCCAGCCCCACGCTCCCCTTGTCAATGCACTGCTGGGCAGTTGTACTCTCAGCTCCATTTCCACAGCACCCAGTCCTGACATTCTTCTAATCAACCCTCCAGTTACCAGTGACTTTTAATCCTTTGTTTAATCACCTACCCTCTTTACTACATTGAGAGAGCTCACAGTCTAATGGAGGAGACAGATGTGATGTTGGTGATGAAACAATATGACAAGTACCAGGCACAAAAAAAAGCATTTATTAAATGTTTGGGAGTCAAGATATACTCCTAAAAAGTTACACATTCTTAATCTAGTGTAATCAACTCATGCTGTAGATATTTGTTTGCTAGGACATAACTCTCCTCTGTTTCTCCAATGTGCACTTGGTTCAGTCCTGTGGAAAGCATGCCACAGTAGTGCTTGATGAGAGGAGGCCTAGCCTTTCAGAATACATGGGAGAACCCTATGCTAAGTGGCCTCCTGCGAGGGGCGGCTGAGCCCTAGCCCCCGGGAGTCAGTGTTCTGCCTTCTCAAGATGATAGTCACCACGGTGACCTTCAATGCTGTCAGGCACCTTTTTCCCAAAAAGAATAGGTGGACAGGAAGAGACATGGAAAAAGAAACATTATGATTGAAAAGAAATTGGAAAACACTCGGTTTAGCTGACACACAAGCTTATTATGTCAGTACATGTAACATGTTCCCATTCATTTGGGTTCCTATTATTCGGTTGTATAATTAGCACGGTTCCATGTGGGAAGAGAAAGGGCAGAGCATGATGGGTGAGAGGTAGTTTGGAGGTTAGGAAAGTGCTGATCTGGTTTTGTTTCTATTCTAAATAGAATAGCAATGTGACCACAATTGGGTAGTCAGCTTCTCTTGACCTCATTTTTCTCAAATGAAGGAAACTAAACCACATGATCTCTAACTTTGTGCTGTGGAATTTTCTGATTCTGGACACAGTTAAACTTGAAATAATTACTATCAGATATCTATTCATTAAAATAATCTTACTCTATTATTAAATTGATCCTGCTGATCATATATTCACTACAGGGTGCCTCCTCTCTGAAAGTCCCAGAGCCGAGTGTGGTAGGGAAAATATGGAAATAAGGACAGAGGATTAAGGTGGAGGGAACATAGTGAGTCAAAGTGCAGAAGCAAAAACACAGATTGTTTAGAGAAGAGCAAGTAGTCCAGGTTCAAGCAGGGCTGGGAGCATGAGTTAGAAGGAGGGGACAGAGGGTCAGAACAATGTTTCCTGGCCTGTTACTACTGCAGCATTATTACAGGATGTGCCCAGATACTTTGGGGTTCAACCAATCTAGCCTTTTAAAAAGGAAAAAATGAATCCTCCATTCATTTTCATAGGGTTTAAATTAACACTAGAAAAGGTTTTTCTATAGCAACCAAGCCTTATACTTTATTTATTTACTAGAGGCCTGGTGCACGAAATTCGTGCACTGGAGCGGGGGGGGGGGGGGGGGGCGTGTCCCTCAGCCCGGCCTGTGCCCTCTCACAGTCCGGGAGCCCTCAGGGGATGTCCAACTGATGTGGAGGCGCTCCCCCTGTGGTAGTGCACTGACCACTAGGGGGCAGCTCCTGTGTTGAGTGGGACTGGGCCAAAACCAGCTCTCAGACATCTCCCAAGGGGTCCCGGATTGCGAGAGGGCATAGGCCAGGCCAAGGGACCCCACTGGTGCACAATGGGGGATGGGGAGGGACGTGGGAGCTTGGCCACGTCATTAGCCTTATAAACAGAGGGCTCTAGGGCATGTCCGGCCCATCTAGCTCAATCCCAATCGGCCAGACCCCAGCAGCAAGCTAACCTACTGGTTGGAGCATGTGCCCCCTGGTGGTTAGTGCACGTCATAGTGACTGGCCGGCTGGTGGACTGTCTGCCCCCTGGTGGTCAGTGCAAGTCATAATGAGCAGTTGAGCAGCCTTAGAATATCATTAGCATATTACGCTTTGATTGGTTGAATGGATGACTGGATGACCAGACACTTAGCATATTAGGTTTTTATTATATAGGATTTATTTTAAATTTCAATTTTTTATTGTTTAAAGTATTACATAAGTCCTTTTCCCCCCATTGACCTCTCCCCAACCACCCCATCCCCCAGCACATGCCCTCATCACCCACCCACCCCCCATGTCTGTGTCCATGGGTTACGCTCATATGCATGCATACAAGTCCTTTGGTTGATCTCTTACCCCCTCACCCCCTGCATTCCCTCATAGGTTCGACAGTCTGTTTGATGCTTCTATGACTCTGGTTCTATTTTTGTTTATCAGTTTATGTTGTTCATTATATTCCACAAATGAGTGAGATCGTGTGATATTTATCTTTCTCTGACTTGCTTATCTTGCTTAGCATAATGCTCTCCAGTTCCATCCATGCTGTTACAAATGGTAAGAATTCTTTCTTTTTTACAACAGCATAGTATTCCATTGTGTAGATGTACCACAGTTTTCTAATCCACTCATCTGCTGATGGGCACTTAGGCTGTTTCCAAATCTTAGCTATGGTAAATTGTGCTGCTATGAATATAGGGGTGAAAATATCCTTTCTGATTGATGTTTCTGTTTTCTTAAGCCTGATACTTTATCAGTAAACCTATAGTCTGAGCATCTCAAGATAGAAAGAACTCAAGAGCTGGCCCAGGCCAATCTTTAACTTAGTGCAGCAGACCTGTCCCGTAGCTTTCCTGGGAGCTGGTTTTCCTCCAGCCTCTGCTGAGAGCCCTTCAATAACGTTAAGCCCTTCACTACCTATGTGGCTCCTACACTAGATGCTGGAACTTGACTTCATGACTACAGCTCTGTGACGCCAGCCTACTGAGCTCAGTCCTGTCTTAAGGAGGAAAATAAGGATGTCTGTTTCCTCTTCTACGTGCAGTCTTCCTTAAATATGAAGTCAGCGATCATGTTCCTCTAAGCCTTCTCTGCATCATCCTGGTCAATCACCCCAATGATTTCTATGCTTCCTAAATTATGACCCCCAAAATTGAGTAGGACTGGACCTGACTCACCCAGAGAACATGAGATTTAGGTCCTGTGATGGGTACAGTAGGCCTTTCATCCAGGCTGGGGTTCTAATTCAGTGTTTTAGGAGCTGCACCTTGCTTGCTTATTGAATTTAGGGCCAGCTGATCTCCAGGAACCATCCTACATGGGCACATGGGCAGCTACCTCAGCAGCTCTCCAGCCCAGGTGACTGGAATAACTCCAAATGCCAGCTGGAGAGCTCTAAATGAGTCTCACTGTCATTCTAATATTGCCAAGCAAAGCTCATCCTCTTTCCCTAGTCTAGCTCCCATTTCTATCAGTGAGGCCGTTTTTCTTCCCAATGACCTGAGCTAAAATCTTAGAACAGTGTTTTTTTTTAAATAATTCTCACCTGAGGATATTTTTCCATTGATTTTTCAGAGAGAGTGGGAGGAAGAGAGGAGGGGGGGAGAGAGAGAGAAACATGGATGTGAGAGAGACACATCAACTGGTTGTCTTCTGCACACACCCTCCCTGGGGCCAGGGATCTAACCTGCAACCCAGGTATGTACCCTTAATCAGGAATCAAACTGGTGACCCTTTGATGTACGGACCAACGCTCTAACCACTTAGCAACACCAGCTAGGCCTAGAACCATCTTGATTTCCCCCTTCTCCTCTTCAGACTAGGTCTTGTCTGGCACCTCCTCTCAGTGCCTTTCAATCTTCTTTCTGTTCCCATTGCCACTGCCGGAGACCAAGGCCCCATGTCCTTGGCCTGGACTATCACACTAGTCTCTATATGGACCACTCTTCTCCCAGGTGGTCCTTTGCTGGCTCTTCCACTTGATTTCATACTGTTCCCCCATTTGGAATCCTGTGCTCCAGGCCACCCCATCTCCTTATGCCCAAACATAGTTTCCTCCAAATTGCAGTATTCCTCATTTGCATTCAATACGTGCTTTCTTCTTTTACTATTTGCCTTATTTCTTTATATTGTTTTTCTAGTTTTCAAGAGTAGTGAGCATGTATCTCTTTGTAACTTCAGCAATTAGATATAAAGAAGGCATCAAGTATATTTTATGACAATGACATTAAAATATTTTTAGATAAAAGGCTCTTTAGAAAATAACTAGTGCCAAAAAGATGGGAAGATACATAATTTTATTTGTAATGTAATGTTCAGTGTAAAATGTTATTTGTATATGTAGTTATTTTAGTAAAATATCAACAATTACAGGAAAACTGATAATACTGACATTTGACTCATTGGACTGCTCTAACAGGCACCCAGAATTACTGCCCCCGCAAATGAACTCTGTACTTCCCGAACCCCTCAACATTCTCCACAGACTTCCTTGATGTTAGTAAATGGCACCTCCATTCCCCCAGTTGCTCCTCAGCCAGATCATATGGAGTCATCCTTGCCTCCACCCTTTCATACTGCACGTCCACCAGCAAATCTTTCAGCTCTTTCTTTGAAATATCCAACACTTCTCACTATAAATATGATTGCATTTTGGTCCAAGCCAGCATCTCCCACCTGGACCTGAGCAATTCCCTGCTGACTAGTTTGCCCTCTTTTACTGTTGCTCCCGGGCTGCAGCAGCCAAAGTGATCCTGATAGCACCCCCTAGTGGCTTCCTAGGTCTCTCAGAACAAAAGCCAAAATCCTCACCAGACCTTCTGGGTCTTCCATGGTCCCATCTAACTCTCTGTCCTCATCTCCTATTTCTCCATCATTCATATATTGTGCTCAGCCACGCTGGCCTCCTTGCACCCGGGCATGTTCCTGCCTCAGAGCCTTGCACCTGTCTGAAATGCAGCCACGGTTTCCTCCTTTCCTTTCCTCAGATTTCTGTGCACATATCCTTTTATCAGAGACATTCATTGACCATGATGAATAAAGCAGTCCCATTGCTTTCCATCTCCCTTACTCTGCTGCTGTCTTTTTAATGGTTCATGTCACTATTTGGCATATTATATTTGTATATGTATTATCTGATATCTCCCATGAAAATGTAACCTCTGGGATGGTAGGGACTTTTACTTTCTTCCTTGCAGTATCTCCAGCCCCTGGAACATAATATCTGACACAGAATAGGGACTCCATAAATATTTGAAGGATGAATGAATGAACCCAAGACTGTCTGATTCCATGACTCACATCCGACCCTATATACATATTGACACGTCCCCACCCTGTTTCTCCTTGAACACATTCTTCAGTCAGCCCTACTGTGGTCAGCCACTAATTTGTACCTACATAAATGTTTCTTTTTCAGAATCAGTATTCGGGCTTTTACACAGCTGTTTGATGAGGACCTAAAGGAATTCACAAAGCCACTCTATTCAGACACGTTTTTCTCTTTGCCTATCACCACCGAGTCAGGTAAGGCTAACCTTTCCATTCCCACATATTCTCCCAACCACCGTCACCCACAAGGACCTCTCGTGGGGAGGTCTACAACTTGGCTGATGGTGGGGGGAACATTTATTTTCACTTGGAAGTTAATCTGTATGTGATTGTGGATTGATGCGGGTTCAAGGAATTCACAACTTCTATAGGAGAACGGATCCAAGGAGAATTAATCTAGAAAAGGTACAAGTACCAGATTTTTTAAGAGGTACCAGATCTTTATTGAAGATACATTTTTTAATAAATTTATTTAAATAAAGAGCTTGCACAGGTCAAAATATAAGTAGATACAAAAGGCTTTCGAATGCATACATGCATATACATAGAAATATATTTTAAAAACTAGAAGAAAAAATAGCAACGTATTAACAAGGAATATCTCAAAGTAGTGGGATTATAGGCAGCTTTTTTCCTTTTGCTTGTTATATATTGTTTTCACACCATAAAAAATGTTAACAGGCTTCGCATAAATTTATGAAAGAGACTTCTCATGTATGTTAGAGGGAGAGTCTGAGTAATAGTGGCAGCTAGTACTTACGGGGTTGCCTACTCTGTGGAGGTAGGTTTAAGCATTGTGCATAGAATGACTTACCCAAGCCTAACTTCAGCCTTCTGAGGTGGATACTGTTATCGCCCCCATTTTAAAGGTGAGGGCTGAGGCACCAAGAGTTAAAGGAACTCAGATTTCTGGGCTTATCAAGGACACTTTCACTGACCATGCTGAATAAAGCCTAATAGAGCTGGGGAAGATAGTAGAGCTGGTGTTCTGGCCCTTTCTGCCTGCATCCTTAACCTGTACACCGCACTGCCTTGGAATATTTCAGTAAGGCTGAGAATAGCATCATTGTTCAGCAGGTTTTTCCTCGTTACCATGATCTGCCCCAGTCTTTCCCTGAAGCCCATGTTCCATGGTCCTTGGTCCCAGGAAGTTCTTCTTTACAGCTAAAACAGTCTGTCATGCTGCAGGACAAAAATGACTCAGCCTCACAAACACCCCCATCTATTTATGCCAAGTATAGGCATAATCTCCCACTCTTCAAGCCAAAAAGAGATCAGAACACAATTAAGACATGTTTGCTTATAATTTAATGTTAAGTAAAGGCTTTGTAAACACAAGTCTTTCCTCTTTGAAATATTGTTATACAGTAAAAATTATATAGACTTCAGTAAAGGAAGATAGTAAGTATATATTTTTTAAAAAGAATATTAGCCACCTTAAACGAAAGATGATTGTGTTGATTTGATGAGTCTTGAAAAGCAACATTGAACAAAAAATTCAAGGGCACAAAATGAAACTTCAAAAATGGGCTAATTCCTAGACTTAAGTGTAAGGGCTGAGACAATAAAATTTTTAAAAGAAAACAAAGGAGTACATTTTTGTGACCTTGAGTTAGAAAATGGTTTCTTAGGTATGACACCAAAAGCACAAGCAATAAAAGAACAAATAGATAAATGGGACTTAATCAAAATTAAAAACTCTTGTACTTCAAAGGAGACCATGAAGAAAGTGAAACCACAGAATAGGAGAGACTATTTGCCAATATTATATCTGATAAGGTGCTAGTATCCAGAACATGTAAAGAACTCTTAACTTACACTCAATAATAAAAAGACAAATAACAAAAGATATGAATAGACATCTCTCCAAAAAAGATAACAAATGTCCAATACACACATGAAAAGATGCTCAACATCAGAAGTCATTAGGAAAATGTAAATTAAAGCCACTGTAAGAAACCACTTCATACCCAGTAGAATGACTATAATCCAGAAGACAGTAACGAGTGTTAGCAAGGATATGGAGAAATTGGAACCTCATGCATTGCTTGTGAGAATGAATAATGGTGTAGCTGCTTTGGAAAACAGTTTTCCAGTTACTCAAAATGTTAACCAAGCAATGCCACTCCTGAGTATATACCCAAGAGGAATGAAAACATATGTCCACACAAAACCCTGTAAACACATGTTCATAGCAGCTTTATTCATAATAACCCAAATATCCATTAATGGATGATTGAATAACAAAATATGAGATATCCATAGAATGAAATATTATTGAGCCATAAAAAAGGAATGAAATATTGATCAATGCTACAATATGACTGAGCCTTGAAAACATTACGCTAATGAAAGAAGCCAATTACAGAAGAATACATATTTATGATTCAGTTTATGTAAAATGTCCAGAATAGGTGAATCTATGAAGACAGAAAGATTAGTGGTTGCCAGGGCTAGGAAGAGGAGAGAATAGAGAATGACAGCTAAGAGCATGGGGTTTCTTGATTGGGGGGGAGAGAGATGATGAAAATGTTACAGAATTGTATGTGGTGATATTTGCAGAACTCTGTGACTATACTGAAAATCATTGAATTATACAATTAAACTGGTGAATTGTATGATACATTAATTATATTTCAATAAAACTATTTTAAAAATGGGTTACTATTACCTGCTCTTAAACTCCCAGTGGCAGTATTATACCAGAAAATAAAAATAAAATTTTGTTAAAATAACTCACAGCCATGAACTGGATTGGCTAAAGTCCCAGATGCTGTAACTTGTTTTATACAAATGAAATAACATTTTTATTTTGGTGGCAAACTGCTGTCATTTATTTTAAGAGCCCCAAGCTTTATATACAAGCACAAACAAGTCCAAAATCTCTTTAAAAGCTAAATAACATTAACTTCAAAAATATAATGACCCACCAGCGTTTCATCTTCTCGGCTGCGTACTCCCATAGGAACTGACTCAGTGTGGGCATCGTTTGAATTCTTCTTTAATAATGTTCCCGGGAAGGTAGAGCTTCTAGCTCCCCGGTTTGTTAGCACTAATGTGCCCACCTGGGTTTGTTGTTTCCATCTGTATTGCTGTAGAGCCTTTTTTTGGAGTTATTGAAGGCGTGAGTGCTGGTCTGTTCCTAATTGGCATGCTGGTGGCCGTTGTTGCCTTATTCATCTGCAGGCGGAGAACGAGGTGAGTACAAAGATCCCTTTAGTGATTGGGCCCCGAACCTTAAATATGCAACTGAAAATGCCCTTTAGTCTGAACAGTAAGAAGGAAAAATAATTTAATTTCTCTCGGTTAAATCAGCTTTGCTTCTCAAGAAAAACAAAAGTCAAACCCTAAAACCGGGACTCACTTTTGTCTGCCTCTCTACACACCATTGATGAATTCTGCCCTCTCCAAATGACTAGGGGGCTGTGTGAAGCTTTATTTGAGTGTGAAACAACACCTTTTGCACAGGAAAAAAAAACACACACACACACAAAAACGTTGTGTGTGGTTCCATCTCCTCATGAAGACAGAGATGTGTGCAAATTGTGTACCCAATCACTTTTCTGAAATATGCTGAAAAGTATGGCTGACATCACCCTTTTATGGCTCATATCTGCTGTGCTAATTTAAGGAGAGACCAAAAAGAACCAAAGCATGTGGTCCCAATGCCACACTCTCTCCTCTTGGGGAATTTCTTTTATTTGGCACACCGTGTTCTCTCTTGATGTCATGTCTTGCATCTAAGGTTTACTGGGGGTTTTTTAAGGAAAGTTTTATTGAGAGTGTGGGAAGTGATTGTGACCTGTAGCCAAAAACCAGAAGACAAATCTTCAGCTATTGCAGAGATCCGTTTCCGAGTGGGAAAAGTCTATTTCTTTATGTTCTTCCTCTCTTCCCCTCCTTCCCCTTTCTTCCCCCTCCCCCCCACAAAGAGACGGTGGCTGAGTGTCAATCTACGTGAATACTGAAAAATCCATATGTGCACAAGCATGCACAGCCTTACCATAAATGGAAAATGTGTTGAAGTCCTAATGTAATATGTCTCATAATTAGAATGTAAGTCCTCTCCCTTATGTTACAGCCATGGTCGAGAAAGGCCCTCTGCCCAGCTGAGCATCCGCCGGGATCGGCCATTGTCTGTCCACTTGAACCTGGGCCAGAAAGGGTGAGCACCACATCTTCCTTCACACCATTCACTGAAAGATGAGTTGATTGTATTACGTGAGGTTTACTAATGAGGTCTTTCTTCTCTTGGCTTCCTTTCACAGTAGCCGGAAAACTTCTTGGTAAGAGAGAAGACTCATTAATTACTATCGTATCTGCTTTTGAAATGGAGCTCTAACTGGTTATGGCATGTTTCCTTCAGTAATTTTCCTTCGGTTCTATTTTAATTCTAGCCCAATAAAAGTAAATCAGTTTGAAGGGCACTTCATGAAGCTGCAGGCCGACTCCAACTACCTTCTGTCCAAGGAGTACGAGGTACGACTCAGATGCAGTTATGCTTTGGCACCTAGTCCTCGGCAGAAGTTTCCTCCCAAGCTTTCCTGTGGAATCACAGGCTGATTGGGCTCAGGAGTTAGGAGGACACGCAGGATCTCAGCTGAGTGCTCTTTTATGCCCGAATCTCTTCCCCGCACAACATACCACCTAATCTCACAGGCCATTTCATCTCCAGATTTGTGCAGCAAATCCTGAATCCGATGATAAGAAAGAATGAACAAATTGCAAATGCAAACCTGAGGCTCTCAGTTACCCTGGCCATTTGCTTGACTGGGAAATAATGGGCTTTGGTGAAAAGTGCCCAGACTTTGGGTTCTGTTCCCAGCTTTGCCACCAGATCTTCAGCTATTGACCTGGGGCAAGTTAGTTTTCCTGTCGGAGCCTTCTCTGTAAAATGGAGATGGGAATGCCTCCTGTGGAACTGCTGTGGGGACCAGAGCTAATGCCTACAGAGTAGCAGGCATTCCATGAACAGTAGCTAGTATACGTATTCTCATATTGTAATCCATCTCAAGGATTGTATGATTTGTCTTCTTCTATTTCATATTCTCTACTTGCAAATTTATTTTTGACCTCATAGGACTTAAAAGACGTGGGTCGAAATCAACCATGTGATATTGCACTCTTGCCGGAGAACAGAGGGAAAAATCGATACAACAATATATTGCCCTGTGAGTTTCGTGTTGAAGTTTGTAATACTGTCTTCCTCTAGCCATTCCTCCTTTTTTTCCAGGAATAAAATGGGCTAAAGAAATACGGTATGGGTGGATTTGGGAGATCTGAGGCTCTGAATGCTTTAAAAAAGGGATGGCATGGGTGTTACTGCCCCTCCCTCCACATGGGTAACAAGTTTCAATTCTGGTTCCAAGAGGCCTCTTCTGCTATTGACATTTCACCTTGGAGGCCTCCGAGCAGTAACAGGGCCAACAGCAAAGGCCAACTCAAGTTTATCTAACAAAGTCTCCAGTTAGCAACTGTTATTAAATAATTATTACATATTTTAATTATCCTTATCCTATTAGTTCAGTGGTTCTCAACCTTCTGGCCCTTTAAATACAGTTCCTCATGTTGTGACCCAACCATAAAATTATTTTTGTTGCTACTTCATAACTGTAATGTTGCTACTGTTATGAATCGTAATGTAAATATCTGATATGCAGGATGGTCTTAGGCAACCCCTGTGAAAGGGTCGTTCGACAGCCAAAGGGGTCGCGACCCACAGGTTGAGAACCGCTGTATTAGCTGAAGCAACAGTTTTTCTGCATTGTATTCATTCCAGCAGTGCGAGGGAGCTGGACACTCCTTGGGCGAACGTCATAGTGTTACAAGTAGTGTAACAAAGGAAAGCGCAGAGGGGACTGCAGAAGGCATTTGGTCATCTGTGTGTTTATGAACCACCTATGCAACCTGGGGCGAGGTATCCTGTCTGAGCCTCGTCTGCAAAGCGGAGATGAGGATTCTTCCTTGTGGGGCCCTTGTGGGATCAGCATTCCATAAACCGTAGGAAAATCACCTTAAGACTCAGTGGCAAATCTGTCTCAATAAACTTCCTTCCAGATGATGCCTCTCGAGTGAAGCTGTCCAATGTCGATGACGACCCATGCTCCGACTACATCAATGCCAGCTACATCCCTGTGAGTGCACCACTAGGCTGTCGTGCCCAATGAAGCTTTGATGGGTGACCACACGGGAGATACCTCTCCTCCTACATGCTATTACTGCTCTCAGGTTTTAGAAGGCAAGACTGTGTCTGATTGCCATAAAACACAGGGTGTCCATTTAATCACTGCTAAAGGCCCATTTACACAATGGCTATAGTCACAAGAGATTTTAATGAGCCCAGGATGCATTCTCATAGGTCGTTTTCTCGCTGCAGCCCTTGGCCAAGACTAGAGCTCCCTAAAGACGTTGGACCTCCCCTGCTAAGGCTGCGTAGGTAGGAAAGGTGATTTGAAGTTACTTGGATTGTTGAAAACCACAGACACAGCTCCAAGGTTATGTCAAACCCTTGGGCTCAGATTCTGGCTGTCAACTTGCTAACTTCCTGTAGCACCCTACAAGTGGAAGAAGCTTTGAGATCAGACAGATCCAGGTTTCAGTCCCATCTCTGCCCTTTACTGGACTCTGTAACCTTGGACAAGTTATGTCACCTCCATTTTCTTTTCTAAACAATGAGGATAAGTAATATGGATCTCAAATCATCATTCTTTCACTCAGTGAGCACAACTTGTTAAGTGCTGGATAGAAGTCAAATACTGAGCGATGCACAGGAATCTGGTAAGATAGAATCTGACCCTCAAAGAACTCTCAGGAGAGTGGGGGCATCAGGACATGACCAGGCCATGCCCTGAAAAACATACCTCCACATCATTGTTAAAATGCAGATTCTGTTCCAGCGGGGGGGCGGGGGGGGGGGGGTGCTGAGATTCTGCATTTCTCGTAAGCTGTTAGGTGAGCCCATGCTGCTGGTCTAAGGACCACTGTCTAGTAGCAAGAAGTTCGAAGTTGCCACAGCAGGGGAACATCACTCAGCAGACAGGAAGATAGAGGAAAGCTCAGCAGAGCAGGCAACACGCTGAGACTTGGAGGGTAAATGAGGAATAGCCAGCTGAGAGGCCGTGTCTGGGTGGGCGAGGCGTGGGAGTGGCAGAGGTGACAGAATGTAGAGGCCCTGAGGAGAGGGAAGGAGAGAAAGCTTCCAGGAGGTTCTGCCAGGAATTCTGTATTGCTGGGGTGCAGAATGAGTGGGTGAAAATATCCTAGCTCCGAGAGTTGTGATTAAGATTAATTAAGATTTAGGAAAGTCCTGGCTCACAGCATGTTATCAGATAGGTTTTCAGTAGACAGTGATTTATATTTCCTTAAGTTTCCCTTGCATGACCTCTCTTACCAACATTCCAATGTCAGTTATCTCAAATGACTACAAGCTTCTCCATTAAATAGGGAAAGAGCCTGATTAAAATCTGTCCCTCAGACACACCTACACACGTGCGCCCGCGCGAACACACACACACACACACACACACACACACTCAATTGTGGATTAAGTGTTTTCTAGATTATCACCTGAGTCCTCCCTCCATTGCCTTTTAGAATAGACCCAGCCTAATAAAAAGGAATTTGGCTCTTAACAATAGTTCAACATTCCAGCCTTTGTCCTTCCTGCTCCCAAGCCTTGACACTTGTGTTAGTATCTTTTTCTCATCAGGGGCCTGGCCAAGACCTACATATCACTGCATCTGCAGCTCATTCTTTGTTTATGGTTCTGAAGAGGCCTATTGTTTCTGACTGTCCATATTGTAAATTCATCGCAGGGCAACAACTTCAGAAGAGAATACATCGCTACTCAGGGACCTCTTCCTGGCACGAAGGACGACTTCTGGAAAATGGCGTGGGAACAGAATGTTCACAACATTGTCATGGTGACCCAGTGTGTGGAGAAGGGCCGAGTGAGTAAACACTCTTCCTGACTTCCAGCTTTGCTTTCCGCCATCTGGAGGGAGCTCTTCCCCGCCATCCAAAGTTAACTCCTGCAAAGCTAAGTAAGGGTCGTATGAGAGAGAACACTGTTAGTGAATTACACCGCCCAGTTCAGCAAGGCTCTGTGAGGTGAGGCCCGATTTGGATCCTGGGCCTGAACTTTCAATCCAAGGTGTCTCCATTTGAGGACTGGGAACACCAGAAGTGCCCTGACACAGAAGGATGAACTGGCCAGCCGTCGCTCCATCCTCCAGTGTTTGGTGAGAGGAGACGCCTTGTCAGGCTCATTGGCTCTGCCCCTACTTTTAGGAAAGAAGGAGACCTGAACTTTGGGCTGTGTCTGCAGAAACAAAGGAAAATAGTTAACTGGACAAATGAAGTAAACCTCTTGTAACGCACTTATACTCCTCTACTTTATATGGTTACTCGGAGATTTGAAAGAGAGATTACCTGTAAAGTGCCCAATACCTGTGGTCAATAATATATGTTCATAATCCTCTTTCTCCTGTCTTTCTGCATGTAATCTTGAGCTTAGATAAATGTTCAGACTTTTCAAAGATCATTTGGCACATGGCATTGGGCCCAGGTTAGGACAGTGATACCAAATTAGAAACAAAACAGGGCCTGGAAGACAGAGCCTCCCTCTGCCCAGCAAGATCTTTCTTCAAAAGGAACATTGTAAGATGTTCCTACCTGCTAGTGGAACTAAAATGCTAAGGAAGTTAAAGAGACCATGACCCACTGTGCCCGAAAGGTAAATGAGCCAGAAGTTGGGGTTCGCTCCTCGCACCGGGAGTGTCTCCCCTTCACTGGCAGCAGCAGCTGGGCTTCAGCGCTGGCCATGAGCAGGTTAATGCAGAGCAGATGCCAAATGGCTTTAGCAGCTGATCCTGGATTCCCACTCAGGAAGACCTTTCCAGGAGGGAAAGTTCAGGTTCACGGAGGAGTCACGTTTCCGGACTCACTTTTTTTTCTGTCTGTTTTCCTCTAGGTGAAGTGTGACCATTACTGGCCAGCGGACCAGGACTCCCTCTACTACGGGGACCTCATCCTGCAGATGCTCTCAGAGTCGGTGCTGCCCGAGTGGACCATCCGGGAGTTTAGGATATGCAGTGTGCGTTGGTTTGTCTGATTTCATTTAATGACCCAGCTTGGAAAGATGAAGGTCACCTGGGAATCGCCTACCTGCTGGTTCCTCTCCTGTCCTTGCAGCCCATAGGCGTTCCTGGTTGGGCACAGCTGCCAAGCTGGAAGCTTTGCCTTATTATCCTTATCTTTCTTCTTCTTTTCCTCTCTGCTCTCACAGGAGGAACAGCTAGACACACACAGGCTCATCCGCCACTTCCACTATACGGTGTGGCCGGACCACGGAGTCCCGGAGACCACCCAGTCCCTGATCCAGTTTGTGAGGACTGTCAGGGACTACATCAACAGGACGCCCGGGGCCGGGCCCACCGTGGTGCACTGCAGGTACTCAGCCACGCGGAGCCCATGACATGACACCCGGGAGACTGGAAAAGGCAGCAGGGTGGGGATCTGGTGGGAGGAGGATGAGTCTGGGCTCAGATGTTGTTAGCTTACTTCTCCTTCTCTCCAACCTCATTCCTTTTCACTGACTTCTCTCTCCTTTCCTGCTTTCTTCACATACCTCCTCTCTCTCACCCTCCTCTCTCTCACCCTCACTCTTCATCCTTCTCTTTCCCTCAGAGATTATTTGGCACATGGCACTGGGCCCAGCGATATCAAACTATAAATAAAACAGGGCCTGGAAGACATGCCTCCCTCTGCCCAGCTAGATCTTTCTTCACAAACAACCATTGTTCTCTTGCTCTTTTTCCTTTTGTACAAAAATGCAGAGTCCTCATGCGACTTCCAGACTCTCCATCCCCCATGCAAGTTCCCAGAACCCCCTCCCACTCTAGCCAGAATGGAGACGGCGTACGCTTACTCTCGCTTCTTACTGCTTGCAATGGCCTTCTCTCTCTCCTCCATCTGTAATAACCCTAACTGTCCTTTAAGATCCTGCTCTAGCCCTCCCTCCCAGTTGAGTAGCACCTGCCATCTGTAGCACCCAACTTTGTTCTTAAATTTATGTTCCCTCTTGAATTCTCCTGGCTTCAGACTACTGTGTGCCCATAAAATCAACCTAGCAATCCACTTCTCTCTCTCTCTCTCTCTCTCTCTCTTTCTCTCTCTCTCTCTCTCTCTCTCTCCTCTCTCCTAGTGTTTACCTAATTAATGTTTGCAGCAACACTTTGATAGTCCTAACTGAATGGCACTAATAAATACGGAGCAGGGAATTGCTGCAGTGAGAAATGTCAAAGGCACTCACTGTCTCCCAATCAGCCCAGCACCCTAGGAGCCCTGCTTCTATATGTCATTGGAACCCTGATGCTTTTAATAGGAATGTGAGGTACAGAGCTTCCTGCCTCCTGAGGAATGGCAGGCATGTTCACCCGGGACCACTGGAGAACTGTTATTTTTCTTAGAAATACATGCAGCAAAAATCCCCAGGTTATGCAATCACTTTGGGGAGCAACTGTCAATCCCTAGTAAAGTTGAAGGGGTTCACACCCTATGATACGCAGTTCTACCTCTACTTATCAGCCCTAGCAAATGCCCGCATGTGTGCCAGTGGTTCTCACAGCAACATGGTCTTTAATAGAATGTGAGTGCCTTTAACAGTAGGGAATGGACTAGTGGTGGATGGACTAAGCAGTGGTTTATGAACTCTATAGAGTTGTTAAGTGAAAGTATATATGTGTGGGTATCGACATGGATAAGTCTCAAAACACAATACTGAGTGGAAAAGTTGGCAGAAGACTACATGAAACATGTTATCGTCTTAGTAAATTTTGAAACATATAAAGTGATTATATTGTTCATGGATGCAGGAGAAGTATAAAAACATGGCTGGAAATGATACACACCAAGTGCAGAGCAGTACCTGCCCCTGGGGGAGTGAGGGAAGGTGAGGGAAAGAGGTAGAGGCTGGGGCTCTAGGTTGCATTTCTTTGAGAGAGCATGTGGAGAGGAAGACGTGTTCCTATAGCCTCCCATAACTTGGAAGGGAAAGAAAGATTTGCTGGTCTCTGGATGCCCTCTTGAAAGGCCGATGTAGCCCTGATCGGCTTGGCTCAGTGGATAGAGCGTCAGCCTGCGGAGTGAAGGGTCCTGGGTACGATTCCGGTCAGGGCATGTACCTTGGTTGCGGGCACAGCCCCAGTGGGAGGTGTGCAGGAGGCAGCTGATAGATGTTTCTCTCTCATCGGTTTCTCTCTCATCGATGTTTCTAGCTCTCTATCCCTCTCCTCTCCTCTCTGTGGAAAATCAATAAAATATATTTTTTTTAAAAAGAAAGAAAGAAAGGCCAATGTAATAAACAGGCTCGGTCCTCCTTCCCTATCTCTTCAGTGCCGGTGTGGGCAGGACTGGAACCTTCATCGCGTTGGACCGAATCCTCCAGCAGTTAGACTCCAAAGACTCTGTGGACATCTATGGAGCAGTGCATGACCTACGGCTTCACAGGGTTCACATGGTGCAGACGGAGGTAAGAGTCACAGGCGGAAGGACACAGACCGCTCTCCATGCCTCCCTCCCAAAGCCCCCAAATGCCCGAGGCCCTCATCTGAGAAGAGGAAATAACTGACTCATTGGGAAGAGAAAGAGCACGGAGGACACAATTTGTCTAGGACTTGTCATTTCAAATCTCAGGGACCCTCAGGATGGTGTGTACCCTTCTCTTCATTGAGCTGGTTGCCCATCTTCTGCAGGTGGGTGGGTAGGAAGACAGATTATTGTGATCAATGCATTATACTTGGGAGAAAGGCCAGGTCATCTTGAAGATCATTTTCAGATTGGCTGATGGGTGAGCACAAGAACTTCAGTTAGTAAAGAGGAAACAGATTCTAATCTCTTCTCTCCTCCAGCCCCCCGCCCCAACTGCACCCCCCAACTCTGGAAACACCAAAGAAGTGTACATTGATTGGGAAGGATAAGTGCATCCATTGGTGGTCCTTTGGCATTTGCAGGGCATTTTTGAACATGTTAATTCATTAGATTTTCACCATAACCTGATAAGAGAGTTATTATTTTCCATTTCCAGGCTAGAAAACTGAGGTTCAGAGGCTTAGGGCTATAAACAGCTGTGAAATGGCCAGACTGGCACTCGAACCTGCTCTAGAGAACCCGGGGCCCTAAGCAGCAAGTCCACTGCCCACAGCCTCTGCACCAGGCCATGTCCCCACACAGACCAAGCATGTCATTTCCCAGTTAATTGCCTTCCAAAGCCCAAGTTCTCTTACCCTTCTGTTTCCTAGGTAACTCTGCAAAATCCTCTACTTAACTTTTTTTGAAAACTCTTTTATTTTTCAATTACATTCCATATTATGTAAGTTTCAATTGTACAGCAGATGGTTAGACATTTATATAACTTTTGAAATGACCTCCCTGTAAGTCTAATACCCATCTGACACCACACATAGTTATTACTAACTAGATGCCCAGGGCACAAAATTCATGCATGGGGGCAGGGGGAGGGGGTTGTCTCTCAGCCTGGCCTGCACCTTCTCCAATCCGGGATCACTCTCACAATCCAGAACCACTGGCTCCTAACTGCTCACCTGCCTGCCTGCCTGATGCCCCTAACTGCTCCCCTGCGAGCCTGATGGCCCTAACTGTTCTCCCCTCCTCACCTAATCCCCCTAACTGCCCTCCCCTCCTGGCCTGATCCCCCTAACTGCCTATCTGCACTCCCCTCCTGGCCTGATCCCCCTAACTGCCTATCTGCTCTCCCTTCCTCTCTGCGCCATTTGGACCCCTGGCGCAGGCGTGCTGAGAGCTCTCTGCTGTGGCCCTGTCCCGGTCCTGATTGGTCTTTACATGACAGCGTCCCATACAATTTGCATATTCCTCTATTATTATTATTGGCTCTATCCCCTGTGCTGTTATTTACTGATATACATCCCCATGACTATTTGTAACTACCACTTTATACTTCTGAATCCCTTCTTCTTTTTTACCCAAACCCGCTCCCCTCTAGCAACCATCAGCCCAGCACCCTAGTTCTCTGTATCTATGAGTCTGTTTCTGTTTTGTTTTTCACTTACTTTGCTCTTTATTTCACATATAAGTGAAATCATATGGTATTTGTCTTTCTCTGTCTGATTTTTTCATTTAGCACAATACTCTCCAGGTCAATCCGTGTTGTTGCAAATGGTAAGGTTTCAATCTTTTTTATGGCCAAGGATTGTGTATATATGTACCACATCTTCTTTATCCAGTTGTCTATCAGTAGACACTTAGGCTGCTTCCATATCTTGACTATTGCAAATAATGCTGCAATGAACATAGTGATGCATCAAAATCCTCTATTTAAAAAAATAATTCCTCTCCAGCCGGTGTGCCTCAGTGGTTGACCATTGACCCATGAACCAGGAGGTCACATTCGATTCCTGGTCAGGGCACATGTTTGTGGGCTCAATCCCCAGTAGGGGACATGCAAGAGGCAGCCGATCAATGATTCTCTCTCATCAATGATGTTTCTATCTCTCTCTCCCTCTCCTTTCCTCTCTCTGAAAGCAGTTTTTTAAAGGTAATTTAAAAAATAATTCCCATGATTAAAAAAGTGGAACGTTCTACATGCTCCTGTCCGTGATTACAGCACACCTGGAAACCGAGCAGCAGCTGGACTGCAGCAGAGCTCCCCCAAGCTTTTTTAAATGCACTATCCCAAAACCTCCTTGACCCCGAATGCTTTTCTTGTGCAGCACATGGTAATCTCATGCAGAGCTCATACTCCGTGACACATGGGAAAACACTGGTGTCATTGCCTCCTACAGGCAGTGCCCTCACCAGGGATCCTCTCCCACCACCACTGCCCTGGCCCAGGAGTGCTTTCATTAGAGCAATTATTTTATTCTGGAATTTTTTAAAAAATACATAAAACTAGGAAAGATGATATTATGAAATCCCATCAACCCAAACTCAAGCTTCTGCAATTATCAGTATTCTGTGTTTTTTTCTCAACTACATCCCACATATCTGGTTCACATGCCTTCATTGGACTATTTTAAAGAAAATTCTACTTATCACATCATTTCATCTTTAAATACTGTGTGTGTGTGTGTGTGTGTGTGAATGTGCAAATTAAAAATATAGACTCTTTTAAAAATTATAATCACTGTATCATTATCAGACCTAACAAATCTAATCATAGTTCTTTAATATCATATAATATTCAGTCAGTGTTTAAATATCCCTAATTATGTCAAAAATGACTTTCCATACCTGGTTTGCATAGAATACAATGTTCACACATTGCATTTGGTTGAGGTCTCTTTTAAATCTCTTTTAATCTATAATGATCCTCCCTCTAATTTGTTTTTCATGCCATATATTTGTTAAAGAGACCAGTTCATTTGTTCTGCAGATTTTCCCACATTCTGGATGTGGCTGACTGCGTTTTCCTGGTGGTACTGTCATCTGTTCCCCACAGTCTTTGTCTGCCAGTGTGAGGCTCCCTTAAATTCAGGTCCCTTTTTACCACCACAGTGTTTCACGGATGGATGGTGCTGAGTACTTCCTGTTGTATCAGGTCAGGAAGGACTTCCTATCTGTGTGAGTCTCTGTCAGTGCCGATGGAATTAACAGTGACATCCACTCTCACGCTCCTCATCAGTTTTTCACTTAGGGTTGGGGCAGCCACTGAGGACCACTGTCTAGCTCTGTTATTTCATGAAGGGTGGCAGAATTACGTCACAGTTTCATACCAGTTATCCATAAGACTGCGAGTTCCTAGAGGACAGAAACGTGTTTTCCTTCTCTCTAGCCTATATATATATATATA
>NW_005871204.1:2141796-2190261 GCF_000147115.1 Myotis lucifugus
CCTTAGAGGCCCTGTTGCATGAAGAGAATTCGTGCAATAGGCCTTTCCTTTTCCCTGAGCTGCTAGCACCGGGTTTGCCTCCAGACACCTAGAGCCCAGCCCTTCGCTCTGGCCAAGTTATGAGGCAGAGCCGGCCCCAGAAAGCGTCAGACTTTGCTGCTCCGCCGGAGCCGTGAGGCCTCGCTGCTCCACCGGCCCCAGAGCCGTGAGGCCTTGCTGCTCCGCCAGCCCTGGAAACGTCAGGCCTCGCTGCTCCGTCCGCCCCGGGCCGTCAGGCTTCGCTCCACTGCTTGGAGCCTACGTATGCAAATTAACCGCCATCTTTGTTGACAGTTAATTTGCATATCGCGCTGATTAGCCAATGGGAGGCATAGCAAAGGTACGGTCAATTACCATGTTTGTCTATTATTAGATAGGATTTTTGTCTATTAAATGAATGAACAAATATTTCACAATTACATTGCTAAAACGTCAGTGCCAATGTTTCATTATTAGTTTGTCACTTCTGCAAACTCAAGCCGATACTTAATCTGTATCTTAAGAAAAGGAGGTTATCACCTTTAAAGTTGTCTCAAAGCGTGTGTGTGTGTGTGTGTGTGTGTGTGTGTGTGTGTGTGTGTGTTCAGACTCCCTGGTTATTGTTAGAGGCCTCTGGGGTCATGTGTCCCTTCCACACACCTGCCCAGAGCTCTGAGCACTCCCTATCGTAAATATCACTAGGTGACTTCCAGGGTAGGGGTACCATGATGTGCAAAGCTTGCCCTCCTTCTCTTGGACATAACTCTTTTTCCCAGTCTGTTCTCCTGCCTCTCTGAGGATTTTGTGGCTCTGGTTCCTCAGGGTGCCTCTTCATGGCTTGATTTCCCTGAGGTTCTGTCCTCAAGGTGCTGCTCTTCTGCCTCTACCTTTACTCTTTGTGATGGCCCCCACTCCCGTACACGCCCATGTTTCCCAAATCTCATTCTCCTTTCCCAGCATTCCCCTAAGCACCTGGCTGCCAGACAGGTCCTCCTGGAAGCCTTCCAGTCATCTTGACTCAAACAACTCGTCACCTATCTTTCAAAACACAAACCGCAGTGATAACAACGAAAGCACTGCTGCTCTCGCTCCTTTCGGTTTCAGGTGACAGTGTTTCAGTTGTCCATCTGATCGCCTAAGCCCGGGGTCTGACTTCTTTTCCCACAGTTCTCGCATTCAGACAGCCACCGAGGCCTGTCAATTCTGCCAGCACCTTTCTCTCTGTCCTAATGTCTCTCCCACTGCCCCTGCCCTTGCCCATCCTTTCCCAGCCCTCACTGGGCATATTGCAGTGGCTTCCCAGTGAGTCTGCTGTCTCCAGCGTCTGCCCGGACAACTCCTCATCACCACTGCCACCAACCAAGTTCTCTAGCTAACTCACTCTTGTAACTCCTGGCACAGAAATCTTAGAAAGCTCTCCATCACTTGTAAAATGAAGTTCAAACTCTCATCCATGTGTCCAAGCCTCTTTGTAACCTGGCCCCAGCTTACTTCTCCATGTTCCTGTCATAACACCACCCACCCCCATGGTTTTAGGGTTGTTCCCCTCCCTGGGCCAGGATGAACTTTGATTCCTCTGTTCATGATGAAATCAGCACTGCAGGAAGTGGGAATTGTCTCTCTCCCTTATTTTTCCCCCAATAGCAAATGAAATCCCAAACAAATCCAGATATTATCTGCCTGGCTTTAGGACTCTGCTGAGGTGGGCTGCTCCTACAGCCTCCGAGCCTGGGCCCAGCCTGGCAGGCTGGGTTGACGCTAGCAGTGAGTGCGGAAGGGTGCGATCCAGCAAAGGAGGAAGGATATTCTGACCCCTTGGATTACTTTTCTGGGTCCATGGGGATGGTCAGTCTCAACTTTATTCTACCTTATTTGGGTCACAAAGGGATGCAGGTCTTTTTAGAGCAGGGATTTGCAAGTGTGTCCCTCCTTCTCTTAGCCTGCCTCGGGGGAAGCTGACTCTGGAGAGACGCTCAGATGGAGCAATAACTTGTTAAAGAGCAATAGGTGACTGTCAATCTCATCTGCTTCCCATGGAAGGACACAGTGGGATGTTGTAGGACTGAGGATCTCAGTGCCAATGTGGAAGATTGTCCTGGGGGTTTCCTGTGACCCATGAACCCAACATTTTAGCTACACTGGACTGCTCATAGCTTCCAGAATGTATGTGTACCTTCATGCTGTTTACATCATTTGGAATGTCCTACTTCTTTGCTCAAAATCTAAACAGATGTCACCTTTTCTCTCTAGCTTGATACTTGCCATCCGCAGAAGTGAATCTGATCACTTCTTCTTATGTATAAAGCTTTACATACAATCCTAACTTATGTTTATCACCTTATAGGTATTTGTTCACATATCTCAGGAAACTTGATAATGTAGGTCTGGTATAATCATTAGGACAATTCAAAGACACAAAACCAGATAATATCTGGATTTTTTTTGGATTTCATTTGCTATGGTGGAAAAAAAAAAAGGAGAGATAAAATTCCCACTTCCTGCAATGCTTATTTGCCCCTCTGCTCAACTCTGCACTCATGAACCATGAAAAGGCCTTATGTATAATTCTATAAAAATTATCTAATATTACAACTTTTGGCAAAATGGAGTGGATCTGAGGCTTCACCAGTTAGCTAAACAGAGCAAAAAATGATCTTTTGATTGAGGTTCATATATTAGACTTTGTCTACTTTTTGTGAATGAAGCACATTAACAACCTGAAGGTTTCAGTCGTAATCATTTTTCAAGGACATTCTATTGGGAAAAGAATTTATATTTAAGACAAGGCAAAGTAATGAATATTAACTGGTCTCAAAGCCCATGGTGGATCATTGTTGAAGAATTTATTAATAAGGCATCACATAGAGGTATTAGAGCTCATTCACCACTGAATGCTCAGGTCCCAAAGTAATTTAATATCTGAGGAGAATTAAAATGTGAATCATGCTCTGGATGGGAGGAAGCAGACAGGTGTCTGTCTGACAGGTGGGTTGTTTTCAAGACGGCCAAAAAGAGACTGCCTATGCTAACAACTGTTTTCAGGGTAGTGCCCTCCTGGAATTTTCAAGATCAAGGTGGTATAAAACCCTCATGACAAGTGAGCAAGGTTTGTGAGCAGAAAGGCAGAGAATAGTTAATATTAATGCAGGCCTCATTTATGATTGTTTTTTGTCTTTGAATTGTCCTAATGATTATACCAGACCTACATTATGAAGTCCCCTGAGTAGCTGACCAAGCTAACTTCCAATCAGGACCAATGCCTAGTGCCAACCCATAAAAATAAATACTTGTTCACTTTTAAAGATAGTTGGTGAGGGAAGATCTTATAGTTTTACTTGGTGTCTCAACCTATGAAATACTCTAAGGCTGACCACTTCGATCATGGGGTCCATCTAGTTGACAGCAACACAAAGTCGTGTCCCCTGAAGTGGAGTATAACCATTTGTATGCCATAAGCGTCTATCGTGGTGTGTGGGATGGTTTGCGTTTTGGACACGTGGCAGTTAACTGGATAATGGTAGAGGATGTTAGCTGTAGAGGAAACCTTTGCCTCCTTGTTTGACAGATGGAGAAACTGAGATCCCAAGAAGCCTCACGATTTAGCCTCGGCCAGGTGCATGCAGACTAGGAGCCCAGCATCCCTCACATGGTGTTGTGCTCTCTTCCTGACCTGCTCTTTCCCTGGAGCAGTTGCTATGTCATTAAGGGAGCCCAAGGCCAAATGCTAAGTTTACATGGACATACATTCCCTTATTAGAAAGCTCAGTTGTTGGTAAGGAATGAGGCCCATTGCACAAGTTTAGCTGCCTGTGACTGATCTCCTATGAGGTCTTCATGGTGTCTTTATAGTCACCAAACACTGACTCATCTATATTTGTTTCTGTTTTTGAAGTAGTTAGCTCTCGGATAGTTGACAGGTGCGGCTATCCCTACTGTGTAACCCTTTGTAGTTCTCTGCCGTCAGCCAACGTCTTTGAGATTCTTCCATGAGCCAGACTCAAATGCTGAGAGAATCAAGACAGATAAGACACTGAACTTGCCCTCAAAGAACTGATAGTCCCATTGGTGTCTATTGTATACCTTTCCTTTTTCTCACTATACTCCCAAAAGAAAGGAAATAAAACAGCAGAATACACAGTGACATGCTTTTGTCTTTCGATAATATAATGAAACTAGGATTCATCTAAGAAAACTGGTATAGTGAAAAGAACATGAAGTTTGAGGCCAATTCAGGATCAAATCCTAGGGTTCCATTTCTTAGCTTTGTGACCTTGGAGAAGTTACTTAATTTCTCTGAGTCTTCATTCATATGGATGATTATATCTACTTCACAAGGTTGTCAAAATATGAAATAATATATGTAAAATGTATAGCATGGTGTTTGGCATTAATTCATCTATTTAATAAATATTTGTGGAGAATATACCATGTGCCAGAGATAGTAGTTGGCCTCCATAAAACATACTCTATAAATACATATTGTATGAATGTAAGAAAAAGGAATAACACCACCTCTCTGCCCATTATCATCATTCTCATCTTAGTGGTAATAGAATGCTGTCACTCTTCTACGTAGTAGAGACCATTAGTGAAGTGGTGATCAAGAAACTTGCTAATCTTACAGGATCTCAGTACTGTTCTTGTTTTGTGATAATCTCTCATCTTTTTGGTACTGAGGACTTGCCTTTCTCTGACATGTTTTCTGCTTTTCACAGTGTCAGTATGTCTACCTACATCAGTGTGTAAGAGATGTCCTCAGAGCAAGGAAGCTACGAAGCGAACAGGAAAACCCCTTGTTTCCAATCTACGAAAATGTGAATCCAGAGTATCACAGAGGTAGGACCTTACTTCACTAACTTACAGGTTCATTTATCAAGATATAATTGATCCGGAAACCATTGAAGACTTAAAGCTCTTCCAACATACACCATCTATGTCTTCCTCTACCCAAAGGCCGGAGGGAAGGCCCTCCCAGAGGGCAGCAGGGGAGAGAGGCGGAGTGGGGAGGGGACTCCCACAGGTCACACTGATGCCACTGCTCGCTCTTCCTACCTGGCCTGGGGTGCCCTCTATTAAAGACTCTGCTTAACATGTCTAAGTGCTAAGGATCACTGCTGGGGAGGATGCTTTGAAATCACAACTGGGAGTTCAAATTATAAAATCCCTTTGGAGAAAAACTTGCCGATATGTATCAAAGTTCTTAATATGTTCTTATCTTGTCAGCCGGTATCTCTACTTCCATCCTAAGTACTGACAAATTTATGCATGAAGCTTTTCATAGTTAAAAGTTTGAGTGAAAAAAACTAAATGTTTAATAATGGAGGACTAAGTATACCATGGTACATTCACTGAACAGAATACAATTCAGTCTTAAAAAACTATATTTTTGAAGATATAATAACACGGATATTTTTATAAGTAAGAAAAGCAGAATTTAAAAGAAATGTAAACAACACATAGTGGGGGGAGGGGAGACTGGAAAGAAATATACCACGATAGTAAAATAAATTTCTCTGACCAATAAAATAATATATGGTTTTCTTTCACTTTATGATTTTTTAAACTTTCTAGAACAAGCATGTAACTTTTTTTCGATAAAAAATTCAGTAGGAAAAATATATAAACTTTATAAGGCACTGCTTTGGTCAGACAATACTTACTTGACAAATGAAGGGTCTGCATGCCTCTTCCCACTCCAGACCATCATTAAAGCTTCATTCAGCACACGGAATCATTGCATTCGTGATTTGCTGCCACCTAACAAATTAGCCCAAACATTTATTATCTCACAGTTTCTGTAGATCAGGAATTTGGGAGGGGCTGAACAAAGTGGTTCTGGCCCAGGGTTTCTCATGAGGTTGCAGTCAAGACATTGGCCATGTCTACCAGCCTTTGGAGGGTGGGGGTTGGGGGGTAAGGGAGGGGGCTAGAGGCTCACTCACAGAGCTGGTGGCAGAGGTCTCAGGTCCTTGCCACAGGGACAGCGTCTACACATCAGACCTTTTTTTTAGAAACAAACAAACATTATTTCAGAGCTATTTTATCTCCATTTCTAAATGATCTTCAGTTTTGTTTTGTTCTCTGCACTCTCTGCACCCACCCATTAGCCAGTATGTGAAATCGTTGGTTGGTAAACTGTAAAGCACAAATACAAGAGAGAACTGCTATTTAAAGGAGTCCTTTGTAACCAGATAATCCTTTTGTATTGTAAATAATTACCCCCTAATTTATCTGTATAGTAAATTAAGGTTTCTGCATGTCAGGTTCTTTAAGAAGCTCCAGGAAGGAGGGAGCTGGGAGGTCCCTTTGTCTTGTTTTGACTTGCTCAAGAGTCTTTTTTTAGAGTAATCCTGGGTGCTCCTGAAGGAAGCTGAGGATGCTACAGTTACCAGGCATCTGAATGTTAGGATTCAGGTCCTAGCTCTAGGATAAATAACATTAACAAGCTGTGTTACCCTCGGGTATTCTTCCTCTCTAGGCCTGTGGGCGCATCTGTGAAACCACAGGGCTTGGCCCAGAATCACTAGTCCTTTCCAATTCGAGATGGTTCTGAATGGAATGACCAGGCCCCCACAGGGCTCGTCTCACCTTAAACTATATTGAGTTTTAGTCACTTTCACTGGTCTTTCCCACTTGTAATTTTCAGAAGCAGAACAGCAACTGTGACGTGCCCTGCTACCAACTCTAATTACAGTGTCCTTCCTTTCAGATGCGGGCTATCCCAGGCACTGAGGATGCACCCGAAGCTATCCTGGAGAAAAGCTATTCACTGTGTGATTTGTTTTTTAACTCGCTTCATGCCCTACAGAGGTGCCAACTATTTCTATTGATACTATGTATAATTTATTAATCTGGAGAATTTTAAAGAATTTATGTAATTTAAAAGTAACAGATATTATTGTACATAGCTGTATTTTGTAGTTTCTTCTGTAAATATGTATTTTTTCATAGTGTTTAATATTAAGCTTTATATAATACTATTTTCCACACCAAAGTGTCCATGGGTTGTTCTACATAAACTAATCTAACCTGTATGACAGGACTGCTGTAAACGGGTGTGGACGTGGCTGCAGAGGCGATCCCCTGGGCCCTGGTTTTTTGGCAGTTTTGATATTTACTGAACAGGAGAAAGGACGGGCTGGGGAGAGCATGTAGTGTGCTGGCTTTGCTGCATTGCTGTCCTATGAATCTTGGGATCCAAAGATGATCCAAATGCTATTTGGACAAATAGGACAGTCAAAAAAAGGACTGGGCAGAGGGGGAAGGGATTAAGTAGCACCGAAGCCGAAAGTGAATTCTCTCACCCCTTTCTCCTGCCAGAGGTTCAAGCCAAAGTAGTCAGCTCAGGGGCTGCAGTGTGGAGGGCTGTGGTAGAGAAGGGTGTGAAGAGAAGTGCTGAATTCTTAGATCAAGAGGAATGCCACCTGGATCCCTGCCTGTAAACGTAATCAAACTGAGAGCACCATCCGTAGTGATAGGGGGTTGTTCACTGCGCCACAGTGTGGAGTGTGGACACGCGTGCCCTTACCGTCACGGATGTGTTGGTCGACCTGCACACACTGGTCTTTGTCTGCATTCCTGGAAAAGTCAAAATTATGCCGGTCATACTGGGTTTCCCCATCAAAAGAAGATTGTAGTGGCAGATTATACTCCTGATCAAAGGACCTAATATCAATATTTTTACTGAAATGCCCATAAATATCACATACAGTTAATTTTTGTAAAAAGACTCAGTGATGCTTAGTATAAAATTTTCCAAAAGACTCTTAGTAAGTCATTGAGGTCCAAATATTACATAGTCACCTTAAGTTGTTTTTCATATAAAAGACACTACTTACTCTCCCAAGTGGATCTTCCAAACCTGTGCCTGTTTTGACTCCGCTAGATTTCAGTGAGTCGGAAGGTGGGCTTGGCCCTCTTCCATGTGCAGCCGAGGGGCCTCCTGGGAGAACCGGGAAGCACCTGTGTAGGATCCTCAGGGCTGCCTGAGGACGGGCCAGGAGTGGTGGCCTTTTCCTCACTGCAGATTTCTTTGTAATAAACTGAAGAATTAGAGAGCAAGCTTGTTGATCTCACAGCTTCATTTGCAAAGAGAACACCTCTTTTCAAGGTGTGTATTTTTGCTACCTACCATATAGTTCCTTAAGCACTCAAATGGGTGCAACTGGTATAGTAATTGAAAATCATTACATGTATCCAAAATAGTTACTTATTGCTAGGCAAGTCCACACCTAAGCCAGAGAAGTTTCCAGGGCTGTTTGAGATGCATGAAAACAGGGGGAAACTTTGTCAGAATGAAGATGATAATAGGAGGGTTCCACGTTTCCACAGTTTCCTTGTGCTCAGCGCCTTCGTGAATGACAGTGTGAGGCTTTGATTCTGTTTCAGGGAACTGACTAGATTTTCTAAAAGTGAAAAGGAACAACATATATGTAAGTGTGGCAGGGAGGAAATGGAAGTCAGAGATTTGGGAGATGTAGTGTCTACTAGGAATAGCTTCCCCTGCATTGAAAGGTAAACGCAACAAAAATAATCCACAGCATTTTAGACTAATGTTGCTCAGCACAAAGCACACCAATACAGGGAAAGACAAATTTCTCTTGGCTTTTCATTCATCTAGGAAACTTTTAGTAAGTACCTGCAGCCTACTAGGCAGTGTCCTAGAAACTACACGTTCCTACTGACATAAGGAATGCAGCACAATAACAGAGTTAGGTTGCTGTTACTATTTTCAGTGAAGCTCGAAAGGGCCTCAAGGAGGCAGCGAGGTGGCCACGCCAGTCCACAGCAGTGGGCAGCCTTCCCCAGGCCACACTGGCCAGTGCTGATGCTGCGTCCATAGCAAACACCGGATCTAGAAAAGGGAGCAATTAACTGCACAAACCAAAAATTGAAACCACAAAAAACTACATATCTGTGGCAGCCAATCACACCCACATACCTGGTGTGTCTGGGGTGGAATCAGAGTCGTGGAAATGGACACGACAAGGGAAAACTGTATGTTCTTTTGGTCTAATCTAGGAAATATTTATTCTTACCCTCCACCTATCTAATTTTAAATCTCCTTAGCAACAATTATTTCCCTAACTTCCCTCCCACCGCCACCAAAGACTAAATATGTAATCTAGTTGGTCTAGTTATTAAATTTAGGAGGGAGAAAAAAAAGGTTTCCTTGACATTCAGCTCAATTGGATGTATTTTAATTCAATCCCTTCCCGTGTTCTGCCTTGGTAAACACTCCGTTTCCTGTCCTGGTGGGCATCCTGTCTGTGCACCTGTGTGGCACACTTTAATCATCATCTTCAAAGTGTTCTGACTTATCCAACCTTGGGAGAGGCCCTTCTTGCATCTTAATCATTATTTACCCAAGTTCTTTATAATTAACTCCTTTAATCTCTACTCATTAAGTCAATTTCGTATCATCATTCTGTTGTTCTCTGGATAGCAGCCAGTTTTCAGCTCTTGAATCTGATTTTTCAAAGGCACATTTCCCTGTCTGGGCCTACACACATTGGTCCTTCGTGATTTGCCATCCCTGAACGATTATGGGGTCCTCTTTTTCACTCACTACCTGCCTGCCCACTTCTCCTTTAGAATACCTTTGCTTTCCCAGTTGAATGTGATTTTATTTTCTGTTCATTTTATCTCCTTACACTCATTAGCATTTTGTAGTCTTCTCAGGCTCCATCTCATAGAAGAGACAACCATGACTACACTTTTCAATACTAAAATGACCACAGCACACAGACATTTTGGACACAGTTTTGTTTGGGAGGGTCTTGAGTTAATTTTATTATGTCTTGGAAGAAAACCCAAAAGGACGTGTGAAAATAATGTAAAACTACTAAGCAGTTGTCCAGCAATACAGAAACAGTTACATGTTACACTTCACAGTCTGATTCTCTTGCCTTAGCGTCTCAGGAAGCAGTTTCTTATATTAAACATTCCTCTTACCTTTTGCAAGAAAATGACCGGCCATCTATTAACTTTGCATTCAGTTGGCTTTCTGGGCCTTTGAGGTCAGAATCCTGAAACCATAACCTGCCAGATGTGTCTGACAGCAAGTAGTAGGATCCAAGCCCCAACTCTGGAGTCCTCCAGACTGAAGTTCACACACATGATTGACCTGGTGAACAACAACAGATAATAAGCTGCTTGTTCGAGGCAGCAGTTCAAGGACTTTCCAGGTTCCTTTTCATTGAGGAAAGAAAGTAATTGGTCAGAGTGACAAGAAGGAATGGTTGCTCCTCCTCCAGGTGGCTGTGAGCAAACCCTCAACCCTACCTCAGTTCTGAAGAGTGGAACCGACTGCAGCCCAAATGTCCTAAGTTTCTGAGTATTTTAACGGAAAATCTGTAAACGATGACTGCTGAGAGCAAATGAAATGCTGCAAGGAAAGGGAAATATTAGAAAAGGAGATCTAACCAGACATCATCAGGAAGGGAAAATGGCAGTCCTTCCGGCATCCAGACTGTTCTTTAGAAATGTCATGTTTCTATTAGCACCTATTATCCTTTGGGGAATTAAGTCACTTTGATGACGTTGGTCAGATGATTCAGCTCAGCAATTTTCAACCGTTTTCATCTCAAGGCACACATAAACTAATTACTAAAATTCTGCGGCACACCAAAAAATATTTTTTGCCAATCTGACAAAAAAAAAAGTATAATTTTGATTCATTCACATTGGATGGCTATTGTGTTGGCTGCTGTCATTTTATAATCTAAGGGATACAAGAGTAGGTATTGTGTGTTTTAAAAATTTTGTGGCATATCAGTGCGCCTCTGCACTCCAGTTGAAAATCACTGATTTAGCTGATGAAGCAATTGAACCGATTTCTTTGGTTTTGTAATTTGACCAGGTGTTTGACTAAATTGACTGATTTTGGAATTCTGAACATAGATTCTTGTAGTGGATGAGGCCTTTGAAAATGGCCGTTTTAGTCAAAATGCAGGGTATCATTTGATGCAGCCATGATAATACAAAAATCTGTTCTGTTCTAAAAATGTTTCTAGCAATGGAAATATTTCTGACTAAAAGAATACTCTTTACTTGTAGGGGAGCTCCCTTGAAATAAATGTATGCAATATAATAAAGCATTTTGTTTTTTTAAAGAGGTTGTCTATATAGATACATTCATAAAATAAGGAAATTGTTGGTGAATGTTCCTAAAATAGAAGTTTAGGGAATGGAAATAAATCTATTAACAAATTTACCAAAGATTATTTTTATAACCTATATTGCCTCTGTACATGATCTTATATTTGACACCTAAAGATGTTGTGCAAAACTGTGAATAATTTCTGACAAATGTAATGTGTCCTTTCTAGAATATGCACAAGAAAGGTTAGTTATGGCTGTTTTCTGCCTTATGTAATTTCTTTTAAGAAATACTATTTTTACCCTAAGCGTTAGCTTTCTGTTATGTTTGAGATGTATTTTAATAGCAGAATAAGTAGATAAGCATCCCAGTAAGAAAGGAACATAGGCAATTGTGGCGTTAGGCGTTTATCATAGAGTTGAACAGTATTCCATTTGCAAGTGGGGGAGTCTGCATGGCCTTGGTGAAATTTCCTAGTCTCAGCTACACTAACAGCCAGGTGCACAATGTTCTTATCTGAAGAGTTCTTGATCTCTGCTCTCCCAGTGGGACTTACCAGGCTTATAAATTCTACAAGGACAAAGTCTTTAACCTCTTCTCTCCTCCCATCTTGTAGAAATTAGTGAATGGCTTAGAGATATTCAACATACACTTTTTGAGTGGAAATTGCTCCTGGCCCAAGACTTTGGATGTGAAGTAGTCAGTGTCTAATAACACTATTGTCCATGGAGGTTCATCTGACTGTTCCTCGACTTGTGTGAAGCTTCAACAAATAATGTAAATAAATCCAGCAACTGAGCTTATGTTCTATAATAGAGCACTTTTATATTTTTAATATCCTGTATTCTCTCTCTGCAAATCTGGTTATTTAAAATGGCAATAGATGGATTCTATTTTTTCATACTATAGTACCTCCCTTACAGTGTTGTGTTTCTAACCAACTCTGTTTGAGCAAAGAACTTCATTACCCTTTCTATTTAAATTATGTATTTGCTTAATATATTTTCATATTTGTAACCATGGTCAAAAATTCTGTATGGTATTTTATACACCTTCTCAGTAGCACAGGAATAAAACTGCTGTTTGTTCAAGGAAAGTGTCCTGTCTTCTATTCACCTATTTCTCATTTATCAGTTTCTGTCATCCTTCTGCTCAGGAGAAAGGTCAGAAGTGACTGCTTTTACATGAGAAAATTTTTCTAAGCCATTATCATAAAGAGCATGGCTGTCTTAACCTTAATTCCTGAGTGCGGAGTTGGTTACCCAGGGTATTATGTGTATAGGACAGACTCTCAAGTTAACTGTCTCCAGCTAAATTCTTGTGTTTAGTTCTTTAGTTTGTTAGCAACCGAAGTGTCACCTATTACCCACAGTGTTGGTGTATTCCCAGAGGCGCTGCCCCAGCCAGATCCCCATGCACCCTTCACTGACACTCCATGCGTTAGTGGGCAGTGTGATATTCAGTGAGGCGCTGCTGTGTCTATTTCCAGAATTATTATTTTGCCCTTTTGCCTTTCTCATATTTCAGTTGAAAGAACAATGTCTTTCACACCTTCAGTATTTCATTTTTCTACAACTTACAGAAATCTTCATTTTTTAAAAATGTACAATAATAGAATTACATGTTAAATCAAAGCAATCCTATTCAACACAGTTTCTGAATTCAAAGAATTAGGTTAACAAAAGAATTTGACTTATGAGGCTAGACTTTTTCTACCCAAAGTAACTGTTTATTTCATTAATTTTCCTCTTAAAGAAAAAGAGAATATTGCAATTTGAAGTAATCACTTAGTAATTTTGCTGATACATCCATCACAACCATAAAATGTTAGAGCTGGAAGGGCCACTGTGGGGATGTACAATGAAGAAAACCAAAACCCAAGTTTTAAAGTGATATAGCAAAATAGGACAGTGATAGAATTTAAGTGGGTCTTCCTATTACTCATAGGAAGGACCTGTCTACACAATATAGACAAATAGGAAAGCTGTTCAGAAGCCAATGAGTGCAACAGCCATCTCCAACACTGAGACACAACCTTCAGCAGAACTTTCAACAGCGTGTGTGATTATGCCTCTTAGTTTTGTATCTCGTATGTCTGGAGACATCCATTAAGTAAACAAGTATCAGACTGTATTTTAGAGTCATATCTTAGCAGAAGTCATCACAAATGTTCAAGCTGAAATATTATTGAATAGAAAAGGAGAGAACATGACTTTCTAACATAATACTGTTATAAAATATTATTAAAGTTAATTAAACCAAACCACCTAAAATCCAGAAGAGGTTCTACAGCTAGAATATGAAAAAATTCACAAGGGACTTGATGTTGCAAAAAAAAAAAAAGGATCATTCATAATAGAAGGGTAAACTTAACTGGTAAAATTCCACCTTGAGTAAAAGAGAAAAACATACAGAGATGGTTCTGTGTAGGAGTTAATAAACATTTACCTCCTCTCCAAAAACCCAAAGGTCAGCTTGCTAAAATATCTCCCTAGCCCAGTCTCTCCCAAAGGAGAGAGTGATTGATTGAGTGGAGCTTGGGTTGAGCTTTATTATTATTATTATTATTATTATTATTGTTATTATTATTATTTCCTGGGGTTTATTGTAATGATGCAAGAACCTCTATGTAAATGATCTTAACTTAAATTACATTTCTCTTCTCTTGGAGTTCTTGACCCCAGAAAGAAACTCTGCATTATTTCAGTCTTTAAGAAAGAGCTAGCAATGAAATATGTTTCCTGTCTGCCACCCTGCTGCAAGCTTTTGGTGGCCAAGAAGTTTCTATGACCGAGGGCTTGCCAAGAAGCTAAGGCAAAAAAACAACAATAACAAAAATCAAGAACAAAAGACCGATGGTACAACTACAGACACAAAGGGCATCGAGAGTGGAAAAGTTCAAAAGCCAGGGAACGTTCCTAAATTTAACCTCAGTAGAAAATACCATTTGTAATATACATAAATAAAATCTTAGCCATATATCATTCCTAAAGAACGTTCCAATGACCCCTGATCCTGTCTTCACCCAAGTAATAGATGTTCCTTCCTCACTCATGACTGATGGCTAGGAAAGGAGACCACTTCTACCTGCAAAGAACAACGCTTCAGCAATGAATAAAGGTGGACTGTGACAGAAGAGAAATAAAATGAAAGATCCTGCTTTGATGGAAGACTGTGAAGAGAAGACAACGGGGGAATAAAAATTAAAAGTGAGAGCTAGAATCTGTAGGAGCTATTGGGAGGGTTAGATCCCTTGTAGTAGCCAAGGATGTTCAAATTTAACCCAAAAAGAAGAAATTCTAAGTCCTGCTTCCAGTGCTGCAGAAGGGTACTGCATGTTTCATCTCTAAGATGGACACTAAAAGTTGTAACATGTAGACAGTGTTTTTGACTTTTAAAAAGCATTCAAGGCTAGTGTCTCTTTGAGTACCTTCAGCTGCTGTATAATAGAGATTAGTGAATGTCTCCACTTTATAGATAAAGAAGTAGAGGCATGGAGAAGACCAAGGTAGTGCTTAAAACTTAGCTGAAGAATGGGAACAGTAGCTAGTGCATATTAAGTGCTGTGTTCTAAAAGTTCTCTATACATCATCTAATTTAGTTCTTCACACACCCTAGTTATTAGACTTCTATGGAGATAAGGAAACCGAAGCTCAAAGAGACAATGAATTTGCCAAAGGCCATAAAATGTCAAAGCTCAGCTTCCAATCTGAATCCTTCTGACTTCAAAATGTGATTGCATGACTTCTATGCCAGACATTTTTTTAAATTTAAAGTTTACTCTTTATTATACTAGAAGCCTCAAAAAATAATAGCAGTGATCTCCCTTGACCTCTGAGACTGCTGCTGAGTGAGTCCCTTACTTGTCTCCTCAAACTCCCTTCCTCCCCATCATTGCTTCTGTACCTGTAGGGACACTTCTCATTGCCATGGCATATTGCTTTCCTTACTAGACTGTGAGCTGCTTGAGAACAAGGTTTCTCAGGGTACCAAGCAAACAAACTGGAGGCTGATTGTAGAAATTATGATAATAATAATACAGTAATATGTAATACTAACAGACAAAGTGCCTGGCATTCATTGCAGTCTAACGTATTTTAATTGACTCAATTCTCTCCAAAACACAATCCCCATCTCAAAAACTGTGAGTTAAGAAACTGATACCTAAGAGGTCACAGCCAATAAATGACAGAGCCAAGATTCCACCCCAGGCAATCAGATTTCAAACCAGGTGTGCTCAAGCACTCACTCCATCAGGGTCCTCAGCGCTAGTGTGTGTGAGAACTGCCTGGAGGGCTTACTATTAAAACACACAGTACTGAGCCCCATCCATCTAACTCAGTAGATTTGTACTATGCTCAGGTGTTATAAATAATAATGAAGCAAAATTTTAAAGGTTTTTTCCATCTAATTCTTTGATGGTGATTTAATCAAATTAAATAGCCATATTTCAGAAAATAAGTTTTCACCTTTTTTATTTTATTACTAGAGGCCTGGTGCATGAAATTTGTGCATGGGAAGGGGGGTCCCTCAGCCCAACCTGCACCCTCTCCAATCCGGAGCCCTCAGGGGATATCCTACTGATGGCTTAGGCCCACTCCCCGTGGTTCTCTGCTCTCTGTGGGGCCTGCCTGCTCCACACCACGGCAATGAGCAAGCAGGCCCTGCTGGGTGCTGTCTGCAGGCATGCTTTCCTGCTCTTGGGTAGCTGTGGCAACAGTCAAGCAGGCCCTTCTGGGTGCTGCCTGCAGGTTGTGCTTGCCTGCTGGGCTCACGTTGCCAGGGCAACGCCGCCAGCATCCCGCCTTGGCCACTATGGGCACCGTCATGGGTGCTGCCATCTTTTGTCACAGAGTGACGGTTAATTTGCATATCACTCTTTTATTAGATAGAATTATTTTTTAATCTTCATCCAAGAATATGCTGAGAGAGGGAGAGAAAGAGAGAGAGAGAGAGAGAGAGAGAGAGAGAGAGAGAGAGACATTGATCAGTTGCCTCCCATAAGCTCCCCAACTGGGAATCAAACCCACAACCTAGGTATGTGCTCTGACTGGGAATCAAACCACCAACCTTTTGGTGTATGAGACAATGTTCAAATCAACTGAGCCGCCTGACCAGGGCAGTTTGCACCTTTCTTAAAGGAACCAACTTTAAAGAGAACTTTGTAAAGACCTGAGTTTTTATTTGTAATTGGTCTTTTCTCTGGAAGATCAGAGACTGACAGGTCTGGGTTCAGAAGCCTCCTGTGATAAGCTCTAAATTTGCACCTACTTTACAATGAGGAAAGGGGTCCTGGGAAATAAATAACCTGCTGGAGTATCTGAGTCAGCATACAGCCCCTCCAGAACATCTCTCCTAAGAATAGGCTGAGCTCAGGGCAAAGCATTCCCTGATCAGCTGATGACACCATCGCCAGCTCAGCCCATTTCCCCACACCCAGTTCGCTCTAGCCTGTTTATTCCTCTCTGTAAGAGAGCAGCCCTTTCAGCCTCATCTTTGAGATGCTTGCAGATCTCAAGGTTGGAGCATTCTCCCCTTGCGATGGTCCCCTTTCCCCCTGTTACAATCATCCCCCAGCACCACCCTGTTTGCAATAATCCTTTCAAATAAAGTCTCTCCGTACCTAAATCTGGATTTATCCTGTATTTTCTACAGTTGGGGTTTGCCTAGAAATGCATGTGATTTGTCACCTACACGGAACCCTAGATATACACTTAGGCATAATCAAAACCAGCATCTTCAAACAATAATGGATGCCCCTGAAATTGTAATTAACAGGAACTTTGAAGTGCTTACTTCTACAATGTGTGCGTTACTGGGATGTGGCTGCATCATGGTGTGCAATGAAAACCAGTGTAAATTTTCCCAAGAAAGCGACAGATCCCCACAGAACGAGCTCCTCTGGGGGTGCACTTTAGACACGCCGGTTTGCAGCACTGGGTGCTCATAAATCTCCACAAAGTGATGCAGCTTTCTGAAGCTGATTATGCAGCAAGCCTATCCGGGTTAAGAGGGCATTTTACAGCTGGTCTTTTCCAAGCAGGTTTAGGTGTTTGAATCTGCTCTGCACCATCCTTGTCCTCACCAAGTAATTGATGAGATATTGGGAACAGCTTCCCACCCCACATTCACTTCCTTTTGCTGATACATTCCCTGCCTACACCTTCCACCCATTGATCCACTCATAATGTCCCCCAGACTGTGACCTTACTTGGGAATAGGGATGTTGCAGATGTAATTAGCTTAGAAGACGTCCCCTAACCATCCTGGAAAACATGGCAGGCCAGCTAAACATCGCTAGTAGCTCCAACACCACCTTTGTGCATTCCCATATGTCTTTGGCCAAAGTGGGATTTATAACTCATAAAACTGAAGCAGTACGTTTTGAGCTTTTAATAAAATGATGTGATGGTTTTCTTATATTGACAAATTGGCTGTTCCTACAAAATGAGTCATTTGAATTGGAACGTTCATTTAATTGATTAACCTGGTCCACATCACTCTGGGAAAAGTGCCATTGCTCTGTCCCTACACAGATCATCTCAAAATAAGTCCCGACACTTGGCAATAGTAGTAATAGCACAAGCTTCCTTGTTGCCTCCCCACCCCAACTCTCAGATACTGGAGGAAGTAATGCCCGATCGAAAGAGTGTTCAATATGAGACCCCACCGGCCACCTTATCCCACCCACCCAGAGAAAGGAACTTTGCCTCAAACTGAGATTCAGTGGGACCACATATTAGCGATGAGGTCTTTGTCAGAAAAAGTGGGTGGGAGGTTACATATCCAGGTTTGAAATAACCCACATGGCCAACTGCATGTGCATAGTGACAGGAAAGCAGTGAGAGAGGAACGCACTCCAGTGCTGTTAGCACTGCCCACGGGACCAAATGTTCACTTTTCTGAACTAGTTGTTAGACACAGCCATTATTAAAAAGTGAAATAGATAAACTTATAACTTCATAAATTATATTAAAAACTCAGGTACTCAACACTCACCACTTCTTAATTATTTTACCACATTCTACTATTGTCTCTGCTCTTGAGAGGGTTTTTTGGTCTACTGTATCTGCATGGTTGAAATACCATCTAATGGCGTGCTATTGTGCACTCTCCCCAACTCAGTGATGTCTCATTGATAGCTTGCAATCGGCCACAGTGAGCAGATTTACACCACAGAAATCAGCAAATTCTATGAATGAGGGCACCTGGCTGGGTGCTGAACATTTACCAGCACACAACTTCCGGGTTCAGTAAAGGTTTCTGCCTTGTACCCCAAACATACACAAACACTGCACCCCACTCACCCCACCAAGGAGTGAAGTCACCAGGCTCAGCATTTCACCCAATAATTTTAAAGGGCACAGTAAACATCTTTGTAGGGTTTCTTCGCTCTCAAGCATTTTTTTTTTCACCTTGGAAGATTTTATTCACACATTTTTATTTCATCTGTTTCCTCTTTAAATTTCAGAATAGATTTGAATTTTATAATAACATAGAGTTGGCATTTAAGATGTGCTGTCTCAGAAAGGAGAATTTTAGGAACTAATGCAGATACTGCAGTGTTTTTGGTGTCTCTTGGTCTCTGAGGTATGAGATATTTTTAAAAACCTCTCCGGGCATCCCCCTTCCTAAATTATGTTTTATGTCCATGGTACTGGAGCCCTGTAATTACACCACGGTTTCCTCTAGATTCCCAATTTCATCAACCTTATAGCTTAAGATTCACCTCTTCAGCCAAGACCCCATCCAAAATGCTTTTAAGAGGTTGTTAGGTTTGTTCATTTGTTTGGGGAAAGTGGCAGAAAAGGAAATCTCAATTATAAGGGGCAAGTATTTTTCACTTTTTGTTATTAAAATCAAATGTCGCTGAACAGAGGCCCTCCACTCAGACAGTTCTCCCCAAGAGAAAGTCACCTTAACAGGGTTAAGGAGGACAAATGTAAAGAATTGAATTCCTCAGCTTGCTGGTGAGACTAAAGGGGAACCGAGTGAAAACACTGGATGGGAGGAAGAGGAGCAGATGGTCCCTGCCAATCGCTCCAGATGAGAAACCAGTGACAACCTATGAATTGGAACTCTGAATTCAGAGACAATTAACCTACAGTTTGCAGGCTGCTCAGGGTCCAGGTAAGGAAGAACTGGGGAGTCAGAGGATTATAATATAGCTCACATTCATTGAACACCTATATTATGCCAGGAACTCTATTAAGCATTTTGCATATATTATCTTTCCATACATTATCTTACCAACTATCGTAACTAAAAGGCCCAGGAGAGTAGCTACTCTTCTCAAAGTCTCTTTACACACTTCCAAGAAAGAGATTTAGACAATCTGCTTAATAATAGTAAATAAGCTTTAAAGAAACCAAATACTGCTTCATGGCTCCAACAAGATGAATTTTGTTGGCGATCCCAGAAAAAGCTGTTGGGCAAATAAAGCTGAGCTTATTAAATTTATGGCACCAAGGGAGACTATCTTGACAAAGTCTTGGTAGTCTCTCAAAAAGAGAAATTTACTAGGAAAGAGTACTTGTAGGATTTGGGGATTTGAACTCAAGCGTTTTACCGCTATTCTCTTAAGGTACAGAATTTATTGGGACTGAGCCAAGTTCAGAAGATAATGGTTGAGAAGTAATAAAGCGATGAGGTGAGGGTCATGAGATAAATCCTGATTAACTGTTGTCCTTAATAAATGAGCTTCCCCACTCCCAAAAGCACATCAAGACTGGTAGGAGGGGTGGAGGCAGAAAATAGGCTGGTCCGACACCAACGTGTAGCTTAAAAAAAAGCCGGGGGGGGGGGAATATCTCCACTGCAGAGGCCTCCTGTGAGGAGTAAGGGGTCCTAGCCGCATACCAGGCCCCCAGCCCAGGGTTTTAGTTCTGGGAAGAGAGGCCCCCGTAACTTCAGGCTGTAAAAATCAGTGAGGACTGTGGCTGAGTGACAAGGAGGCTACTGGAGACCCAGGCAGTTTCTCTTAAAGGGCTGGTGCACGGACTTACATGACTTGATGCCCCCGGGCTCCAGCACTGGGCAGCAGTGAGAGGGGAATCCAGAAATGTAATTGGAGGAACTGGATTATCTGGCATTTGGACAGGAACTTGGGGGTGGCTTTCTCCAAGATAGGGATGCTCTCAGGGATCATTGTTCCTGTGCTGAGACCTCCTCCATCACAGAGCTGACTGGCAGCCATATTTGAATTTCCATCAGCCTGGCTCACACTGTTCGTTCTGCCCTGGTGATTCCCTAAAATCTCCCCTTATCCAATTTATAGCCCCACCCAAGCTGTTTGCTGTGGCTTTTCCATATGGATGGCCTTTCCTGGGTCAGGCTTCAGACTTTCCTAAAATCTCTCAAACAGGCAGCAGCTGGTGTCAGTGTGCCCCATACCTGTCAATAAGAGGCCCAAGACCTGGCATTAGCACCAGCATGCCTTGCTTCACAGCTTGGCCTTGCCTGGGCATTTCCAAGCCCAATACAAGTAGTAGTCATCTGCAGATTGCTCTGTAGCTGCTGCTGGGTGGCCCCAGGCAGTGGCTGACTTTGCACCTCTGGGATGCCCTAGAGCCAGTGCACCCAGTGGAAAGCTTTACCAGATTATAACTCTACACATCCACAATTGACACACTCAAGGGGCAGACTCAGTGAGCACCAAAGCCCCACTGAAGCAAGTCGTGCACAGCAGCTCTCCCATTGTAGCCACAGCTGGTCCTCATAGCCAATTGGCCTGGAGGTCAATTCTTCCCAGAGACACCAACAACAATCAAGGCTCAAATACAGTAAGACTGTGCACACAGCCCACACAAGGACTCACCTAGAGGGCCCAGCTAAGGTGACTGGGGAGGCTGAGCCACTGGGCCCTCTAGGACATCTACTACATAAAGCCACTCTACAAATTCCAGGAGACATTGCAGGTCTATCTAATACATAGTAACACACACAAGGAAGCAGTCAAAATGCAGAGACAGCCCTAACCGGTTTGGCTCAGTGGATAGAGCGTCGGTCTGAGGACTGAAGGGTCCCAGGTTTGATTCCAGTCAAGGGCATGTACCTTGGTTGTGGGCACATCCCCAGTAGCAGGTGTGCAAGAGGCTGCTGATTGATGTTTCTCTCTCATCAATGTTTCTAACTCTCTATCCCTCTCCCTATCTCTCTGTAAAAAATCAATAAAATATATATATTTTTTAAAATGCAGAGACAAAGAAACATGTCACAAATGAAAGAACAGAAGAAATCTCCAGAAAAAATAAATAAATAAATGAAATGGCAGCAAGCAAACTACTAGATACAGAGTTCAAAACAATGGTTATAAGGTTGCTCAAGGATCTTAATGAGAGCTTCAAGGGACTTACTGAGAATTTCAAGGACCTTAGTGAGAACATCAAAGACATGGAAAAGGACCAGTCAGAAATTAAGCATACACTAACTGAAATAAAGAATAATTTACAGGGATTTAACAGCAGAGTAGAAGATTCTAAGAATAAAATCAATGATTTGGAATATGAGGAAGCAAAAAACACCCAAGCAGAAGAGCAAAAAGCAAAAAGAATCCAAAAATTTGAAGGTAGTGTAAGGAGCCTCTGAGACAATTTCAAGCATACCAACATTCACATTATAGGGGTGACAGAAGGAGAAGAGAGAGAGCAAGATATTGAAAACCTATTTGAAGAAATAATGACAGAAAACTTCCCCTACCTGGTTCCTACCACATCTCAGGCCTTCACCTCCCTATTGTCTGTGTCCATAGGTAAAGCATATATGCATATAAATTCTTTGGTTAATCTATACTCCCCCTCCTCTTCCCTCTGAGATTCATCAGTCTGTTTCATGTTTCCATGCCTCTGGTTCTATTTTATTTATCAGTTTATTTTGTTCATTAGATTCCATGTTCATCTATTTTGATTTTTAGATTCAATTGTTGATAGATATGTATTTACTGCTATTTTATTGTTCATATTTCTCCTCCTCCTCCTCCTCCTTCTTCCTCTTCTTAAAGAATACCCTTCAACATTTAATGTAATACTGGTTTGGTGATGATAAACTCCTTTAGCTTTTTCTTGTCTATGAAGCTCTTTATCTGATCTTTAATTTTAAATGATAGCCTTGCTGGGTAGAATAATGTTGGTTGTAGGATCTTGCTATTTATCACTTTGAATATTTTTTGACATTCCCTTCTTGCCTGCAAAGTTTCTGTTGAGAAATCAGCTGACAGTTGTATGAGTGCTCCCTTGACTGCTTTTCTCTTGCTACTTTTAAGATTCTTTCTTTGTCTTTAAACCTTGGCATTTTAATTATGATGTGTCTTGGTGTGGGCCTCTTTGGGTTCCTCTTGTTTGGGACTCTCTGTGCTTCCTGAACATGTAAGTCTATTTCTTTAACCAGGAGGAGGGTAATGGGGAGGGGTGAGGGGGGACATCTGTAATACTCTCAACATTAAATTTTTTTTTAAATAGAAATACATTAAAAAAGAATATAGATGAAATTGAAAGAGCTCAACTCACTTTTAGAAACCAAATGCTGGGTAAGACTAGAATTTCAGGGAAACTTCAGGTCTATAATTTCAGGAACTGGTGATAAAAAAGTAGACAGACACTTCATTGAAACTCATTAAAGCATAATTGTTAAGACATATTGTTGGCTTCCTCAGGATGGCACAAGCAGCATTAACTACCTCAATCTGACCTAGGAACCGCTAAAGAAAGCATAGCACAGATGTGAGTCTAGAACATGTAACCACATGATGAAATTATATTTAGGTTTATTATCAAAGGGAAGTACAGATGGCTATTATTTTTTAATCCTTATACAAGAATTTTTTTAAATTGATTTTAGAGAGAGAGGAAGGGAGAGATAGAGAAAAACATTGATGTGAGATAGAAATATCATTGGTTGCCTCCCCTACAAGCCCTGACCAGAGATTGAACCCTCAACCTTTTTGGTGTATGGGACTATGCTCCATCCAACTGAGCCACTGATCAGGGCCAGATGGCTATTTTATTTATGACCCTGAGGTCCTGAACAAATCTACATCCTTACCCATTGTGTTTCTTAACTAGGACATCTACTACATAAAGCCACTCTACAAATGGAATACAAGCACTGGTATAGTTATGATGGATCTTTTTTTTTATTAGGCTTTGAATTTCTGGTTTTAGCTTTCTACTATTTACTACTATTTCTACTATTTACTACTATTTATCTACTATTTTTAGAAGTTAAGGGGTAAGCTTGGATAGGGTTTGAATGTGTCAACATGAACCTTGATATATTCAGCCCTAAAAATTCACCAATTTAGTTAGAATTTTCAGGCATAAGGAGTCTCATACACCATAGAGATCTTTAATTTGGGTTTTAGTTAGATACAAGAATACCAGTAAGTTAGTTTCCAAATTAGTTTTAGCCTAAGTTTGAATAGGGAAGTGCTTGGGGCTCTCAAGAAAGAGTTCTTCAGAGGAGCATTGAATCTTGCAGACCCTTCTACACAATAATCCCTCCCAATTAAGTTAGCAGGTGTAGTGTCACAAAGGGTGAAAGAATGTTCCTTGGTTAAAGTCCAAGGATGAAAGTTACGGGCTGGGATATGGAAAGTGCTTCAGAATTAGTAGAACTGCCCACCACAGAAATAGTTCGTTGACCCTGAGGGAAAGGTGATAAAATAGTGCCACATTTTAAGGTTGGTATTGTAGTGCCCACTATCCAAAAACCTTTGCAAAGCTGTCATTTAATTATTATTTCTTTTAAAAACATATTTTTTAAAATATTTTTTATTGATTTCAGAGAGGAAGAGAGAGGGAGAGAGAGAGATAGAAACATTAATGATGGGAGAGAATCATTGATCGGCTGCCTCCTGCAGGCCCCTTACTGGGGATCAAGGCCCACAACCCAGAAATCAAACCCTGATCTTCTGGTTCATAGGTCGACACTCAACCAACTTAGCCACACTGTCTGGGTTGTCATTTAATATTTAAAGAAATTTCAACTTGTGAATTTAAGAGTAAATGGCTAACTACTTGGTTCCCCCTCAGAGCAACTTTATTGTCCACTTACTGATTTTTTCCCCCTTTAGTTTGTGAACTAGCACAATTGTTTTCCAGTATCTTATCTGCTAACAACATCTACATGCATCTTTATCAAGCGGTTTCCCTCCTTTGTTACTTCTAATAGTTTTATTGGAAGGGCATTGGTTTAATTTAAGTCTTACATCTCTAGGGCTCTTTCAAAAGTTTCCCTGAGGTGTTAAAGATCTGGAAATGTGGCTATTTCCAATTTTAGTCTTTGTTTGCTTGTTAAATCCCTTATTTCCAATTTAAGGTTATTCACAAAAAGTGAGGAAAGAGCAAGAGTCCCATATGCTTCAGTGTCTACTCTTGAAAGTTATCTAAAGTTATTGTAAAGTCTACTCCTGAAGTTTCCAGTGACTTCTTTTGGAAGACTTTTCATGCCACTCAAAAAATGCAGACAATTGGCTTCAGTCACTTTTTGTTCTAAGATGCCCATCAAATGAACAATTGTGTTCTTATCAAAAATTTCCCATTGTAATTCTGCTAGACTCCTGCTTCTTATGTATATTCCACTGTTACCATAACCCATGCACTTACTTAAGAGGCAAAATTTCACCAAGAATAATTTAGAATTACAGCTAAGCCACTTCCTGATTTCTGACTTTCAGAAATTGTATGAGATAATACATGTTTGCTGTTTTAAGTTGCTAAATTTGGGGGTAATTTGATAATAATAGAGTGACTTTTCCACTATACATTTGTTTAAACAGTAGCCTATGATATTTAAATATAAAAACATTAGCCTATCTTTAGTATAAATTTTCACTTTCAGGCCAAAATTGCAATATGTATTTGTTTATTCATTAATTTAGAGTTTTTCCAGGGTTAACTATGCTTTGGATATATGAAAAAGGGTTTAGATGCACACGGAAAGCACTTAATAAGAGATGTTTGGGGTTATTATTATTATATTTTGTCATGTACAAAAAGATCAACAAGCCTGAGCCAGTGTGGCTCAGTGGATAAAACATCAGCCTGAGGTCCCAGGTTCAATTCCAGTCAAGGGCACATACCTCGATTACAGGCTCAATCCCCAGCCCTGGTTGAGAAGGAAACCAATTGATGTGTCTCTCTCAGATTGATCTTTCTCTCTGTCTCTCCCCCTCCCTTTTACTCTCTCTAAAAAAAAATAATAATAATAATAATGGAAAAATATCCTCAGATGAGGATTAACAACAACAAAAATCAATAAGATATGTTTGTTTTAAATATTTTTTTTGTTGATTTTAGAGATAGAGGAAGGGAAAGGGAGAAAGAAAGAGAAACATTGATGAGAGAGAGAAACATGGATTGGCTGCCTCGAGCCCAAAACCCAGGCATGTGCCCTGACTAGGAATCGAACCAGCAAACTTTTGGTACATGGGACAATGCTCAACTAACTGAGCCACACTGGCCAGGGCAAGATATGTTTCTTGTCTCATAAGGTGGGGAGGAAGAAAGAATCAGTGGGTTAACAATCATAAGACAAATGATAAAATCTTACAATGTATGCTAAATTCTTAAGATGATAGAGGTATGTGCAAATTGCTATGAGAGCACAAAGGAAGAAACGATTAATTTAGCAGGTAGAATGGAGGGAGGAACTCGTGCCTTGAAGGTTAGGTAAACTTTCCCAAGATAAGAAAGGATATAGGAAAACCTCACATACAGAGGACATAATGGATCTGGGAGCATTCATTCATTCATTTATCCATTCAATAAATATTTAGCACCTTAGTGTCTGGCACTGTGCCAGTGGTGAAAAAATGTTTCACCAACACTGTTCTACCTTCATAAATCATATCATCTAATAGGAGAGATAAATAGATGTATTTGAGAGATAAATAGATGTATTTATGAACAAGTAAACAAACAAATATATAAATATAAGCAACAATAGGTACTACAAATGAAGAAAGTAGGGTAAAGAAGAAAATGACAGGAGAAATCTACTTACATAGGATGGTTTGGAAAGACTTCAGAGTATTTAAGCTCAGACCTAATGGATGAGAAAAAAATAGATCTGCATACATGGTGAGAAGAGAGGCCCATGCCACGGACAGGACCCACGTGCCCAGGCCCCAAGAAGAGCACAGTGCATCTGGACTATATGATATGTGATGGGAATGTTGATCTATTCCCAAAAGGTTGTCAAATTGTTTGATATAGCTCAGTAATTTTTCAGAACAAACTATCTGAGCCAGGTAAATGGTTCCCCACCCATGCTGTCAGATAATATTTTTTCCCATTATTTACCCTGTCACCGCATTGTCTGCCCATCACTAAGCTTGAGACAGAGACTGAGAGTGCATCAGAGCTGTGCAGTATGCAACCAGAGCATGGAACAGGTGAGGACAGATCCCAGATCCAGGAGTCATCAGCTGAGCCCCTTCACAAAGAGACAATGTAAAGAATATCCCTATCATAGCACAAATCTAAACCATGGGGCTTTGGCATTGTAGCCGGACAGCCAGCAGTGAGGAAACAGATATCGCAGGATAGAAAATTTAGAGACCCTTGTTATGCTTGGCTAACCATTAGGTACACTGTCACTAGCCACAACCTGGAGGGCAGACCTGTAGCACTGAGGAAAGTAGGTAGAAGAAAACCAGAGTTAGGACGTGCATTAGCTGCTCTTTGCTGTTTCTTGTGAAAGGGCTATGAAAAATTGTTGAGGTGAGACAGCTAATTTACAATGTGTCCTGCAGCTCAACTGCTTCTGTCCTCCAAACAGCAGATTATTATTCCGTCTTTCTCAAGAGTCTCCATTAAGTATTATCGCGAGACAATGGGAGCCAGCTCAGCAGAAAAGATAAGATAAAGGGTGTTGCATTCCCACTTAAATGTATTGTTACAGAGGGTTCAAGGTGGCTGCCATTAAATTGAGGGATGGGGGTACAAGCCAAGCACAGACTAATAAGTAAGATGCTGCTGGTTTAAGAACTATAAGCATAGCCCTTTGGCTGTGGTTACTTTTATATGAACTGAAAGCAAAGAGAGCAGAAACCTGATTTTGATTAAATTTTATCACCAATGTTGTGGGCACCCCTCAGATCGACTCCCTAACCCCAAATTTGGTTTGGATGCTGAGAACAATAACCACACACACACACACCAACAGGGTATGAAAAGGTTTATTATTCACATAATGAGGCTTTCTGGGGAGAGCAGGGCAAGTTCCCAGGCAGATCCAAAATTGGCTTGCGTGGCTTGGCTTTTGTGTTCTTAGGGTGTGAAGCTGTGGGGAGGGTTCCTGCGTTCAGGGCAGAGTTTGTGTGATTTGAACTTCCCACCTGGGCCAAAGAAGAAGACACCCCAGCTTGCTAATCAGTTTGCCCAGGTGAGATTAGTGGGAAAGGAGAGGGACACGAAGAGGCTTGAAAGCTATCAGCAAACATCAAAAATGGAATTGGCCTCTTTATCGCAGCCAAATGAACTGTAATCCTGGCCTATACAAGCCTATGTTTGTTCAAGTCCTAAGGAAATCTACCTACGCCTACAAATCGGCACCAGTAGGCAGGGGCCTGCAAAGCTGTACTGCTCGCCCCTCTCCAGGATTCAGATTATCTGTAAGTCTGATGAGCAAGCATTTCTTAGAAGTCAAACTATGGCCACAGAGAACAATGGACAAGAGAGTTTCTCCCAGACAGCAGATTCAAGGTTTAACCAAGTACCTTTTCTCTTACCACGGCTAAGGATCTTCTTTAGCCCTGCTCAGCGTTTCATCATGGCCTAGACCCGTGGTCGGCAAACCTCGGCTCACGAGACACATGCGGCTCTTTGGCCCCTTGAGTATGGCTCTTCCTAAGCCTTAGGAGTACCCTAAGTAAGTTAATAACAATGTACCTACCTATATAGTTTAAGTTTAAAAAATTTGGCTCTCAAAAGAAATTTCAATCGTTGTACTGTTGATATTTGGCTCTGTTGACTGAGTTTGCCGACCACTGACCATTGAGGGCTATTCATCATTCTTTTCCTTTAGTCTAGCATTCATTCTCCCCCTTTTCCTTTTAATAATAGAACCTTTTCCCTGGCATTTTAGAAGGACATATGTCCATCTAGCTGGACATATCTCAGCCTTCCTTGAAGCTAGGTATAGCTATGTAGTAAGTGATTATGGACTGAGCAGAAGTGATGGCTAAAACTTCCTTTAAAGGAAATAGCTTGCTCCCAACTTCCTCTTTTGATAGGCCGCACAGTGGAAGTGCTTCTTTGAGCCAGCTTTGATTATTACCCTTGGCAATGAGAGAACAACAGGTGGATGCATCCTGGGTCCCTTAATTACCTTGTGAAACAGACCAGCCCTACTACTTCTCAACTACCTCTGGATGTTATGTGAGGAAGAAATAAACCGTCTTATGTGAGCGATCATATTTTGGGGCCTTAAACCCTTTTCTCACTTATACAAAAAAAGATAATTAAAATAACTTTTCTCACTTATACAAAAATTAAAATAATGTTTCTTTACCTCTTATTATCTTTAAAATGCCCTGTCTTTATTCCTTCAGGTTTTATCTTTAATGACAAGTATAAGTAGTCTCAAATTTAACTGGCTGTAAGCAAGTAAGACCCTAAAACTACAAGTGACCTCACGAATTCAGTGTGCTTCTCCTCTTTCCCAAAACTCAACCTATGGAATACAGTCGTGTGTACTCTTTGGGCCTAAATATAGGCATTTTATTAATATGTGTGAGTACCAAACTGATAGATGAAAACTCAGATTGATATATATCAATTTCCCTTTTTTCCAACACTTAACATATGTCCATGTGCTATTTTTGTCTACTCTCTGTAATCAATTAATCATAGATTATTGTATTAAGATAAAATGAATAAAGTAGACTTCATCTCCCACAAAGTGATGCAAAGATGATTTTCTGAGTCCCATTTTTGTGTGACTGCTTCAGAATGGTCTGCTGTGTTGCTAAGACAACAGGGATGCTCCCACAGAAAACTGGGATTGAAGTCAAGGCACTGGAGCTGCCTCAAGGGATGTCACAAATAGTGCGTTCAAGGCCTTTTTCACAGTGCAACCTGTAATACTTGAATTAGGAAAAAATTATCAGACTCATCTAGCACCCTTCCATTGAAGACTATGGCTCTCACAATTACTTGCATTCTAAAATTAAGAAAACTGTGGTATATGGACTAAAAGTCAGGAAAGCATCATTCCACTAGCATGCATCTTTCTTAGAACCCTGAGCAAATAGTTGAGGGGAGCTTGTCCTTAACTTCTAATTTGCCTTTATTTTACTAGGAGCATGTCCAGAGTATTAGAAGAAAGCAAAAAGGAATTATATTGTCAGGTGTTCCTCCACTAAAAATGTAACATTTCATCTAAACAAAGGTTTGGTTCTACCTGGTAAATAAATAGGGTAGCTTTGATATTCACTGAGACGTGGGATTGACATTTGGAACTTGAACTTATGAACAGATTCAAAGAGGTCTGGTCTCCTCAATGAACTTTTGATAAAGGCACAGAAAGCTCAGCCATGATGTTGAGCTGGGCTGCATCTCCAGGTTTGTCCAAGCAAACTGAACATCAGCAATATTCTTGTTTTAATACTGGTAACATCAAGGCAAGGACAAAGAAAATCAAAACAAAATGTTTGGATGGATCTTGAATAATTTTTCTGACTTAAAAAAAATGAAAACAGCATTTGACTAAGCTGAAAGGTGTCCTTCATATCATGTACATTCTATTGCACAAGGATAAAATCCATCCAAAATAAACATGAGCAAGATGAATAGAGGAGTGCAGTGCTCTAAGAGCTAATACAGGCCTTGTTCAGAATTATGCTCTTCTCTTTAAAAAAAATCTGCTGAAAAATAATGGATAGACAAAGGCAAGTATTAGAGGACATCTTTTTCCAATCTTTGAGCGTCCCTGGTTGAAGATTCATGGAAGTGACTGGAGACTGAGCAGTATTTCTTCTTAAAGCAAAAGCCCAATGGTACTCTTTAATAATGGAAACAGAATTATATGGTGAAGTCAAGATCTGTGCAGGAATCCTCATCTCCAAGTCAAAGTTTAGTCTAGCAGAATCAAGTGAAACCCAGAAGAACTTTTTTTTTTAATCCTGGTGTTTTAAGGATAAAAAAGAAAATAGAAAAGAACACAGATCACTCTAGTTTAATATTTTTAAATACCATAAATCATCATGATTTGTATACTACACTGTACAATTATACACTGAGACTTTCAAAAAAATTAACATTTTATCAGATTTTCTGAATTTTACTCCAGACAGCTAAGAGCTTGACCCTTTAGCCATGGCTACAACACATAGAATATCATCTATGAGGTTCTAAGTCTTCCAGTTGTGCCTGTTGCTGCTGCCATTGAGGGAGGAGCCTCTCAGAGACCTCTCATAGCCCCTTCCATCTCCTGCGCCGGGAACAGGCTCTGCAGGTAGATGTGTGCCAATGGGTGCAGCTTCTGTGCTTTGCTTTCCACACGTCTACTCCCCTCTAAGAGAACTTGCGCTTCTTCATGGCTTCTGCCTTGACGGCCAGGCTCTTGGCACAGATGGTCAGGACCACAATGAGGACGCCCACCACAAATGTCACCAGGGGCCAGAGGAAGCAATGCAGGAGGACAATCTCATCATGTGTGCGATGCAGGAGCACGTCGTCTGGTCTGCAAGACAGTGGAAAACAGGAAAGAAAGTGAGGTCAGCTGCCTTGGCATGGCATTGAAAACTCTTTACAACCTGGAGCCCAGCTTTCTGGCTCAAAGGGAATAAGCACCATTGAAAGTGAAGACTTGGGGGTTCCAAGATGGCTGCGGAACAGGTAGAAGCTATACTCATCTCCTCCCAGTGCCACACAGGGTTTACAGTTAAATTATAGTGCAATCAACCTGAATAACCAACTGAAAGATAGCTGAATAGAAGTATCATAACCAAGGATTTACAGAAGAAGCCACATAGAGACTGGTAAGAAGGGTGGAGATGCAGAGAGTTCTGGCCCCTGCACCCACAAGGGGGCTGAGAAGCCAGAAGGATATCTCGGCTGCAAAAAGTCCCTCCTGAGAAATGTGGAGTCTCAACCCCAGGATGGGATCCCCAACCCAGAATACCAGGAGTCTTCACAGCTCCTGGCAGTGGAAATTAGCTGAGAGTCTGTCTACCTGGAAGAGGAAGCAGTCTGCTAGAAACCCAGGTGTTCTCTAAAGGGCCAATGCACAGGATTTTGCTCTTAGACATTCACATGGGGCTCTGGTAGAAAGAAGGTGACTCAGGTCATATGGGAGTCATAAAAAGAAGATTGGGGTGTATCCCCGAGGAGAGATCTGGAGGGTTACCCATGGAGGTCCCTGTGCTGAGTACCAATTCCACACTGCCCTTAGGTGCCATCTTCCCAGGGTCGAGTACTCCTATTCTTACACCAGTTTGGGGGGTGAACTAATCCAGGCGACACCACCATGCCAAGCTCAAGTCCTATAGAAAGGTCTGTTGGCTGCACATAACAGGGACCTTTGATGTGGTCTTTTTCTGGAGAAGCACTAGATGGATATTCAGACAGTCGCTGAGCTGTGTGGCTTTAAAACAGGGGCCAGTCTTGCCCCCCTCCAGCAGGCTTGGCCAGCACCACCCCCAAGGAGAGACTGTTTTGATCTGTCCTCCCAAGAATCAGTTGCCCAACCCTGCTGAGCTCAGTTCCGTGGGGGAAGGGAGTGCTGCTCAGAGCTGGGACCTTTGGAGCGTGTCTTCCTTGGAGGCTTTTGTCCTGGACTCTGACAGGCACAAGGTTGTGTGGTTACAGGGCAGGGAAGAAGTGACATGCTTGCCCTCCTCCTGCAGGCTCAGCTGGCACCACCCCAAATGTGAGACTCTTTTGATCTGTCCTCCTGAGTCCTGGTGGCTTTGCCCAACTGAGCTTGCTCCTGTGAAGGGCTGCCTGGCCACACCCAACCTGAACCTGCCATGTGCTCCTCCTGCGGGAGCTAGGGTTGGAGACTCTGGCAGAAACTGAGTGGCATGGCTTTGGAGTAGGGGCCACTTTCCCCACTGAGTGAGCTGCCTCCCAAAAGGAGACCTACTAGACCCATCTTCCTGACCCAGGTCGCCCACCCTACCAAGTTTGTGCCTTGTTTTAGGGTCTGTAGGTCATGTCCAGCCTAGGCCCACTCTATCGATAGTTTTTCTTCAGAAGGCTCTAAAGGAGGCAACCTCAGGAGGTGGCAGAGTAGCCGACAGTTGGAGGTGGACCTCAGGGAGCCTTGGAACTTTTATAGATCTGCCCCTGGCTCAGAGCTAAAGGAAGCTGACCCTTGTACACAGCTTTGCCCCTTCCACATACACCCAGGCACAGTAGACACAGCCACAAATAGTGAATAACATAGTAGCTCCAGACAGGTAGCCCAAGGCCAGTAACATATTATGTCTGACATCGACCTACACCAGAACCTTACCCAAGTGGACCCAGAACCAACACAACCAATGGCTTCACCACCCTTACTTCAGATTAGTGGCACATTCAAAGGGGGATTCCGGCAGACATCAGATCCTGCTGGGAATAACTTCTCCTTGGGGAGCAGCCCCTGAAGAGAGACTCATACACAGTGATTGAGGTCTATCCTTATAGTCAGCCAGCATGAGGGTTAACTCCACCCATGAATGATCCAACAGTATTCGAGACTCAACTACAACAGGAGGCCACACATAACCCATACAAGAGACATTCCTGGAGAACCTAATTCAGGTGATGAGGAATATTGCACCACTGAGCCTCACAAGACACCTACATCATAAAGTCATTATAACAAGTTTGGGAGTCATAGCACAGCTACCTAATACACAGAGATAAACACAAAAGGAAGACAAAATGGGGAGACAAAGAAGTATACCATAAATGAAAGAACAAATGAAATCCCCAGAAAAAAGAATGAAATGAAATAGAAGCAACCAAGTGCAGAGTTTAAAACAATGGTTATAAGGATGCTCAAGGACCTTAGGAGAAGAATGGAGGATCTCCGTGAGAACTTAAACAAATAGATAGTAAGCATTAAAAAGGATATAGAAGCCATAAAAAAGAACTACTCAGAAATAAAGAATAAAATATTTGAAATGAAGAATACACTAGAAGGAATCAACAGCAGGTTAGATGAAGCAGAGGATTGAATAAGTGATTTAGAGGACAAGATAATAGAAAACACCCAAGCAGAGCAACAAAAGGAAAAATAATTTTCTTAAATTAAAAGAAGTCTTAGGGACCTCTGTGACAACATCAAGGATAACAACATCCGCATCATTTGGGTACCAGAAGGACAAGAGTCAAGAATCTGTTTGAATAAATAATGGCTGAAAACTTCCCTAACCTGGTGAAGGAAAAAGACACACAAAGGGGAAGGTTGTGGGGGGAAGGGAAAATTGGGTAAAGGGCATCAAATATATGGTAATAGAAAGAAACTTGACTTTGGGTGATGAGCACACAATGTTGTATTATACAAATATCAAATTATAAGATTACACATCTGAAATTTATATAATGTTATTAACCAATGCTATCTCAATAAATAATAAGAAAAATTAGTAAAAAAAAAATATTATCTTTGCCTTTGTCTCACCAAACAAGATTTCTTCCATCCCACAGAGCCTGTTCTATTGGCTAACAGGTGAACTCTTTTTTTAATGGCTAGAAAATTTCTTTCCTTCTTTCTTTTTTTTTTTAATCCTTACCCAAGGATATTTTTCCATTGATTTTTAGAAAGAGGGAAAGACAGAGAGAAATATCAATGTGAGAGAAACACATCAATTGGTTGCCTCCTGCACACGCCCCGACCAGGGCCTGAGCTGGGGAGGAGTTTGCAACCAAGGTACATGCCCTTGTCTGGAATTGAACCTGGGAACCTTTGATTACATAGACCGATGCTCCATCCACTGAGCCAAACCAGCTAAGGCTAGAAAAGTTCTTAAACTAATCCAGTTCATGTAAAAATCTTACAGCACTATAATTTATTGTATCAATCACATAATGGTAACTATACCAATCAAGAGACAAGATAATCCACTTCAAAGTACTTTCTCCAAGAGATCCTATAGAGCAGCGGTTCTCAACCCGTGGTTCGAGAACAAGGAAAATATATCCTGCATATCAGATATTTACATTACGATTCATAACAGTAGCAAAATTACAGTTATGAAGTAGCAACGAAAATAATTTTATGGTTGGGGGTCACCACAACATGAGGAACTGTATTAAAGGGTTGCGGCATTAGGAAGGTTGAGAACCACTCAGAGAATAGAAAGCCTTCTAGACTTATCATCACAAGTTCTTCTCGCTTATCTGAGCAGAGAATTTTCCTTTTCATCTCTAGGCTGCTAGGAAGTTAAAATTTTGGCCCATCTCTAGCAAGATTCTATGGCTTTTTTGTGCCAACCAGACCCCTAATGCATTGTCTTATTTTCTTCATATTTCTGATTTATTTTATCTTGCTAAATTCTATCAACCTTTAGATCACTCATTAAACCCTTCTTAGAATATATATATATTAATTATGTACACTTATTGTATACCAAGGATACAATAAACCTTGGAAACTTTTTTAGCTGTCAAGCTTTACCCATGTTTTTGTGAGAAATTATACACGATGTCATTATAAGGATTTACACTTACATATTTTGATAAAATCTAATTTTAAAGTCTACAAATGCTTCATCTTATCACAATCATAACATAATTCTGCAAGCATAATATCAATCGATATGGCAGGCCTCAGTTATAGCAACATAGCCAAATGACATAATTGTTCCACCTATTTATGCATTCATTGGTTGATTCTTGCATATGCCCTAACTGGAGGTTGAACCCACAACCCTGTCATATCGGGATGATGTTCTAACCCAGTGGTCGGCAAACTGGGACTCTCAAGCCACATGCGGCTCTTTGGCCCCTTGAGTGTGGCTCTTCCACAAAATACCGATTTCTGCGCATGGGCCACGAAGTTTCAATTGCACTGTACGTGTGCGCCCGCATGTGGTATTTTGTGGAAGAGCCACACTCAAGGGGCCAAAGAGCCGCATGTGGCTCGCGAGCCGCAGTTTGCCGACCACTGTTCTAACCAAATGAGCTACCTGACCAGGGCTTCTCCAAACCTTTTTAATAGGTGCTATCTATTTCTGCTCTAAATCTTGTTTATTATTTATAACATGACCTTACTTTTAAAAGTAACCTGAAATAGGTAACAATAAAAACAAAAGACTTAAGTATAATACAATCCTTAAATTGACAGTAAAAAGCAAGTACAATTAGGATGGGGGAAAAATAGAAATCCCAGGCTTAGAAAAGCTCCTGCCTTATGCTTAAATGGAACTTTCTTCTGAATGTCCCAGCGCCAAGGAATAAAGGAGAGATGACATAGTTGCCATTCTATTTAAAAAAGAGAGAAGCATGTGAATTCCTCAAGAATACACTTTTTCCTAGGGCTACACTCAATAAGTTAGACTGTGCACGTTTTTCCATAAAATAATCTGTATAACACATTCAAAAAGCCCTTAATAGCAGTTTTACAAACCTGGCTAGTGAAATCATTCGAAGAGTTTCTATAGTATTGATTCCAAGCTCTCAGGTCTTCTGAATCAGACTGAGGTTTTAAACAGCTTCCCAGGTGATGCGAATAATTACTCACATCCAGGAATAACTGACTGAAGGCTTTTTAAATACCAAAAATGGTTTTTGAAAATAACTGAAGAGCAATTGTTCCAGGTTGAAATAACTGAGGCACATTCTATGTTACTGGTTGAAAGGAGTCTTTGTCAGCTTAATTCCTGTCATGGAAGTGACATAATGATATTTTATAACGAAAACCAAAGATTCCTGACATGTATTAATTCCTGGATAACTTTGCTTGGAACTGGGTTTCAGAAAGCCTTTGAAATTTTTCTATAAAAGTCTCAAATGTATAAAGGAATTTCAATCAAAATGCCACAGGTGAGCCCTAACCGGTTTGGCTCAGTGGATAGAGCGTCGGCCTGCGGACTGAAAGGTCCCAGGTTCGATTCTGGTCAAGGGCATGTACCTTGGTTGCGGGCACATCCCCAGTGGGGAGTGTGCAGGAGGCAGCTGATCGATGTTTCTCTCTCATCGATGTTTCTAACTCTCTATCCCTCTCCTATCCTCTCTGTGAAAAATCAATAAAATATATTTTTTTAAAAAATGCCACAGGTGAGAGCCGACTATGTCATAGAAGATTTTCAGGTAGAAATTGCTAATCATTGATATCTAATCTAGAAAACCTTGATGTGGGTATTATGAAATGTTTTTATTTTTAGCAAGACTTATGCTATGGGCTTTCTAAAAGGTGACTGGATTAGCTCTGGCCGGGCTGCTCAGTTGGTTGGAGTGTTGCCTCATACACCAAAAGGTTGTAGGTTCAATTCCTGGTCAGGGCACATACCTAAGGGTGCATACGGGAGGCAACCAATTGATGTTCTCTTTCACATCAGTGTTTCTCTTTCCCTCCCTCTCTCTCTAAACATCAATAAAAACATACCCTTGGGTGAGGATTAAAATGCACCTCAGGAAAATATCTGACTTGATTAACGATTTTTAAAAATCTTTTTTCTACCAAAAGATGTTGAAGATTGGCTGATAACAACATTAATGTGGTTTTGGCGTAATTGAGCTCTCCTTATTGACAGTAGTTAGCCAATGTGTTTAGTTGCTGTTTGAAGCAATCGTAAGACCTTGCCAAGAGAAGAGGAAGGTATGCTTGTCTTTGCAGGTGATCACAGGAAGGCAGGTGAATAGCTAGTCTGGACGCTAGGTCAGGTTCTGTTATAAAGTACAGTACAAACACAGGGATGAGAACAGAGATCCTTTGCAGTATTTTGTATGGTGATTTGCTCTATCATGAGCCCAGTTTTGCCCACTCCAGTCCAGCAATGACACTCTGATAAGGGCTTTTAAAAACTCGGGAAATACTTTATCAAGATCATGGCTTTGCTCTACAGTTGCCTCCTATCTCTAGGTGAAAGGCTGATTATGGATCTATAAATGTTATAAACATTCTTACATTTTCTTACCTAGTTTCTCCAATTAGGTGAACTTAGAGTGTAGTAATGTTTAACTGCATAAAAGTTCTTCCTCAAGCTTGCCTATTCTTCTTGGAGGAAATGAAGCCCCAAGCCTGCCATTTCTGGAGAGAAAAATTTGCATTCAACCCTGGCAGGATAGATAGCAAACCTGCAAACCAGGAGGACGCTTATGATTTTTTGCCTTAAAAGAAAAAAAAAAGCAAATCAATGAATCTATTTTATGCTAGAGTTAGCTTGACATAATTTTTTTAAAAATTATAAATATTTTGCTGATCTTCCACTGGGGGGGGGGATGGAAAGAGAACCTAGATATTCTTTAAGATCAGACCTAAGGAACTGCAAAAACTTACATTACCTCCCTTTCCTCTTCCACTCACCTCTGCAAGCTGCTTGGGAAGAGTCACCTGTGTCAGGGACTGTGAACGCTGGGGAACATGACTTTCTGTCCACTGAGCTCATCAAAGACATGAAGGATTTCGTAAAGTAGAGAGTAATTTTGACTCAGCAATTTCTGTGACCTTTTCTTAAGAAAGTATTATTGTTCTTCAGAGTAATTTGGTCCATGGTGTCTCTGAATCACCAGGTAAGTAATTTATTGCAAATAGGGTTATAAGTGTTCTCTGGCCAAAATGCTTCAATTTAAGATTTAAGCAGAAATACACTGGAAAAATACATTCTTCTATTGGAGACAGATTATTCTCATCGTAGTTCTCACTTTGTGTACCTATTTTGTCGTTGCATTTTTAAAAAATATATTTTATTGATTTTTTACAGAGAGGAAGGGAGAGGGATAGAGAGTTAGAAACATCGATGAGAGGGAAACATCGATCAATCAACTGCCTCCTGCACACACCCCACTGGGGTTGTGCCCGCAACCAACGTACATGCCCTTGACCGGAATCGAACCTGGGACCCTTCAGTCCGCAGGCCAACGCTCTATCCACTGAGCCAAACCGGTCAGGGCTGTCGTTCCATTTTTACAGTGAAAATTCAATACTATTTAAAGGTAGTGTGGGAAGGATGGATTATTTGATAAACTATGTTGGGGTAACAGTGGTTATTTGGAGAAAAAAGCATTGGCTCCCCATCTCATTACACACACACACACACACACACAAAGAGAGAAAGAAAGAAAACCCAGATGTCTCAAAAACTTAATTTTTAAAAAATCAGAACCACGAATGCTCTAAAACACCTAAATTTTTAAAAATAACCTTAAAATGAGAAAAGCAAACTTTTTCTGATGTTTTTTTCTTGTATAAAATATGTCCCAAATATTCTATTGGGCTTACTTTTACTAAAATATTACTCATTTTTTACCAAAAATAAAAATTTAACAAAACCTTGTATTTTGATTTGCTAAATTTGGCAACCCTAATTTCTTTTTTTTTCTATTGTCTATGAGTTTGTTTGTTTGTTTTTGCTTAATCCTTTCATCTTTTCACCCAGCCTGGCAACTTCCATCCCCTCTGACAGCTGTCAGTCTGTTCTCTATGAGTTTGTTCCTATTTTGTTTGTTAGTTTATTTTGTTCATTAGATTTCACATATGAGTTGAATCAGATGGTATTTGTCCATCAGTAGATGAGTGGATAAAAAATAGCTGTGGTACATTTACACAATGGAATACTGCTTGATTGTAAAAAAAGAAGGAAATCTTTCCCTGTGAGACAGTATGAATGGACCTGGAGAGCATTATGCTACATAGAATAAGCAACTCTAATTTCTAACTAAGACATGAAATGCAGAAACTAAGAAAAGATGATCTAATTATACACGTGTACACCTTTTCATACAACCCAAAAAACTACACAAAGACACATAAGCAAAAATAAAAACACATAGCTAATATTTACATGAAAAGATGATCAATTCCATTCATTTATGAAAGAAAATCAAATTAAAAAGAAGATAAAAAATTTTTTACTATCAAATTGGTAAAAATTAAGAATGATAATACACAGCTCTGGAGTGTATGTGGGGAAATAAAACTTTTATGTAAGTTAGGTGTAATTTTTTTGAATGGTTATTTGTTAGTTTCTATTAAAATTTTAATTTTTAAATTTTTTTTGTTAATTCTTACCTGAGGATATTTTTTCCACTGATTTTTAGTGAATAGAATGGAGGAAGGGTGGAGGAGGGGAAAGAGAGAGAAACATCGATGTGAGAGAGGCACATTGATTGGTTCCCTACCACATGCAGCCCAACCAGGGGATCAAACCTGCAACCCAGGTATGTGCCCTTGACCATCGAATTTGAGAGAGACCCTCCGGTGCTTGGGGTGACACTCTAACCACCGAGAAACACTGGCCGGGCTTTATTAAAAGTTTTAGATGTGAACATTTGACTCAGCAACTATACTTCCATGAATTTACTCATCATCTATATTCACATTTTTTAAAGTAAAGGTAATGGCAGATTCTTTTTCTTTGCAAGGTTTTAAAAAATTATAATAGGCCCTAGCCGGCTTGCCTCAGTGGATAGAGTGTCAGCCTGGGGTCTGAAGGGGGCCCGGGTTTGATTCCAGTAAAGGGCGTGCAGGAGGCAGCTGATCAATTCTCTCTCATCATTGATGTTTCTATCTCTCTCTCCCTCTGCTCTGAAATCAATAAAAATATATTTTAAAAAATTATAATAGGAGCATAATTTAGGACATTATCTTTCCTTCATAATTTAAAACTCTCTATTTGCTATAGCAGTCATTTTTCTACTTGAAAACTTTACCTCTACATCTTGTTTTCATTTTTTGTTATCCTGCCAATTTTTGTGGATGGATTACTGTTTGAGCTGCCATGAATATATTTATTTCAAAACATTCTTCACATAGTAAATAGCAGAAATCTATTGTCCCGTAGTCTTTGTTATGGTCAAACTGTATAAATCCATGTTATGGTCAAACTGTTTACATGAATGTTCTCTTTATCATAGGAGTTTTCCAAGAAACCTTCACCAAACTAAACAAAGGAAAGAGAAGAGCCGCCTACAGAAAAGAGGAGGCTGGACTGTGAGTTCTTTGGAAAGATGAGGTTTTAAAGGACCAAAGATGAAGCAAAAATGACTGAACCCATAAGAACATTGTCAAGAAGACAAGCCCAGAATAAGTGGAGCTGATGAAAAACACTGCAGGCAATGAAAAGGGTATTAAAGCTGTGTTTACAGGAAGAATCAAAACAAAAATGGACATGCTCCCTCCTTAGGACAAATAACTACCAGTGTTAACAGAGAGAACCTAGAACTACCCTTCTCTCATTTTTCTCGTCTTCTCCATGGAGGAAAATACTACTCAGATCAGAACGGATGGTCCAACCCAGGGCAACTGAAACCAAGGACAGGCAAGAAGACAGTAAGAGTGGACACTTCTAAGAGATTTCATCTCTGCTGGCTCCAGGAAAACTCCCAGGCAAGGGGATCCCTAATTCCCAAACAGGAATTCTTTTCCACCTTTCCTTTTCTCATCAAAGTGGAAAGAACATTACCTTTTGAAATGTTCAGCTCGTTGTTGGTGCTTTCTCAATACAGTGAGGCCCCAGATGGAGACTTGCAGGTCCAACAGGGAGCTGTGGCCTCAGGAAGGGGGCAGGGCTTCGTAAGAGAGAGTGTAGGGTTCCCACTCTCCACTGCCTTTCTAGCTCCAAGAGGTTGCCTGCATCCTGTGCCATGGCCCCTGGGCATCACTGCCACTTTTCCTTTTCACCATCACATTCCCTACCATTCCTCTGATCTCCTACCCCACCCCCACCCCCTTATAAAGCCCCTGTGGTTGCATTTAGGGCCTACCCAGATAACCTACCCGACACCTTCCATCTCAGGATCCTTAATCACAACTGCAAAGCCCCTTTTAGCCACATCCAGTACCCTCAGGTAACAAGGTAACTAAACATAAATCCATGGGGATTATTAGGATGTGGACTATCATTTAGATAACCACACTACCATACACTGTTCTATATTATAATCCATTCCTACTAGCACAAGTTTTCTACCCCTTCCCCCAATTAGTCACTCGGAATTTAATCATCAACAGTTGCTCTAAAAATCCCCACAAAACAACAAAAAACCACATCAGAGAATAAACTCTTTGTATTATCCCAACCTGAGTTATAAAAAGTATTTATTATTTTCATTTTCCTCCATTTGTCCACTTATGACAAAGACATTTACATATAAAACACACCTGCCCCCCAAATACTGTAAAGCACTTCTCTTCCCACTGTCTCCCTACATGTGCCTTCCCCTAGTGAGAACCCCAATACCTGCTGCTCCAAAGCACGTCATTAAGGGAACTTCACACATTTTAACACCATCCTCCATGCTAATCCTCCCTAAGGAATTGCCTCCTTGTTTGCTATAGGATTTCCTTTGTGTCTTAGCAATACATCTTTGCTAGTTCCTTTTCAACTTTATTTTTCATCAAGTGTGTCCAAAGATTCTTGATTATTTTTTACTTAGATCTGTCATGATCCAATATGTCACTAGTAATTCTCCACATTAATTTTAACCACAATCTTATGCCACATCATGAACTTTTTCTCTATTAACTATCCTTCAAATCTTTTTTTAAAAAAATTCTAAATTTAAAAATTGAGGTAGAATTTTCACACAGGGAAATTCAGAGTGAGCAGTTGGAGCAGATCTTTGTGTCATTTTCATACTTTTATTTTACTAAAAAACAGTTTTACAATTTCTATCCAACCTGCAATCTTCCATACATTTATTCTCATAAAAATCAATACTGCATTATTAAATCAGATTTTAGTCAGAAATGAGGACATTCAAGGGTGGGCCATTGTTCCCAAGAGAAGTTTCTCAGAACCCATGTTCCATCAATGGAGAGTAATGCTTATACCTGGAGAAATTGCCTCAGAAAATGGAAATGTTGACTTATGATGTTAATGCTTGAAATACCCTTCTGTTTTTCAATTCCTTATTTAGAGGATTTAATTCTTAAACATCAAAAAGTGCTTGCTACCCTGGCCGGGGTGGCTCAGTTGGTTGGGTATCCTCCCGTGTACCAAAAGGTTTCCTGTTTGATTTCCAGTCAGGGCACATGTCCAGGTTTTGGGTTAAGTCCTGGGTGGGGGACATGCAGGAGGATTGATAGTCCACTCTCATATCTATGTTTCTCCCTCCCCCTCTCCCTCTCCCTCCCTCTCTCTCTAGAAATCTTTTTTTAAGGTGCTTGTTGTGATCCAGCATGTCTGAGGATATAGTGATACAAACAGGATTCCCAGAAAAGCCAGGGGCTGGAAAGGACTAAAAACAACAGTACTGATTAAACCAGGACATCCCAGTATCCTCACTGATTAAGACAAAAACAACAGGACCCCTTACCCACTTTGTGAAGCAAAATACCAAAGTGGAAAGAGTTCTCCTTATAGAAAAGGCTGCAAACGCTGAAAGGATAATCACAGCGAAATTATCATGTGCCTTTTCCTCAAAATCTTCAAAAAGAGGGTTGAGACTCCCTTTGAAATTAAATAAGATGACATCCAAAGGGTTAAACCTGAGCAAGTGTCTTCTAGGCCCATTCAATGCCATGATTCTGAGATCCTCGTGTTCAAACCTGCTCCACTGTTTCAGGTGAAGGGAGTCATAGGCTGCACCCAGCATAGGAACTGCACACAGAGAGACTCTTTTGAAACGTCACTGAACAGCCACATTTTGTATCATTTCCCTAAGCTGAGTCATGCTCCCAGCCCTCCCTCCAGGCAAAGGGGATACAGAAGCTAGCGGGAGACAGAATCACAGATCACACACTTGCAACGTGGGTGTGAGAAACCGTTTCCAGGGAGAAAATGACAAACATATTGATGCACCCAAAATATGCATGTAAGCAAGGATTCCATTGGGCGCTTGTAAGGCTGGCAAGGGCTTCAGAATTTGGTTCTCAAGGATATGAGGCGGGTAAGGGATCCCCCCAAATGTCAGTGCATCTTCTTGCCATCTGAACAAGATGGGGCATATTGTGTGCAGATGAAAACTAGCATTTACAAGGTCGAGAAACATTTTCCCCACGATTTTTGACATAACATCCAGATGGCAGAGGTTCCTTAACTAGTGAAACAGAAGTGGGGGCAGAGCAACCAGGGTTCGCTCACCAACCCATGGCTCAAACGCAAATGCCCCTACTAAGAACAGTGGTCTCAGCAGGTCTGCCCAACGCCACAAAGCCTGCATTTTTTCCAGCCGTTCCCACACCAAAAAGAGCATCACACTATGCTAAGCTGAAGTGGGAGCTCAGTACATGTTAGTGGAATAAGAAGGGAATGAAATCCAGAGTTTCAGTTAAACAAATGTTGGGGGTGGGAGGAGGAGGATCTCCAACTTCCTATGAATTCTCTCAAGTCTACATATATAGGGTGTCCGCAAAAAATGTGTAACACATTTTGAATAATTAGAAATGTAGTGTTTATTAAAACACATTTCATTTTCAAAATGGAAATTTTGATATTAAAGTGTGTATACACTTTGGGGGGCACCCTCTATTTGAAGTCATAAATATTATATATGTATTTGTATAAACAGTCATGTATATTTGCTTGTGCTTTTACAGACTATGCAAACTATCTATATATATAAAAGGCTAATATGCAAAGTGTCCCCATAAGAGTTCAACTGGGAGACCAGGAGTTCTACTGCTCACTATGACATGCGCTGACCACCAGGAGGCGGTGCAGAATGAAGGAAGGCCCCAGCCAGCAGCCAGCAGCCAGCAGCCAGCAGCTGGCAGCCAGCAGCCAGCAGCTGGGGAAGGAAGGCCCCGGCCGGCAGCTGGAAGGCCCTGATTGGCCCTGATCGCCAGCCAGAATTTCATGCACTGGGCCTCTAGTTTTCAGATAATTTCCAAGAGAAAGTGCTCATGTTTACTATTCTTTTTTGTCATTACAAAATGTATTTTCTTTTCTTCACACTTATTTATTTTACAACCTATCTCTAGCCCAGCCAACCAACTCACATGCATGTAACTACTGTCTCTTGTGGTTCCTGTCTCTCAGCTCACCTGCCCCACCCCTGCTTAGGTGCCTTCCCCTCTGTGAGATGCCTTCCAACACTACTACTCCTAGAGACGTCGCCGTCACAGACCCAGTGAGCCAGGAAATGCTGCCAGCACCATTATGCCCAGACCAAACGAGCCCAGGCAGGTGAATAGACATTCTTTTTTTTCTAAACCTCTGAAAAAGCCCCTGTAACTCATTCCACAGTAATTCATTCCACAATTACTCTCAGGAAATCACCATTCATGTCTGATTAGGTTAAGGCCAATTCCCTATAATTAGATCCTCAAGGAAGAAAAATCAGCCAGTTGACAGTTTAGTATTTTCTATACCTCTCATGCCAGCACGGCTCCATTCTTTTGGCAACTGTGAAGAAAGGATATGAAGAATGTATCCTGAGTGGAGGCAAGGAGAATCGCATATCTTTTTGATTCTGAGAGCGTGAAGGAAACAGGGATACTTCCTATTATTATACTGTCATTCTAGAAGTTTCTCACTTGTTAAAAACTCATGTCATTAAAATGTATTATGCACCAAACAGTTATTTTGTTAATTAAATACTTAGCTAAGTATATACATTTTGCTGCTGCCCATAGGAAGAAAGAAATAGGCTAGCATTTCTGTCCAGGGTAGGAATGAATTACTCATCCTAAACCCTAATTATGTTGTAAACACTACATGAATAACAGTTTTACATTCCAGTTTTGTTAGAGTCCGTCAAGGAATTGTTTCTCTTGGTAAAAATGCACTGAAGAAATATTGAAATACTTCTGCACAATAAAATTAGCCAAATTAATTATGAAGCTCTTTTCCTAACTGATAAATTGCTTATGAATATATGTTTGGAGAACAAAAGTATTCAAGAAAAATATGCATAACAATCAAAGTGATGCATTATGGTACAATAATAGAATTTTTAAAACTTGAGCCATTAAAAAGACCCTATCAGTCAATCTTGAAGTTTCTCTTGGATGTGACAGCAACTTAACTTGTACTGTGGTAGCATGTGACATTCAAAATTCAAGAAAATACAAGTAAATAGTCATCAGATTGTTGTACTAAATATAAAAGAATTTGAAAAATCATTCAACATTATAGGCATGAGTACTATTGAGGAAATTTGTTTTATTTTCCTCTGACATAGACTAGTATTAATGTCCCACATAGGGAAGTCACGATTCAAACCCCGGTCAGGGCATATGCCCAGGTTGCGGGCTTGATCCCCAATTGTGCAGGAGGCAACTGACCAATGATTCTCTCTCATCATTGATGTTTCTATCTTTCTCTCCCTCTCCCTTCCTCTCTGAAATCAATAAAAATATATTTTTTAAAAAATGAAAAGAAAATCCACTAAATAAGAGAACATATTTTCAGATACATCTGATAAGGGGTGAATATCCAAAATTTATAAAGAACTTATAAAATTCAACACACAAAAACACGAACAATCCAATTAAAAAAATGGGCAAAGGACCTGAATAGACACTTCTCCAAAGAGGACATACAGATGGCCAATAGATATATGAAAAGATGCTCAATGTCATTAATCATCAGGGAAATGCAAATTAAAACCATAATGAGATATTGGCTCACATCTGTCAAAATGGCTGTCATAAATAAATCAACAGGAAACCAAGATGGCAGCATAGGTAAACACTGGAGATTGCTGCCTCGCACAACCACTTCAAAAATACAACTAAAAGACGGAACGGACATCATCCAGAACCACAGGAAGGCTGGCTGAGTGGAAATTCTACAACTAGAAGGAAAGAGAAAAGCATACCGAGACTCAGAGGAGGCGCAGTGCGGAGGTGAAAAACTAAGGTGCGGAGGTGCGTGCGGAGCGGGCTGGCGGCTGAGGGCGCGGTTGTCGTTTTCAATCAGGAGGGAGTCTCAGGCTCTGAGCTCCAGTTCCGGGCGAGTCTCTAGGGACCCAGACTGAAACCGGAGAAGCGGGACTGTCTGGCATCAGTCAGAACCCAAGGGCAGCTTTCTCTCCGAGGGGCTTGCAGCGATTAATGGGACACTGAGAGCAGCCATAACTGCTCCCTCCTCTGCCCTGTTGATCCCGTGGGACCCGCCCCGCCCAAGCCCTGCACAGAGGCATTTGCCGGATAGCCTCAGGCAAAGGCTAGATTAGCACCTCCCTAGAGGACACAAGTTCTTCCACTGCAGACACAGCTGATTATCACAGCCAGTCGGCCTGGAGGTCAAATCCCTCTAGTATTAACTACAACAACCAAGGCTTAACTACAACAAGACTGCGCACAAAGACCACTAGGGAGTGTACCAAGAAAGCGTAAAAAATGCGGAGACAAAGAAACAGGACAAAACTATCAAGGGAGGATATTGAGTTCAGAACCACACTTTTGAGGTCTCTCAAGAGGCTTCTAGAGTCTGTCGATAAACTTGATGAGATGTACAGGAAATCTAATGAGACCCTCGATGGTGTGATAAAGGACCATCTAGAAAGTAAGCATACACTGACTGAAATGAAGAATATTATACAGACTCCCAACAGCAGACCAGAGGAGCGCAAGAATCAAGTCAAAGATTTGAAATGCGAAGAAGCGAGAAATACCCAACCGGAAAAGCAAATTGAAAAAAGAACCCAAAAATACGAAGATAGTGTAAGGAGCCTCTGAGGACAGCTTCAAACGTACCAACATCAGAATTATAGAGGTACCAGAAGATGAGAGACAGCAAGATATTGAAAACCTATTTGAAGAAATAATGACAGAAAACTTCCCCCACCTAGTGAAAGAAATAGACTTACAGGTCCAGAGAAGCGCAGAGAACCCCAAACAAAAGAGAATCCAAAGAGGACCACACCAAGACACATCATAATTAAAATGCCAAGAGCAAAAGACAAAGAGAGAATCTTAAAAGCAGCAAGAGAAAGAAACTCAGTTACCTACAAGGGAATACCCATACGACTGTCAGCTGATTTCTCAACAGAAACTTTGCAGGCCAGAAGGGAGTGGCAAGAAATATTCAAAGTGATGAATAGCAAGAACCTACAACCAAGATTACTTTATCCAGCAAAGCTATCATTCAGAATTGAAGGTCAGATAAAGAGCTTCACAGATAAGGAAAAGCTAAAGGAGTTCATCACCACCAAACCAGTATTATATGAAATGCTGAAAGGTATCCTTTAAGAAGAGGAAGAAGAAGAAAAAGGTAAAGATACAAATTATGAACAACAAATATGCATCTATCAACAAGTGAACCTAAGAATCAAGTGAATAAGTAATCTGATGTACAGAATGAACTGGTGATTATAATAGAATCAGGGACATAGAAAGGGAATGGACTGACTATTCTTGGGGGGGAAAGGGGTGTGGGGGATGCGGGAAGAGACTGGACAAAAATTGTGCACCTATGGATGAGGACAGTGGGTGGGGAGTGAGGGCGGAGGGTGGGGTGGGAACTGGGTGGAGGGGAGTTATGGGGGGGAAAAGAGGAACAAATGTAATAATCTGAACAATAAAGATTTAATTTAAAAATAAAATAAATAAATAAATCAACAAACAAGTATTGGAGAAAGGGGAAACCTTGTGCACTGTTGGCAAAAATGCAGATGGGTGTAGCCACCATGGAGAGCAGTATGGAGTTACCACAAAAAATTAAAAATGGAACTGCCTTATGACCCAGCAATTCTACTTCTGGGAACACTAATCGAAAGAATATATACTCCCCTATATTCATTGCAGCATTATTTACAATAGCCAAGATTTGGAAGCAGCCCAAATGACCATCAGTAGATGAGTGGATAAAAAGAGCTACATTTATACAATGGAATACTATTCTGCCATTAAAAAATAATAAAATTTTACCTTTTGCAATAGCAAGGAGGGACCTGGAGAGTATTATGCCAAGTGAAATAAGTCAGTCAGAGAAAGACAAGTACCATATGATTTCACTGATATGTGGAATCTAATGGACAAACTGAACAAACAAGCAAAATAGAGACAGACTCAGAGAGAGTAGGCTGACAATTCTGGGCGGAGGTGGGAGAAGAGGGAAGCAGGGGGTGTGGAGGGATTGAGCAACGAAGAAAAAAAAGAGAAAAAGAACTCTTGGACATGGACAATAGTGTGGTGATTGTTGGGGTATGGGGTGGAGGAGAAAGGTGGAAAAGGTATAGGGGGGATAAATAGTGATGGGGAAAAAAGTGAAAGCCATGTCAGGGCTCATTAAGTGAGTTTTAGTCTCTAGATGAACACTGGTGGCAAAAATGTCTGCCTCCCTGCATAGGCCAGGTACAGAC
>NW_005871204.1:2190361-2191280 GCF_000147115.1 Myotis lucifugus
ACAACTAAAAATGTTTGGGAAACTGCAATGGACTTCTTCATGGGGAGGTGATGTCCGCTGTCACCAGAGTTGTAAGAGAATGGAAAAACCCACTTTCATTGGGGAAGGGATTTACTTTGTGTTGGAGTGAATGACTGGAAGACGTCTCCCAGATTTGAGAGTCTGTGAGAATAGCAACTCCACAATCCACTCTCCAGGTGTTAGAGGCTAGGCCTGGCCCCATTTTATCCAGGATGAAACTGAGGCGGGAGCTGTTGAGCAAGTAGCCCAAGGTCATACACTGAGTCACAAAGAGAGCTATGGATAGCACAGAAGTCTCCTGATGCTCGGCCCTGCCCTGCATTCCATCCTCTGGCAGCGCTGCACTCTGCGACCTACTTGTCCTCCAGTTCTTATAGCTTTCCTTCCAAATCCCCTCGGGGCTCTGTTTGATGGCAGCAGACACCATCTTAAATGAAAAGTGGCTAATAACATCAAATTATTAACTTGACTGCCACGAAGTTAAAAGCTGTTAGAAAACTAATTTGCAAGCAGAAAAACCCTTTGAGTGACATTAGAAAATAGATCCTCAAATTTAGATCAACAACATTTGCACAATGTATGGACGTTAGACTTCAAATAACACCCGGATGTTCCATAGCATACTGGAGAAGCCACCACAATTGCTGCTTTTTTAAAAAGTACAGAGTTTGAGACCAAAGAGAGCCTTCAATTCTGATGCAATGTCCCTAAATATGGAACCAGACACAAATTTACATGGAAAAACTCAATTTGAATAAGATTCTGGATACAATGTTTTTGTTTTTTTTTAAGACTCAAGATATACTTATTATTAGACTCAATGTCTAAGAAGAAAGCCAATGCATATGTTCCTTTAAAAAATAACTACAGAACCAGTCTCTTCTTTAATGAGAGATTA
>NW_005871204.1:2191649-2195285 GCF_000147115.1 Myotis lucifugus
CCAGTGCCCATAGTATCTCTAATCTAATGCCTTTGAGCATACTATGTTTCCCTGAGATCCCCTTCCTCTTCGTGTTATCAGAAAAATTCCTACTCATTCTTTAAAATTTAACTCAAATTTTTCTCCGTGTAAAGGCTATTCTTTTTCCACTTCTTATCTCCATTCAAGTAGGTCCAGGCATTATACTGTGTGTGTGTATCATTATGGCACTTAGTACATTGCATCCAAATTATGTATTTACACGTTTGTCTTCCAAACTAGGCAGTGAGTTCCTTAAACACAGAGACAAAGTCTTATTATCTTTGACCGATGCTGTCTGGTACATATCAGGTGATTAATAAATGCTTGTTGAATAAATGAAAGAGAAATCGACTGTAATTGGTTATAATTTTATGTATGAAATCCAGGACACCGAAAAGGGTAACGTGGTGATAGAAGAGTGATGAGCCATTTTGTGGCAGGGAGAGCTTTTTAATTCCTAAAATATGCTTATTTCAAAAAGAGGATGTAAGTAATTACCTAAGAAAATTTTCAAAATAATTGAAGTTTAAAATTTTAAATTAAAGAAAAACTAATAAAAATGTTAAAATATCATTGGTAAAAATCTTTCTAAAAATGCATTACACATTTCCTTCCCTTTTAAGGAGTGTGTTGAACTATATTTAACCTTTTGACGACTCTGTGTCATCATTCCAAAACTCGATTATTGTTGAGGTAGGAGGACTGTCTGCTCCTCTACTAAATGGCCACAGACTGTAAACCACTTAGTTCTTTGCTAATTTTTCTTTCTCTTCCACATTAGGATTTCATCTAGTATCTTAAGCTGCTGTAATTTCACAAGCCTTCAGAACCAGAGAATCACAAAACCTTAACACTGGAGTGTTTAAAGGAATCTTGGAGATCATTTAATCTATCATTCTATCAAATTTTATAGGTTAAAAAAAAACAAAGCCCTAATTAAGTGAGTAGTACTTTTCTAATTGATTGCTTTTAATCTTCTATTTTAATAGCTTTCAAATTGTGTTCTGTACTCTATTCAATTTTAGTTCAGACCATTATGTTCAACTTTCTCTAAACCAAAAAGTGTGAAAAACATACTATAGGCCTTGGCCGGTTTGGCTTGGTGGTTAGAGATTGAACCTTGTACCAAAGGGTCACAGGTTCAATTCCTAGTAAAGGGCATGAACCTGGGTTGCAGATTCCCCAGACCCTGTAGGGTCACGTTTGGGAGGCAACCAATCAATGTGTCTCTCTCACATCAATGTTTCTCTCTCTCCCTCTCTTCTCTCCCTTCCACTCTCTAAAAATCAATGGAAAAAATATCCTCCAGTGAGGATTAAAAATAAATAACAAAAAATTAATTAATTAAAATAAAATTAAAAAAACATACTACAGGACAAAGATAATTTGAATGGACTTCAAAATTAGGACATATCTGCTCAGTATCAGGAGTACAATATATTTATCAACAGAACCTCTTCTTTTTAGTTATCTATGTGTTCTGTTGCTTTACTCATTAATAAAATCCCTATTATTTATTAATTTAATACCTCACTCAGCCTCCAATCAGTGAATAACCAGGCTATTTATTCACTGATTCGTTATTTCTGCCCTAGTTGTTAGAAATGTAGAGGGCAAGGGAAGAAACACACATACATTTACTAAGTACTCACTACTGCACAGATATGATCCTTACCCCCAAAATACCCTTAAGATGGATAATATTACCTTCATTTTATAGATGAAACTAAGCTCAAGAAGTTGCACCATTTCCCCAAGGTCATACAGTTAATGGGTACAGCAGAAATGTAAACCCGTCTACCTGATGCACATGGTTGCCCTAAGGAATTCATAATCTAGAAAGGAGGAGGGTAAAGGCAGCCATCACAGTGTGGGAGCACAGAAGAGGAAGTGATTAATTATCCCTGAAAAGGTGAGAGAAGGTTACACAATGACATTTGAGGCAAATCTTATTAATGGTAATAAAATAATAACAAACAGTTTTATAGGAACTACTGTGGGTTAGGCTCACCCCATCTCACTGATAGCCTCGTAATAACCTTATTGTTTTTTTCCTTCTACAAAGAGAACTGTGATGCAAATAGGTTCAAGTAGCATACCCAAGACCACACACACTAGGCTGGTTCCAAGGTTCCTACTACAGCCACCGTGGTATGCTAATTCCTAGGAGTGAAAAAAGGCAAAAGTGTCCCCAAGTGAGGGAAGAGGAGAGGAAGGGAGCAAAGGCATCAATGTGCCTGAGAAACAGAGAGGAATCTGAGGCGACTGGAACAGCCGGAGGAAAAGTTCAACATTTCAATCAGAGGTCACCACCCATCTCCTTAAAACCTATCATTGACTGGTGCCTGCATAGAAGTGAAATCTGAATCCACCCACTCTCTCTCCAGGGGCAGTACTCACAGCTCCCCTGCCAGGCTGGCCTTTCAGTTCCTAACACCAGCAAGCACATGGTGTTGCCTTGTTCTGAAATATTCCTCGCCTCACTTTGAACCTAGCTAACTCTTTTTTGGGGGGATTTTTTTCTCTCTTTATTGATTAAGGTATTACATATGTGTCTTTATCTCCCCTTTACCCCCCTCCACCCCCCCACTCATGCCTTCACCCCCCTGGTGTCTGTGTCCATTGGTTATGCTTATTATATGCATGCATACAAGTCCTTTGGTTGATCTCTCCCCCCTTATCCCCACCCTCCCCTACCTTCCCTCTGAGGTTTGATGGTCTGGATATGATGCTTCTCTGTCTCTAGATCTGTTTTGTTCATTCAGTTCATGACTGGTTGATCATCCTCTGAGCTCCACCTAATTATAATTCACTCAGGCAAGCCTCTGAGATTTCCCACCTTGTTATAACATCGCATAGTAGTGCCCTCAGCTCTTCCCTCAGAGTATTTACCCTACTTTGTAATTATCTATGCCATGGTATGAAGATAGACTACAAGCTCCAATGAGCAGGGACCTGTGTCCGGTTTTCTTTTCCCTGCTGTTTTCTTCTGTTTGTTTCCCTATGACTAGCACATAATGAAATAGCAGAAGTTGAAGCTGGGATCGGAAGGGCGTGCTCTTTATCCCACGGACAATAAGAAGGAAGGAAAATTTAATCAGGACTGTGTCAAGATCAAATAGAACAATGGTTCTCAACCTCTGGCCCTTTTAAATACAGTTCCTCATGTTGTGACCCAACCATAAAATTATTTTCGTTGCTACTTCATAACTGTAATGTTGCTACTGTTATGAATCATAATGTAAATATCTGATATGCAGGATGGTCTTAGGCGACCCCTGTGAAGGGGTCGTTCGACCGCCAAAGAGGTCAAGACCCACAGGTTGAGAACCGCTGAAATAGAGGCTTAAATAAAGCAAAACAAAACCTAGTACAGTGCGGTGACAGAAGAGAGAAAGACCCAGCGTGAAAGACCAGCTGAAGATCATGCCAACAACCTAGATGAGAAACAGTGAGGGGTCGAACCCAGGGGATAATTCAAGACTTCACAGGGGGTGTGGCTGGGTTTGTTCATTGGGTGAGTGTGTGTGTGCCTGTAAGCCTGCTCTGTGCACTCTGTGAACTGCTATCCACTCAGAAGGATAAAACAAAGCATTACACAGTACATCTGGATAG